>NC_086048.1:6860507-7466923 GCF_947568885.1 Cydia strobilella
TAAAAAATGATCTTAAAGAGAAGTGACAATGACACTTATAAAACATATGAATATAAAAATACAAATATCAAAAACCATGACGGAGTGTTCTTATTATAAATAAAGGGGCGTCAAAATTATTTAAATTATTGCTACAGTACTTAGCATACCGGACCGGGGTGTATAGGGATGGCGGGGTAAACAGGGACCGGCCCGCTATCCCTTATCGGGGTTTTATAAGGGTATTGCATAAGGCTTAACTCACCATACCCTTTGCCAGACGAAACCCTTTGTTTTGGTTTTAAAAACCCTTATATAAAGCTACCACATTTGAGTAATCGGTAGCCCAAATACCCTTACAAAACCCTTATCATCCGCTCACCAACACCTTGCATATTGCTTATAAGGGTTAGCCTTATAAAGGGCTTTTAGCATATAAGCGTGCTAATTTAAGTCGTCTACCTTGTTCATAAAGCACACATTACTTCGAATCCGAGCGATCGTCGGCGGCGACGGCGGCGTTCTTTGACTAGGCACGTATTTTCTTTCCTTTTCATACACTACCGTAGATATATACTAATCCTGTCTCTTTCACGCAAAGGGAAACCTTTATAAAAAGCGCTTAAAGATAAGGGTAACCCTTATTAAGAGCTAGCCTTATTTTTGGTTAGCTTTTCGGTAAGGGTTAGTCAAAGGTAAGGGTATGAATAGGCTTGCAGTTCAAAAGGGAAAGTCTTTCAATGTGCTAGCCGTGTTTAAGTGTCACCCATTGAAAGGGTTTTATCGCGGAAAGGGTTGTCCGGTCCCTGGGGGTAAATAGGAAAAAGTGGAAATGACTTTTACCTAATAATTTCTTAAAAGCTACTCAAACAAAATAATAGCAGATTTTACATACGATACAATTTATTTGGGTATTTTTTAAGAAATTATCAGATAAATGTCATTCCGGTTTTTATCCTTATTCACCCCGCCATCCCTACAAAACCCAGTTGACGTTACCTACTCATAAAAATGTTAAATTTTCCAGTTATGGCTGTTCCTATTAGCCAGCGCCGGTGCTGAAGTCGTACCGGACCCGCGAGTGGTGGAGCCACCACTGCGCTACGACATGCCGCCACCGCCAGAGACGGCTCGCATGAGCACCCGCAACGTCTTCGAGAACTACATCCGCATGCCGCTGGACCACTTCAATCCGCAGAACTCGGACACGTTCTTGATGGTAACATTTCGGATAACTGTATTTTGCGTTACAACCTACAGCTTTTTAATAGTTATTTATTTTACAAGCGGGCAAAGTTGTTGTTTAACCGCTCGTGCTAATATTGATACCCCGAGCAAGTGAAAGATTACAAAATTAAACCACTAGCTACGCTCGTGGTTCGAAAAATGCAATGTTGTGAGGGTTTCAAAGCACTAGGGTTAAACAAATTTTGCCCCCGAGTAAAACACAAAATTTTTCGCCACACAAACCCGAAGAAATAAATGTATATATGTTCACCGATTACTCCAATACCCGTGGTTCAATTTTAATAATTATATTTTTGTTCGAAAGGAACTACCTCCAAGGTGGTCCCACATTAATCTTGTGCTGTTCTGACGACGGGATCCATGAGGAATTAAGGGAACTCCTCAATTTTAAAAAGCACGTGTATGGTGATGTGGGTGTTTTCTTAAGCAACTAGCATTTTCTATATAAAACCACCAATTTGTTAAGAGTATCTGACTTGGCACCTACTTCAAACATATCAATTGGTAACGCATATACTTAAAAAAGTCGGACTCGCACACCGAGGGTTCCGTACTTTTTAGTATTTGTTGGTATAGCGGCAACAGAAATACATCATCTGTGAAAATTTCAACTGTCTAGCTATCACGGTTCATGAGATACAGCCTGGTGACAGACGGACAGACAGACGGACAGCGGAGTCTTAGTAATAGGGTCCCGTTTTTACCCTTTGGGTACGGAACCCTAAAAAGGATACTATATTATTTTATCATTTTTGAAGTCGGTTTTTTTTTGTAAAATGTTTTTTCTCAAAAATGGACGGCAAACTCGACGTTGCCGGTTAAAAAGTAGGTCGCGAAGTGCGTAGTTTATGGTCAGTCAAAAAATTAAAAAGTTAAAAACATTGCAGTCTCGATTTCAGGACTGCAATTTATATAGTCTCCATGACTGCAATGTTGCATACAAATTCCATTATTTGTCGAGTTCCAAACTTTTTAAAAGTTGAAGTGGCCATATCAAATAAAGGCATAGGTCCATTAAACAGCCAAACAGATGATCAGTACTTATTTATTATAATGTTGGTATCGCGACTATTTAGGTGTCTCAAATAGGTTGGCGTACTTTCAGCCGAAAAATACACTTCTATTTTTAATTAAAAAAATAAAGCGGCGGCAAAGCAAATCTTTTTACTTTTGTCTGTGAAAATATATACATAAGAACGTTGCTTCTGTAAAATATTTCTATTATATTTATATTTTTTGCGCCATTTTTGAGAAAAGCACTATATATGACTCGGCTGGAAGGCTACTTGCTGGCTTCGGATTCAATTAAACGGACTCCCAAGGTCGTCCGTTTAAAACGAATCCTCAGCCAGCAAGTAGCTACTTCCGAGCCTCGACAATAATGTACTATTATCTTATGCAGAAATGCGAGAATCGCACGCTGGCGTCAGATCTAGTAATGTATCTGTATTTTATTCTCCCAAGCGCTACATGTTCAACGAACAATTCTTCGCCGGCACAGGCTCGCCAGTCTTCATTCTGGTGGGAGGCGAGTGGGACATCGCGGCGGGGTGGCTGCTCGCCGGCAACATGTTCGAGATGGCTCGCGAGAACGGCGGTTATCAGGTGTACACCGAGCACCGGTATTACGGCGAGACTGTGCCTTACACGTGCGTATACTTATACCACCCCACCCTATAATTCCTTTTCATCTTAGCAAACCACGTAATCTCATTAATTTAGCGTCGCACGTACTTGCTAAACTGGGCATTATTATTATTTATAAATTTTATTAATGAGGTATAATCGAAACAGCTAGCTGCAAGTGTGAGTCACCTTTACATTAGTAGTATGAAAGCTGTCTGTAACGTAACTTACGTAACCCGGCAGAATCAAATTTAAAAAACCAGTCAAGTGCGAGCCGGACTTGAGCACGAAGGGTTTCGTACCATCACGCAAAAAACGGCAAAAAATCACGTTTGTTTTATGGGAGCCCCACTTAAATATTTATTTTATTTTGTTTTTAGTATTTGTTGTAACAGAAATACATCATCTTTGAAAATTTCAACTGTCTAGCTATCACGGTTCATGAGATACAGCCTGGTGACAGACGGACAGAGAGACAGACAGACGGACGGACAACGGAGTCTTGGTAATAGGGACCCGTTTTTACAGAACCTTAAAATGTAGTAGTTATGAGTCGTTTAGAATTAAAAGACAACTGATTTCACTGGTCTCTTTCAGCAGGTTCTGAGGCAGGTACATTAAACAAACACAAAGCTGTTTTCCATATGGTGGAAACTTTCCTTTCTACATATTCAACGTAAATTTTTACAGAAACTTCACCACCGAAAACCTGCGCTTCCTTAACGTCGACCAAGCCTTGGCCGACCTCGCGTACTTCATCCAGAACATGAAGCAAGCGCCCCAATTTGCCGACAGCAAGTTCATACTCTACGGAGGTTCATACGCGGCGAATATGGTTCTGTGGTTCAAACAGCGCTATCCACACTTGGTCGAGGGGGTGGTGGCATCGAGTGGACCGATTAAAGGACAAGTTGACTTCACTGGTACTTAATCTTATTTTTTTATTATTTTCTTTCGGTTTTGTGTTTAAGCGGATAGGGGACGATCGATTCTCCATACAAACGAAGTCCTCATTTTCCTCCTTGAATATTGACATTATGGAAAATATACTGATTTAAACTAACAAGATTTTCACTCATAATTTTAAAACTAACACCAATACAATTCCTCGCTAGTCTGCCTGTGACTACGAACGTAAAGTCACGTTCGAAACGTCAGGCAAACGTTTGTACGCGATTAAGTCCAGTGTTAGTTTTAAAATTATTATGGAAAATATTTTTACACAAATTGATGTATCATAGCTATGCCCCACCGTTTGCTTTTTTTTTCAATTTTTACTTACCTAATTATAAGAATTAGGAGCTTTTAAAAATTTGTAAGAAACCCGTTTTTCGCTCCTAACTTTTATAATAATTAAAAAATCTAAAAAAATCATAATCTTATAGAAACGAAATGCTACTAGAAAAAGGTGATGAAATACTATATCTAGTGATCAATTAATTACCAGCCAATAATTTAGATGGCATTTCGAACTGTTTTGAGAAGTGGTTTTTTTTTAGATTATTTTAAACCGGGTCACTCACGTATTATTAAGTCGAATAGCTCGACATGTTTCGGACCTTACGGTCCTCGTAAATTGGACCGAAACATGTCGAGCTATTCGACTTAATAATACGTGAGTGACCCGGTTTAAAATAATCTAATATGTTTGAGTCTCACGGGAGTTTTATGGTTTTTTTTTCTATAAAAGATTATCGTCTTAAAAAGTCAGATACCTACAGATTATACGATTTTTCAATTCCAGGATATTTGGAAGTAGTACACGACGCATTTTACGCGGAAGGCGGCGAGCAGTGCATATCGACCATCAGACAAGGCATATTAGACACCGTGGAAGCTGTTAAGACCGAGGAGGGCCGGCGTGAGTTAGAACAGGCCTATAGGTACAACAAAATTTTGACAACCCTAAATACCCGAAAGGGATAGTGCCATATATTAGAAAGGGACAGCATGATGCGACCCTAAACCGCTGTCAAACTTCAGTTTTGTAGGAAGTTTCCTTTCTGTACGGTAGTAGGTACTATTATTTATTCTGTGGTATTGTGGCGACACCTATATATTTAAGGTATTTTGACGGACACTTTTTCGTACACAGAGAGTGTTCTCCTTACCTATACCATAGAGTAACATAGAGTATACACAACACAAATGACTCCGTCCGTAGAGCGTCATATAGTTCAGAAGTTAAATTTTTAGGGCACGATATTTTTCTTACACCTTACAATTCTTCTACAATCAATATTTATAGTTTGTCAAAGGACTGTCTCATTTCAAACATAGACACAGATAATCATACTATTTTTGTCTTACACTAGTACTAGCACCCAAAAAAAAATATAGTATAGTTTTTTTGGTTCTTATTTACTGCTAATTTGGTTCTTTGTTACAGGTTATGCGCGCCACTTTTAGACTACGATGACGTATACGAACTAGGGTACTTCTCTGGTCTGATCAGCTGGAGATTGTCCGGTAGCGTGCAGACGGCACGGCCAGGCGACCTTCTAGCCATTTGCAACAACTTTGCCGGAAATATTTACGGTATGGAACCTGCGAATTGCCCGCTTTGGTGTTCATAATCTGATCATTCTACCGATCAGAGGACTATCTTATAGGGGAGGATGGGGGAATTGGGGACGCTGATAGAAAATAATGTACAACTTCTATACTGTTAGCAAATAAGAGGTCAATCAACAATTATAAGTTTTAAATCAAAATGTTGTCTGTCCGTGTCCGAAGCTGGGTTAATTAAATTAATTACGGACAGCATGGGAAATTTATTTTTTGCGCGGCTTTTTGTATGGTTTCTATGGTGTACGCTTAGAACTATTATATAATCTGTGGTTCCGTACCCAAAAGGTAAAAACCGGACAAGTGCGAGTCGAACTCGCCCACCGAGGGTTCCGTACTTTTTAGTATTTGTTGTTGTAGCGGCAACAGAAATACATCATCTGTGAAAATTTCAAATGTCTAGCTATCACGGTTCATGAGATACAGCCTGGTGACAGACGGACAGACAGACGGACAGCGGAGTCTTAGTAATAGGGTCCCGTTTTTACCCTTTGGGTACGGAACCCTAAAAAGGATACTATATTATTTTATCATTTTTGAAGTCGGTTTTTTTTTTGTAAAATGTTTTTTCTCAAAAATGGACGGCAAACTCGACGTTGCCGGTTAAAAAGTAGGTCGCGAGCCTGGTGACAGACAGACGGACAGCGGAGTCTTAGTAATATGGTCCCGTTTTTACCCTTTGGGGACGGAACCCTAAAAACAGGATGTTATACTAAGACCTCCTATACTGTCACCACCACGCTGAAAAATTGCATTCACACATTATGAATGTATTTCATTCATAAAGTTATCATGCAATTTTAGGGTTGGGTCTAGTACCTGCGGCGGTTATTAAGCTAATTAATAAGCCTTTATAAAGCAGAGGGAATATATTTCCCACCTGATATTGAACTTTATTTCAAAGAGATAGGGTTTAATTTTGCATAATTCCGGACACCCTTATGCCTTATAAAGAATTAAAAGTGTTTCAACGGGTCTCTATTGTTTCCCATAAAGTTTTAAGTCATAATGTATGCTTGTCCACATTTTCGTTAGTCATAATTTGGTTTTTCTCAGAAACGCGTTTCTTTTCAGGATTGCCATATTCAAACAAACCTAACTTAAACCAAAGATAGATATAACTCCGTAATAGATGGATACAGTCTAAGGAAAAAACGTGCCTCGAAAATCAAGAAAATTTGATTCTCGTTCAGAGGGCGCTACTAGTTTTGGCCTACAGTCGTATAGATGGCGTTGACGGTTTCGTTTGTTATTTAACAATTTTAACGCATATCAGTGAAAGAACATGGGTCAAAATCATAAAAATAATTAATGCAAATAAAAAAAATCATTTATCTGTATTTAAATACATTCTATCGTATTTTTATAAATCTTCATTTTTAGTTTTGAAGTGTGTCGACAGATGGCAGTGAATTTACTGGGGTTACAAAATTTACTATGACAGTACCGCTCTAGTATAAGTTACTCTATGCTTAAACCTATCTATAGGATAAAAGTTAACGGTTTCAGAATTACGACTAATGATAATATGACAATCATTACAGACTTTCAATAATTATGTCAAACAAAGGGACCCCGTTTCAACAGATAGCGCTGTTATTAAGTAACGTTTTAATCTTTAGGCACCACCCCGATGCAGAAGATTGGGGGTTACATCGCCCAAACCGCTGGTTTGCAAACTTGCTGGGCAATGGAATACTCTTTGCTGATTAATACCTACAGTAACCCTCGATCAAACTGTAAGTATCTTTCATAGAAAACAATCACTTATGGAAAGGACAAAGGAACATTAGTTCACGCTACGCTATATGCCACTGATAAAAATAAATGGATTCGAACCCATCAGGACAGGACATCCATCTTTGTATGCAGGACAGGGGGGGGGGGGGGGGGTTTGTTTGTACCTAGGCTGCATGGGAGGCCGTTAAAAAAGATATAACGTAGATTATAAGTATTATAACTATCCTACCTATAACTAGTGACTCTGAGCAGTAAACCTCTCGATTCATAAGCTTATTAAATGTAAAAAAATCTTCGTTGGATCTTTATTAGGGTAATTTCTATAATTTTGTGTTTTTTTTTTTAAAAACGTAGTGAACTACCTATAGAAAAATTATATCTAACTACTGAATCTGTTCACAAAATTTCACGAGATTCGGTTAAGAAATAATGCGATCTGCAGAGTAGAACATCCGGACGTACGAAACATTTTTGCCTAAGCTGAAACGGAGACCTTCGCTGACGCTCGGTCAATAGGGATATAGCTCCTTAGTAGACTTTATCTCTTATATGTGATACAGCATACAGCAACTTGCGTTCAGTTGTACAGAGTACGGGTTCTACCAAATGCATTTGTGATAATATTATTATTTTACTTTTTAGCTCGAGCTTGGTACTACCAGACTTGTACAGAGTACGGGTTCTACCAAACCGCACCCACGAGTGGCACAGTATTTGATCCCTTAATATGGCTCAGCGTCGATTTCTACGTCGACATTTGCAAAAAGGCTTTCACAGAGAAGTAAGAGTTTTATCCTGCTAATGCTAACAAAACATTTAAGTACAGACGCAGACGGGGAGTTGCCCAGTGTTTCTTGCGATATCTTGCGTTGAATAGTAAACTAAATAAAAATTGTAGGCGCTTGGTGTCCTTACCTCACGAATTTCACTAGACGGAACAGCGACATCTAGCGTTAGATTCGTAAACTAAACGAAAATTATACGCGTCGGGGGTCCTTATTTCAAGAAAAATCTTAATAGCGCGATGCAGGATCTTTCACAATGCGGAACAGCGACATCTAGCGTTGGATTAGTAAACTAAACAAAAATGTAGGCGTCTGGGATCATTACCTCAAGAAAAATCTTAATAACGCGATTCAGGACTTTCACCAGACGGAACAGCGACATCTAGCGTTACATTCGTAAACTAAACAAACAGGGAAACAACAACAAGGAAAAATGATAACAGGATTCAGCATATTTTATTTAAAAAATATTATCTAAAGAATTCTCTTATTAAAACATGAAATTATTTCAGTATGTAAGGTAGATACTGTTAAACAAACGTTATTGCCGTTACAGATTCGACGAGGAGTTCGTTTACGACGCAGTGGAGCGAGTTAATCTCATGTTTGGCGGTCTAGAACCAAATGTGAACAACACCATCAACATCCACGGCGACTACGACCCGTGGCACGCACTGGGCGTGTACGAACACGATCTCAAGGAGAACTCGCCCACGATCACAGTGCCTAGGTGAGCTGATACTTTCAGAGGACATTGGGATACTGTGTAACATGATCATGGCTTTCATAAAGTTGATACTTGTATCCTGCCAAGATAACGGAAAACGTTATTGCGGATTAATTTGATTAACCCTTTTAACGCCACAGACGGCTGTGGACGTCATCGCAGTCTTGCCAAGGGCGCCAACGACGGCTACAGCCGTCAGCTTCGCCAATGCAATAGGGACTTAAGCGGGACTCCGTAAAGTTCAATTTCGCTTAAATAATCGCGATCGCCTGGCGTCCGGGGTAGGGCATATTCCTTCGCCGTCTGGAGTTCAAAAGGGGTTCTAAAATCAATTTATGATTAGATTGCATCAGGACAAGTCATGAAACAAGTAGTATATTGACTTGATCACTCCTCCAAAGAAAAAAATTTGGAAAACAGAACTCGTTAGATGGCGTTCCAATACTTACAAGTCTTTGTTACAAGCAAATATAAAGATACCGTACATAATTACATGGTTTTACTATTTTGTATCGTACTTTGACATTCGCTTGTAGTTATAATAAATAGTAAGCTCTCCAAGCTTATTTTTTTCAATAGGAAGCGTAATAGTAAGTCATTATACCAAACTAAACTGACGTTATGTTCAAAAACCGGCCAAGTGCGAGTCGGACTCGCGCATGAAGGATTCCGTACTATTGCGCAAAAAATCACGTTTGTTAGCCCCGCTTAAATATTTATTTTATTCTGTTTTTAGTATTTGTTAACTGTCTAATGTCTAGCTATCACGGTTCGCGAGATACAGCTTGGTGACAGACGGACAGACAGACAGCGGAGTTTTAGTAATAGGGTCCCGTTTTTACCCTTTGGGTACGGAACCTTAAAAATGATACTACGCCTTAAAAAAGATCAAATCTTTATTTTTCTCTTTCGTTGTCTGTGCAGGGCATCTCACTGCTTCGACATGCAGGGCTGGTTGACCACCGACACGATCAGAATGACGCAGACCAAGCAAGAGGTGCGGCGCATCGTGGCCTCCTGGCTCGACTAGAAGCGTTCCTACTCGTTGCACAGCTCACGGCCGACCGCCAGATACGCATTTCCATTGTGACGCAAGTCTTGTGACGTGACCACGTAAGTCACATGACTGGATAATTATTATAATTAATCATGGGCATTTTGTATGATGCCACATTGCCAGCATAAAGTTCTTTTTATTTCCTATAGTGCGATATAAAATCTCGATGTACACTGTTAATTTTCGCCTATTAACCTTTTGGACGTCAATGACCGATATATTCGCACCGTAGGTTCAACGCCAAAGACAGATTAATCGGTCATAGACCACAGAGCAACATAGACCTAAATGCATTATGCATAAAGTTCAATTTCAGTTTTGGCACTTCGGTGACGTGGCGTCTGGATGACAGCTTTTGTGTTTGACACGGCGTCGAAAAGGTTAATGTTGAATACACATTTCGGTAATTTCTACTTTGAGATTGAAAGTTTATATTGCAAACATCGGCGCGTTTAAATGTAGGCCTTATTCTGATTTTGTTAAAGTTCAAAATGGAATAGGTTTGAAACTATATGTCATTCACAAAGTAGAAAATTATACTTGTACGCTTTTATGTGTAATATCCTAATTTCAATTTGTGATTATATCTTCACGTTCAAGTTTGTTGTTTTCAAAATAGTAAAATAAAACACCTTTTCAAATCCCGATAATGTGCCGGGAGAACACAATTTTAATATTAGTTTAAATTCCACAATCTGATAAATCGATATTCCACAGTAAGTCAATTAGAAACTTTTAACGGGTCGAAACAGATCAAAATGTATATAATTCACAATATTCACTAACCGACCTACGAATAGTTAAAATTCCAAATTCTAATGTCATAAAATGTACGATTAGGATTGCGCCTAATTAAGCCTACCGGCGGAATCATCGTAACGTGGTAAATGCACAGTGCACTACTGCCCTGGGGTTGTCGGTGTGTTTTCAAAATGGCTCCTTTCCTTTCCTTTTCGGAAACACAACACAAATCGTTCTGCGCGGAACGCCGCGCCAACAATAATTGGCTAGAATAATTCATGAATAGCAGGCAGTTCACTGACACTTAAATAGCTAAAACTTAATAATAAATGGCGAATACGCCACCGCGCAGAACTATATTTGCAGCAAGCAAAAGCTGACGCGCTGGCCACGACATTGCGCGACCGGCTTCGGTTAAGGCGACAACCATAGGTTGGAGCGAGACAGCGATCGGACCTTTCGTTCCCACTTATGGTTGTCGCCTTAGCCAAAGACAGTCGCGCAATGTCGTGGCCAGGCCGTAACTCAGTCGGCCCTTGCTACACTGTGACGCGACCAGGAAAGTAGTCTACTCTACCGGTAATCATAGCACTTACATCATAAAGCTCACAATGAAAAACATTCGAGATTGTTAGGCAGTCCACCTTTTAAGTAAGTAAAATAACATTTAAAAATCATTACATAGTTTGCACTGGCATAATTCATCAATTAGGTACGGCATACATAAAAAATTAATCACAAATATCTCAATCCGAATCAAAGACTGTTATCTTAAATGATAGAACTGCCCGGTCGAACCCCCTGAACTAACTCAAATTCAGATATGACGGCACCGTGTTAAACCTACGTGTCTAATGCGTCTAATCTAATGAATACTTAATAATTACACTGAATCCAGCGAGTGTAACCTTCGCCGTTGGAACGCAGGTTCCACCGGCGAGATTAGAATCGCGCAAACATAAATCCTCTATAGAGAGACATCAGCGATACGATCTCCGCGCCCTCGCTACAAAGACACACGTAGATTAAGTGTTATAATTATGGTGGAATATGTACAATGTTCTAGAGCTCAGGTCTGAAGTCATTCTACGACGAGCGGCCTGGGATCCTCCCACGGGAAGCCCTCTCGGCCGAAGTGGCCGTAGGTGCTGGTCTTCTGATATATCGGCGCTCTGAGGTTTAGCTCCCTGGAAACCAAATAAAAAATATTTAAAGGGCACGTTAAATAATAACTACGTAAAATCATTGCCACATCGTGTTTATTTAAAATGAACGATATTTTTATTTATTTATTTATTGATAATGGGAGACAAACAGCGAAAGATGACACATATAGATAATTACACTTAAATACATACATAAGCCAAAACAGTTTCCACTACTGAAATTAGATAATTATGGTTGCTCAGACAAGACTTGTTTGTACAATTCAATTAAACTATCTCTAGATCTAGTGCTAAAGAACTAAACAATGCGAATTTAAAACCACAAACGTGACATGCATTAATTTAACTTAATTTTACAATAGTAAACTATCAAAATCAATTATATTATTTGCCCTAATAGTAGCAGAGTTATATTATATTATTTGTTCATTTGCTCTTAATTGCAGAAACAAATTTATAAAATACTAGCGACCCGCCCCGGCTTCGAACGGGTAGTTCAACTAATTTACACAAAACCTTTACAAATTATACATATAAAACCTTCCTCTTGTATCACTCTATCTATTAAAAACCGCATCAAAATCCATTGCGTAGTTCTAAAGATCTAAGCATACATAGGGACAGACAGACAGCGGAAAGCGACTTTGTTTTATACTATGTAGTGAAGACATGCCGCAGGTTAGTTGAGTCATTCTATGTAAGCAATGTTCTATGTCGTCCATTAATTATGTCGTAATTTTAGCTAATTTCCCTGAATTATGTCTTTGGTATTTGTGTGTCTGTGACCTCGTAGCGCCGAAACAGATGAATCGATTTTTAATGTGTTTTTTTTTTTGATAGCTGGCTTCACCCTTCACTGCAGTGATTTTTAGGTATATTTCATTCACGAGCGTCAGGTGGCGAATTTTAAACAGTACACCTAGATGTACATGTCACACAGGTTTGAAAATTTTATTAATTTGTTTGTCTGAAAACATATAACGACTCAACTAGGTAGGCAGTTTTAGTACAAGTGGGCGATCTCAGGTTTATGTGACATCCTGACATCTAAAGCAATAGGTACACAATCATTTTAGAAACCAGCAAGTCGTTTTAATTTATTTATTTAACCTTTATTGCACGACACAAGAAAGTAAAAATGGCGGACTTAATGCCTTAAGGCATCCTCTACCAGTCAACCTTTGGGTCAAACAGAAACGTACAATTGGTGCGGAATTATTATTCATGTTTATATGTAAATGCACGTAATGTATGTATGCATGCATGTAGTATTGATAATTGAAAGAAGGCTTCGGGCGACCAGAGGGCTGGCCACTATTTGGCCACAGCGTATAAGTATCGCCATACAGCGGGAAAATACAGCCAGCGCTCTGGGCACCTTGCCAGTTGACGGCGATTTGGCCCAAATATTATTTTCCCGTCTTTATCAGACCAATTTATTGAAGAAAGAACAACTCACTTGACGATTTTGCCGGGCCGCAGGTCAAAGTTCTTCTGTACGATGCGAAGCAGCTCCTGCTGGGTCTTGTGCGACGTGCCGTAGTCGAACACCGTGATGGACAGCGGCTCCGCCACGCCGATGGCGTATGCCACCTGCAACATTCAAATACCTCGTTACAGTTTTAAGGGGATCCCATGCCCCAATGACCTTCGACCTGAATCCCTTAGTTTTCTAATGTTTTTTGTAGTTTATCATATTAACAGCAACGGCTTTAAGCAATATAGTATCCCATATTTACTTCAAAGTGTTTTCGAGATATTTAGCATCAAAGTTGAACAATTTTAGGCCAAAAATCTGGTTTTCTGGCCATAACTTTTGTGTTAATTAGTTTAAAATTAAAACCTCAGACAAATTTTTAGAGACGTGAAAGACGAACCCAAATATGTAAATTTCGTATATGTAAGATATTTCAAAGCAATCGAGATACGAAAAAAAGTGTTTTTTCAGACAATGTTTAAAAAAATCATAAATAAATAAGTATTCATTTCATTCAAAATCCGGTAGACAAAAATAGAGATAAAAGATTAAAGAACCGATAGCCGTTTGTCTTATAATTATATATGTAGTGCAAAAGTAGGAGATCGATTAAAAACTTGTCAAAAATCGATGAAAACCTCGATCAGTCAATACATTAACCTTTGACCGCCAAAGAAAACTGATTCGCGCGGCTACAACCCAATATCAACCTTCGTGCATTGCGACAAGTTCACAAAGAGACGCCGCACACGATAAGCTTGGCGATCAAAGTGTCAATGCCATGCGCGAAGGTGGTTTAAATGTACCTTTAGAGAGCTATAAGCCTATGAAGCATGGTACAGTCAGCAGCAATAGTTGCTAAGCGGGCGAGGTGTTCAAAATGATCTTGACGCGACTTTATTGTTAAGAGAATAAGAGCGCGTCAAGGTAATTTTGAATACCTCGCCCACTTAGCAACTTCTTAAAGAAAAGGTATTTACGATACTTGATAACAACACCTCGTCCGCTTAGCAACTTCTTAAAAAAATGTATTTACGATACTTGATTCGTATCAGACAATTTCGATAGGATCTCTATTTCACACACACTTTGTATACAAACATCTGTGATCTTAAATGTGATCTCAGTCATGCATAAAGTATGAAGATTTGGAGATGTAAGACGTTTGTTTGGTACTATCTCAAAAAAATATCAAATCGATTTACGATACTTGATTAGTATCAGAAAATGTCACTATTCTTCGTACACAAATAGATATATCTTTATGAAATCTCAAAGTCATGACTGAAACGTTAGGTATCTCAGTTTGCATTGTACACCAGCTGTATCCTTAACCCACATAATCATGTGTCAAATAAATAAAATCGCAATAAAAATGCAAATTATAATTGGTATCGCTGAAACTGTATATAATTACAAATTCAATCTGTATTTCTCTTTCTGTTGTTGATTTTGGTTTGAAGGTTATAGCTTGGTAGAATCTCATAAAAATATCAATCTGCTTACAGATCTTAATACGTGATGTGTATCAGAAAACTTCGATAGTATCTCCTAATGGAGATACGCATTATTCTTCGTACAAAAATAGATTTATCTTAGATATGATCTCAAAGTCATGGCTAAAATGTTCTCAGTATTCTCAGTTTGCTTTGTTTACCAGCTTTATCCTTAACCTACGAAATTACCTGTCAAAGAAATAGAAACACAATAAAAATGCAAATTCTAGTTGTATGTATCACTACAACTGTGTGTATAATTACGTTTTTGCATTTCTATTGTTGTTGACTATTAAATTGAAAAACGTCGGCAACACCCACAAGTTGCAACCCGGCGACGTGTCGCGAGTGTCGCGACTTTAGCCGACACGACTGGTTTCTATATATTTCTATATTCGAATACCATTCGAAGTCAGCGTTGTGACGACACGTCGCAGAGTTCTAATGCGTACTATTACTCTACTAGCATAGCATGTGAAGATAAATAAACAGGAAGAATGTAATAAACATTTTCACCTTATGATAGCATTATGATACGGCCCCAGTCCAAAAGTACTGAATTAAACTTTGTGCCACCAGGGCCGTGTTGCATAATAAACTACAACTAATATTACAAGCGGAACTCCTTTTCTAATAAGTGGAATTAGAAAAAGAGTTCCGCTTGTAATATTAATAGTAGTAGATGCCACTAAAACGTCTACGTTGCAAACATAGACATAGTATAGTAGTTATAGACATGAAACCGAGCGACCAGGGGTAAGAGGAAGACATATTCATGTATTGACAGGTTAATGTATGGCAGCATAATCCTTTTTCTCTTTCACTCTTATAAATTTCGGTATTTCGCCATCGCCTCTTACCTATGCTGCCATAACCCGACCATGAAATAAAACCCGGTCGGTGATAAGGACAAAGCATGGCACTATTTTCTCATTCCTCTTATAGGAATCGCAATAAGACTATCTTTCTCTATCAAAGAGTGTCAGGCCCTTGGTTGCAAACGTCAAAATAAGAATAAATATTTAGTCTGGCAACAAAGCTTTGTTGCGTTCGTTTTGATACTTTTGGCGTAGAGATAGGGGTAAGGTAAAGTGGTGACGTTGACGGTGAGTAGAGTAGAGTAGAGTAGAGTAGCCCACCTGGACCATGCAGCGGCGACAGAGGCCGGCCTTGACGAGCGACTTGGCGACCCAGCGCGCGGCGTACGCGGCGGAGCGGTCCACCTTGGTGAAGTCCTTGCCGGAGAACGCGCCGCCGCCGTGCGCGCCCCAGCCGCCGTACGTGTCCACGATGATCTTGCGCCCCGTCAGCCCCGCGTCAGACTGCAACAATAAACGATTTCACCACCTTATTCATTAATCATTAACATTTTCTTCTGTTTCTTCTATCTTTTTAACAAACATAAATAAAATTATCGATGGCTAGTTAGGCCGCAGACTCATCATACATTGATTTGCCGCTCGCTGCGATGAGATGTGGATTACACCAATGTAAGGTCGATTCCTCTCATCTCTGCCTCAGTGGAAAGGTAGCCTAAGAGCGGGTCTTCGTCTAAGATACGTGCATAGCGCTCATTCCTCACCGGAGCGACGTACGGCTTCGCACCAGTGTGATAAGATAACCCACGTACGTCAATGTTTGTGGTAAGCTATAATTGATATTTAATAATGGGCGTGCCGCGCCTGTCTTTTGCAAAAAATACATTTGCAATAGACTGAGGAGATGCATTATCGGGCAGTGGTTATTTAGCCATTACCCTTGATCAGCCAGTATCACCAGCAACAGTTAAGCTGGTATCTATAAAGTATAGTGCGTTTCTAAAAATAATATGTTATGTAATTATGTAAAAAATAAGTTTTTGGCAAACATTTCATTTTTCATACAGGCGTTTATCACTGACTGTACTTTTCTTTCCACAGGCAAGTAATACTCATCGAGACAATTCTAATGACCCAAACACAATTAGGTTATGTTGCTTTATCACATAGATCCCATGGCCACCTCCTGTCTCCATCATCAGATCAGTTCCATGTCATCATTATATTGCATTGTCATCCGATTTACATATGTATGCAAAATTTCAGCTCAATCGGAAATCGGGAATTTTAAAATTAGCTTCAAATATTTGACCCACACTAACTAACATACATACTAACAAGGCAAGTTAAATAAAAGCGTGTAAAAACATCTACTTCTAAACAAACCATCTAGAATAAATATTTGTGTAAGTACAGTCATAGGTTATCATAATATTGTCATTTCTGATAATTCAAATTTCAATGTTATGAAATCATACACTGAAACGTTATATCACGTCCGCGTACAAATTTATTATCAAGTACAAAAGAAGGCAAAACATTTTAATGTATGTGTGATTAATTTCATTACAATAATATGTACTAGCAACTCCGTAATAGATGGATACAGTCTAAGGAAAAAACGTGCCTCGAAAATCAAGAAAATTTGATTCTCGCTCAGTGGGCGCTACTAGCTTTGGCCTACTGTCGTATAGATGGCGTTGACGATTTCGTTTATTTAACAATTTTAACGCATATCAGTGAAAGAACATGGGTCAAAATCATAAAAATAATTAATGCAAAAAAAATTTATCATTTATCCATATTTAAATACATTTTATCGTATTTTTATACATCTTCATTTTTAATTTTAAAGTGTGTCGATAGATGGCAGTGAATTTACTGTGGTTACAAAATTTACTATGACAGTACCGCTCTAGTATAAGTTACTCTATGGTACCACAGAATAACGAATAGTACTACCGTACAGAAAATTCACTCCTTCACAAAAGCCAGATTTAGGTATAAAATTATACCTACACTCGCCGCCTGCAAGCAAAATTGAAACTTATAACTGCGCACGAACCGTGAATCTTCTTTGCGCGCCGCTGTTTTATGACCGAGCTGCGAGTGTCGGCACGGGGTTGTCACTTGACAAGTTTTTGTACCTATACCTACTGATTTATTATTTTTAAGATAAATATGTAGGAATTATAAACGTTGATTCTGTAAACATAAAATTTTTAGCCGGAGATAGTATGTCTGATACTCACGGAAGTAGGTATGCCACAGAAGTACTTATTCCTTTGAAAATATGTCGGTCAATATAGTCCGGAATTAAAAAAAAATGTTTTTTCTGCTTCCTTGTTCTTCCGTTTATTCAGACATCCGTAAACAGAACATTATCTTTTATACAGATTAGATCGCGATTTAGGTTTTGAAGCCATTGCGTATTTACAATTTTGCGCGAGCGCCACGTGACACGACTATCGTGCGAGCCGAACGGCAGCCCACTGCCATACACCTTCCCGGGCGGTGCGCCGGCCAAATATACCTAAACTGCGCAGTGACACCCCCCCTTATGGTACTAGGTAGTTATTTACGATACGAGTGCGGAAAGTAGGAATTTCAAGAGCCAAAAGCAAGCCCTTTTCTTCTCTTTTCAAAACCTTTACTCAGGTTGCGTCATTTGTTGTGAAAAAAAGATATTGTCCCTTGAATTTAGGGCATTTCGCGCGCACTTAAAAGCAGTCATGGTAGTCCGTAGTCCTACACTGGCTGTTATATAACATGGTGTGATAGGGCTAACATAAGAGTAATGATAGAGGTTTTTAAAGTTGCCCCCGTCACACAATATAACGTGTAGCGTGACGCTACATCTGTCGTTTTGTTTTGGAAACTACTTGCTTGTCAGTCATGTCTAGTTTGCTTGTTTGTTTAGTCGTGTCGTATAGTGTGAATTGATTCACGCAATTACGGTTAGATGGCGGTTTAAAGAAACACATGGAACCTTTTTTGGACGATGATATTTTCGAGATTGGCAGGTTACAATTGCGTTGAATTTTGAATTTCAATTCTGATTCGGAAAGAGAAATTTGTTTTCTTCGTGATACTTCAGATGGATTTTGGGATTGACGTGTAAAGAGCTGTTTGTGATAAATTAGATTTTTTCCTGGTTTTTTCGTCAAAGTTAACCTTTTAAGCTTGAAGAGGAACGTTTTCTTCTGAGGTTGCTAATAACAACTTCGAGTGCGCTTTACTTCCCGTCGTTCCGCGGCCTTGTTGGCCGCAGTTGCCTGCAACAGGACCTTTTTAAGGCCACCGTGGAGCAGTGCTCCGGTGGTGCGTGGTTGTCGTATCAACGACAGGGCGCAGCCGCCGACGTGCAGTCGGCAGTGGATGGTCGTCGACCCCATCAGTCAGCGGTCAGATATCAGACCCACGGAGGAGACGAGCCCGCATACTGCGTAGCGTTGATAGCGTTGGTTAGCCGAACGTTTGCTTTGGAAAGGAACTAGCAGACCCACGGAGGACACGAGCCCGCATACAGCGCGGTTCGATAGGTCACGGTACAGCTTCGGTTGGCCGAACAAATTGTCATCGTCTACGGAGTTTGAATATTTTTTAACGTATTGGAATCGGTTCCCGTTTAATTGTTATTTTTTCCCGGTTCATTGTTATTTTTTTTGTACAATATTACTTTTAATTCTGTAAAGCCGCTGTTATCCGTATTCCGCATTTATTTAAGGCGTTGTCTTTTAAAATTCTAATTGCCCCTAATTGTCAGGCGAAACTAATATTCGGCAATAAATTTAGGTACCTATCACCCGTTGAAACAGCCATTATCGTCCATAAGATAGAGATGAGATGGAGACTCATTAATCCATTTCTTTCCTTCTACAGCTAAATTTATACGCCATTATCTTTCGCTCGTACACCAGTTCACGCCAGTGCGGAAAGCGGACTGTCAGAAAAACAATTTGTTTTGGTTACATTAACTTTTTAAATTCCAAGTGTAAATTTTTTTTAGTGACTTTCGGAAGTGCTTATCAAATTATACGTGTTGTGCACAAGTATTTGTTTTACTGCAAACGTTATACATATAACAGCCAGTGTGGGACCACCATTATAGATCCTTCACTTCACTACTGTTCTACGAAATGGTGTATTCGCATGTATAGCGGCGGTCACGTGGGGCGGGGACAATTGGGAATGATATATATGAAAGCACCATCTGTACCCGGCGGGGACCTACAAAATTAGTGTTGCAGATTACCTTAAAGAAAATGCTAGATTTTTTTTAACTAAAACAAAATAAAAATTACCTGTGGGCCTCCGATGATGAAAAGACCGCAAGGGTTAATGTGCACGACGGTTCTCTCGTCAAGGTACTGGGCGGGGATCACTTCCTTAATGACCTTCTCACGGATTTCCTCTCGCAGCGTCTCCAGAGTAATCTGCACATGATAATAGAATAGGTTTAAGTTATTTCGTTGTTAAGGTTGATTTTTAGGATTCCGTACCCAAAAGTGAAAACGGGACCCTATTACTAAGACTCTGCTGTCCGTCTGTCTGTCACCAGGCTGTATCTAATGAACCATGATAGCTAGACAGTTGAAATTTTCACAGATGATGTATTTCTGTTGCCGCTATAACAACAAATACTAAAAACAGAATAAAATAAATATTTAAGTGGGGCTCCCATACACCAAACGTGAATTTTTGCCGTTTTTTGCGTCATCATCATATACTTAAGAGTAAGTCTCTTGTCGGTGGAGCAATTTCCATGTTTCGCGGTCCTCTGCCTTCTCTTTGACAGCCTGATACGACACGACGTTGAGTTTTTCCTTTATTTGATGCATGTACGCTCTCCTTGGTCTTCCCTCCTTCCTCTTTGCTTTTTTTTTTGCGTAATGGTACGTAACCCTTCGTGCGCGAGTCCGAATCGCACTAGGCCGGTTTTTTTATACACAATGTCAAATGTAAAACAACATAGGTATTTTTAGTTTTGCACCTTGTTATAATACTGTAATAAAGTATAAATAACTCGGTCGGTCTGCAACATGTCCTTTTCCTCCTCCAGGTGATCGATTTGCAAAATTAAAGTAACGTCACTATCATAATCACTAAAGCTTTTTCATCACACTTTCTCGAAAAAAGATCTTATTTCATGCAGGTGTACTGAAGGACAAAGGCCCATATTGTTCCCGCGTGAGTTATGGATTCTGAAAAAAAAGAGCTATAACTAACTCGCGAGTTATAACTTTTTTTTAAATTATGTCACTAATTCATACCAACCAAGTAGGTATAAATGAGTTTTACTTTGAAAATACTGACGTTTACAATTTTTTATTTATTTATGCTTTAAAATATTTAATTTGATTAGAGTTTTGAATGATTCACGGTTAATTTCACTAGACTTATATTGACCGGGATATAGACCGTGATTACCTTTTGTATTATTTATGAGCTCCCGATATTTCGACGCAGTTACATGCATCATGTTCACGGGTGACTGAAGATAGCGGGTGGGTGTCAAAGTTGTGTAACATTATCAGGCATATTTTGAATAGTTATTCAATAATTTACTGATTACTAAATAGACACCCATTTGAAATAACAATGGTTCTATTAGGTATTGTTACTATATGTAAATAAATACTACTGTTTTTTCAGGGACTTAATAGGACGTTAGGAACTAGGCTACTGTATAAATAATAATTCACGCACATAAGCTCTTATCTATATCATACTTAACTGTTCATTCCGTTTACACGGACAGTGAACATAATATTGTATAAAATTACATTTTATACAAAAACAATTTATAAAATTACAACTCTGCAACCAACAAGTTAGATCAATTGTCTGGTTTGAAAAAACTTAACGATTTTAAATTTTATTACAAGTATAAGAATGCTTTTATAAAACGGGTTAAACGATGTGACCATACTCGATTGATACACTTCAGGGAATTTAAACGCACTCCCACGCTGTGGCATGGTTTAGTGATGTCTGATAAGCTAAGAAACTGACGTAACAACATGCGTTTCAAACCTTATCTTTCACGTCATGGACGTATAAATAATTGTTTATCAAGCAAGCCTAATCAATTTGTTATAAAGGTTTTGTAGAAAATTATACACGCGCGCAATATCTTTCGCGGTTTAGATAAACTCGCATGTGGCCATATAATTCGCAATAGGCTGCTAAGCACAGGCCTCTTCGAGTACGCCACTTATCCCGGTCCTGGGCTAGTCTCATCCAAAAGTGCCCCGCGATTTTTCGAACGTCATCCACCCAACGAGCCAACGGAAGCCAGTTCTTTTATCCGAAAATATAAATGATGATAAAACATTGCCCTACTTTTTAGCTAGTGAGCGATAAAAAGGAACCGTCATCCACACACAAAAGCGATAAAAAAGAGATCGTACCATACACAAAAAATGTTTCTAATAAATATATTGTATTAAGGGATAAGAACACCTTTTGTTTTTTATGTATAATTTACATAGTTGTGTATTATGTAGTTGTATGAATATTGTATGTTCGCACCTATTTTATTTATGTCGGTACAAAACCATTTTATATTTAGCCTAGATCAGGGGTCGGCAAACCGGAGCTCGCGAGGCGCATGCGGCTCTGTGGAAGTACAATAGTACGTACTTAACCTAGAAGTTATATTATTGTTTATATTGCTGCCATATTTCTGTAACTATCAACCTATCATGTTTTGGCAATAAAGTATATTTTGTAGTTTGAAGAAGCTTACATAAGTATAACTTAAAATAAATGTCAATGAATTGTACGTTTTTAGGTACTTCACTGTACATAAATACAATTATTGTTGGCTCTTCTCAAAAGTTTGCCGATTTAAATTTATCAGGGACATTTTATAATGTTATCAAGAAGGTCAATTAGGCGCCAAGCTTCCGTATTAGGTACGTCCATTGAGCAGTTTTCATAATTCCAACAAGATTTTTCAAGCTGCATGTAATTGTTATGATTACATTTCGTCATAATCATTACGAGTGCGCAGATTATTAAAACATCATTACTTAGACAGACTATGTATTAAATAATATTTTAGCAATTCGAACCTGAATCGTTGAATCCTACAGGCAAGACGGGACAACATCTTCTGTTTAATGAGCTTAGTTTAATTATTTTATATTTACTACACATTTAAGTATTTAATGTGAAGAAGAGGTGGTAACATTTTTTCCTTGGCCGAGGGATTTTGCTTTACCACCCAGACCCAGTACAGTTGGCATAAGTAGCTGAATGCTGTTAAGACGAGCCAAAGGGACCCGCCCCTAAACCTAAACGGGACCCTATTAATAACTCCTCTGTCCGCCTGTCTGTCTGTCACCAGGCTGTATCTCATGAACCGTGATAGCTAGACAGTTGAAATTTTCACAGAGGATGTATTTCTGTTGTCGGTATAACAACAAATACTGAAAAAAGAATAAAATAAATATTTAAGTGGGGCTCTCATACAACAAACGTGATTTTTTTTGCCGTTTTTTGCGTAATAGTACGGAACCCTTCGAGCGCGAGTCCAACTCGCATTTGGCCGGTTTTCTGGACTTACATCTACCTAGTCGGCTCATAAGTTCTGTCACTGGCCTTTAAAATTTAAATTTGGAACTCCTAAAACAAAAACCGTTCTGCATTTGAATTTCGAATCTTTATTAAATATTTGAGTAGTATAATTTTGCAATTTTCTGTTTTCTTCAACATGGAGTAGACGCTTAAAGATAGCCGTACCGCAATAATTGCACTATATCGTTGTGGTCACTCGCCGACTAAAATTTTTAAGCTACTTGAAAATTTAAAATTCTCTCTAAGATTTGTGTATCGTACCATAGAAAGATACAGTGAGGTCTCTAGTTTAAATGACAAGAAAAGAAGCGGTCGTCCGCGTACAGCTAGGACTCCAGCGGTTGTACAAGCAATTAGGGCACGCATTGCCAGAAATCCCGCTAGGAAACAAAAAGTTATGGCCCTCCAGATGGGTTTGAGCAAAATCACGGTGAAAAGAGTTCTTAATCAAGACCTGAGACTTCGTGCTTATAAACGAAAAACTGGCCATCTTCTCAATGGTCGGCTTAAAGCTTTAAGGCTTAAAAGGTCTAAAGCTTTATTGAAGAAGTACGCTAAAAATAAGCACCGTTGTATACTGTTTTCGGACGAGAAAATTTTTGACATAGAAGAAAACTGTAATAAACAAAAGGATAGAGTGTACGCTCGCAATAGTAAAGAAGCGTCTAATAGCATTCCCCGTATTCAAAGAGGTCATCACCCTTCATCTTGTGATGGTTTGGCTGGGAGTTTCTTATGCAGGCGTCACTAGTATGCATTTTTGTGAGAAAGGAGTAAAAACTAGTGCCAAAGTGTACCAAGACACGGTGTTGACTAATATTGTGAAACCACTATCCCATACGATGTTTCTAAACCAGCATTGGGTTTTCCAGCAGGACTCTGCTCCAGCCCATAAGGCAAAGTCTACACAAGCCTGGCTCGCCTCCAATAAAATCGACTTTATACGGCATGAAGATTGGCCCTCCTCTAGCCCAGATCTTAATCCTTTAGACTATAAAATATGGCAGTATTTAGAGGAAAAGGTGTGCTCAAAACCTCATGCAAATCTAGACTCGCTGAAAAAATCTCTTGCTACGGCAGTGGCCAATATCGACATGAAAGTGGTGCGTGAATCCATTGACGACTGGCCACGAAGACTTCAAGCCTGTGTAGATAATTATGGCGGTCATTTTGAATAAATGTTATACATTTAGATTCTCTAGTTTATAAGCTTTCAAACGCTGTACAAATTATACGGAATAAACTTAAACTTTTGATTTTATTTGATACTATGTATATCACAGAACTTATGAGCCGACTAGGTACTGTGGCGCCAACTGGTGAGCACAAAAACAGTAGCCCTCATAGCTCAGAGCAATGCTGAGCCGAACAAAACCGAGAAAGCCCGAAAGGAGGAGTGTCCCCCCACTGCCCAGACCACTATCTATGCTGTAAATCTGTCTGTCTTTTGGTATGAGGTAAGGAAGATTGTTACCTTTTCAGAGTGCTGCAGAGAAACGACGACAGTGTGGACCCTCTGTGGCACCGTCGCGCCGCCGGCAAAGATGTACTCGCAGGTCACCTGAAAATTATTCTGATGTAAAACGGTGTTTGAAACAAGCAAGCCTATGATTGTAATCAGTCAATTATGAACTTATTTGCCATGTCCCATAATATTATATCCAATGAATATTGAGGTAAAACAATGTACAGATAATACGTAAAAGAAGGGTACAGGCGAAATTTTCGCAAGAGAAGTAGTCACTACTTCTTTGGTTTGTGATTGGAAGATGGTTCGATGGACATTCGATTTTGTACCTTAACATTAACTGTATAAAGTATGCTTATATTACATGTATTTAAACCATCCTTCAATAATACCATAGGTAACTAAGAAATAGACTCAGTAGAGTGATATAGAGCTAAGATATAATGCCAATTATAACTATATAAGAGATAGATAAGAAAAGTAAAGCAATACAAAAGATACTTGTGAAACCCATTTTATCGCTAAATTCCGTCAAATGGCGTCGCGTCTCGTTCTTCCAGACTCGTCTCAAAAGGTTAACTAACCGTCAATTTAATGTTATACCAACAAATGGAGTAAAATTGAAACATGGCGTGTGGTCTTGTCGTCTTGTCCACACATTAATTTGATCAACTCAAACGCTGGCAGACGGTGTCAATTTTATCACTTGCGAACGTTATTGTTGAGACATTGTACCCATGAACGTGCTTTGTCATATGATCCCCTGGCAACAAGATCTCTCCGCAATAACTTTTAAAATATTCGCTTTAGAGCACATGCTCTAGTTGTGTGTTGATAACGAATGATTTATGTACGACATTTTTATACATGAAGTACTTTAGCTAGGTATATTTTTGTTGGAGACTGTTCATCTCTTTCATCATTTTATTGACTTTAATGGCTTTAGGTCAAGAGACAAGTTTTAATAAAAACCATATAAATAACAATTTTATATCTTTTTCTTCAGTCGGTCCCTCAATACTGAGGATCGTGACATCATGTCCTTCTGTTAAAGACCAGGTTCCTCCAGAGGGTTCTGTTCCTCGCTTTTTATATCAAATTTACTGTTATTGCATTTCTTATCAAGCATAATCATCGAGATAGTCCAAGCTTATACTATCCATTGTACTATATGATTTAAAGTACAAAACCTTTCCCATATAATTTAAACTCGAACAAGGATATAAAATTTTTACCTGAGTTTTGGAGTCTGGGCGAGCCCACCAGAATTCTCCATTTCGCCTCAAGTCTGCAATCTTCTGGTTTAGTCTGTGTGCGAGCACTACTGTCAGTGGCATGCATTCTTCTGTTTCATCTGTTGCATAGCCAAACATTAGGCCCTGGAGAATAAAATACATAATTAAAATTTGTTTGTAAATGTGTTATACAACTGTAATTAAATGAAAAAATTAATACAAAACTTATTGATTTTAGATTTTGCAAATTTTATATAATAACACAATAAAACAGATGAGAAAGTGTTAGGGAGATTATTACTATTGATTTATTAAAAAAATTATTCAAAAACGGTATTTAGTAGTTTTATCACAAAACTTCTTTTTATTAATATTTGCAATAGTATCAACTATTTTCCTCCTAAAATTAATGTTTGACCCAGAACTTACTAAGATGGATGTCGTAATGAAGGTTATATCGCTATCATAATCAATTACTAAAGTAACCAGGGTACTAACTGAAAAGAGTGAAAAGAGTCATAATGTAGTATAAACTCTCACACTTGCTAATCCTATGCAACAGTGAAAGAAATTGCATGACATTTATGACCACAGTAAACTGTTAGTGCGGCAACATGTACTGTAAATTTTAACTTGTTATGAGATGAAAAGTGCAAGACCATGAAAATGAGACCAGGTGAAATGGAGAGGGACAGTTACCTGATCACCAGCTCCTACTTCTTCGTCATTTCTGTTCTCATGCACTCCGGCAGCAATGTTCGGAGACTGCTGGTCTAGCGCCAACATGACGCTGCATGTCTTGTAATCAAACCCTGGTCCCAACATGCCCATTAGTTATTTATGATATTTATATCACTACACTTAAACTTTAATCATTCTGGTTTGACCTGCCGAATGTAAGATTCCCCAGTATGATGAAATAAGTGAATATGCCAATATTCGGTTCATTTTTCGGATGCAATCATCCAAATTATGAGCCAAGATGGAAAGTACAGTTTTAATAAAATTTTAACATTCTAATAGTGGACGAGTTATATTGTAGTATTTTTTAATGTAGAAGTATGAAATGTGTAATGTTCAGGCAAAAAATTGCCACTTTGTTGGTTGTCAAGAAAATGTTTCTGAAAATAGGATGTAATAAGTGTAATAACAGAGTCCTAATGACAACCAAAAATGTGATACCTTTTGCATGAACCCTCACAAATGTTTTAGCATGCTCTTAATACTAGCAAATTTCTGGTAGTCCAACGTTCTGTTTGAAACCCATAATTCTTTCGTGCAACAGGCTCTAGTAGAATTTATACCTGATCTCCTGCCCCAAGATCAATTTCTTCTCTATCTTCAAATGCTTTTGCAATATCTGGACTTTGTTCCTCAATAGCCAGTAATAAGTTTAGTGTACGCCAATCAAAACCTATTGTGCAGGAAATAATAGTTCAGGTTTCAAATATAAACATTTTTTTTAATGACATTCTAGATTTTACTGAACAGTTTAGTTCAGTATCTGCATGGCATGTTGCCAGCACTACATGATTGTCTGTTCATCACTATAATGACAGTATTTCAAGGATAATGAAGATTTATGCTTACCTTTAGATGAGTCATCATAGCCAATGTGCTTGACGGTTTCTCTGACTACCTTCTGATAGTCTACATTGGCTTTAGAGGTGATTTCGCCGCACAGCAAGACCATCCCAGTTTTTGTCACAGTTTCTGTTAAATGTACTACTTGTTAGTAAACATTCACAGTACTTCAAACAAACACTTCGCAAAAATCGATAATGCACTCACCGCATGCTACTTTTGCGTCCGGATCTTGTCTTAAATGCGCGTCAAGAATCGCGTCACTTATTTGATCGCACATTTTATCTGAAACGAAACCAGATCATTTGTTAAATCTATGCTGTTATAGTTAACTTACAAATTAATAGTCCATTTCATCATTGTTTGGCTCGGACCACGTGTTGCGACTATTTTGACAAATGTAATTGTCTGCCGCCCATGATGTAACACCGTAATCGACAGGAACCGTGGAACCCAATAGCAGTATTAAAGTGGCTGAATTGTATTTAACATGTTTCTAGCCAGCACAGCATTGATATTTTGTAAATTATCTGCGCACATGCCTAGGGCGGCCATCTTTCGAGTAACATGATTCCTGCAGCATTTGATATTGGAGATTTGAAACTAACCTGGATGACCCTCACCAACCGATTCGGAGGTGAAAAGAAACACTGATCCATCTTCCATATCATAACTGTGTCCGTTAGTTTTTGTGTATCCATTCATTTTTGAAGTTTCCGGCATTCTGAATAAGAGTTAGCTCACAAAATAACCCGACTAAAACCCCCTGAATTAACACTGTGGAAAAGAGGTCCGGCGCGAGTTCGCGCTGATATTTATAAGGTCGGAGCGGCGCGACAGAGACACAAATAATGACCAATGAGAAGCGATGACGCGCTTAGTACAGCTGACAGGTTCAAGCGTTGTTATTGGCCAAAATGATTTGTTTTGACTTTTATGAAATGTTTTTTAGACCTGTAAGAAAATGAAAAGCAACAAATCATAAATCAAAAAATTGCTATACTTAAGGTAATGGAGTAATAATTATGAAATTTTTTAATATTAACCACAATTTCATTTGTATAATTAATATATTACATAACTTATATTTTAAGCTCTTTTCATTTGTAAAAGCGCCACAGATTATTTTGACGTTATATGGCTTAAAGGACTCGCATCCAGGCCATAAATGTAAAAACAATTTTTTTTTGATATCTGTATTCATGAAAAAGGGCGGTATTCTCAAATAAAAATTCAGGAATATAATATAAAAATTTAGAAGTCTTTTAAATACATTTAGTATTTAAGAGATTTTTAAATTTTTTCACCTACTCTAAAGCCCTTCGACTTTAGAGTAGGTATTAGGTAGTTTTATAAAAGGTTTATAAAATAATTGAATGTTTAGTTAAGTTGGTTTCGTCTAAAATTTACAAAAACTTCTTGCTTAGCTAAATAGAGCAAAGATTAAGCTTCTTCTTCTTCTTAGCGTTAAGCGGTAAGCGCCACTTGCACCATCTCAGCATCCCACTAACCTAGGGTTAACCGGTTAAACCGTTAACCCAGTGTCATATTGTACTGGTAACCATGGTAACTCCAGGTTCAACCGGTTAACCCGGGTTAGTGAATGGTGCAAGTGGGCCAGGGCTGTGCTCACTCCATACTCAGATAAAAACACCTTTTAAAATAAGTACCAAAATTTAAACTAGTTTTGAGAAAACTTATTTTTAGTACCTATGTAGGTATTAACTTTTCAGCGAGTTATTAAAAGTTTTACCATATACCTACCTCCGACACAACTTATTATTTATTAAGTAAGGAAACTGATGTATGGAGCGCGCATTCTTAGCTTACTTATTTTTATTTCTCTATAGCTATCTAGAACCTTAATCCTACCTTATTATTTATTTATATCACTTGCGCTTTAAAGAAATGAAACCTTGTCAATACTTTAAAAAGGTTCACTATAATAATATTATGTTCACTTGCACCGAAAATCATTTATTTTATACCGCAGGGAAACCGTACGCGTTGCGGTGACAAACTTCAACTGAAACCGTTTCGATTGCATCGGTTCCATTAAATAGGTGTCCTAGTAATCGCCACCTTTTAGATAACGTCGTGCATATTTTGTTAAGATCTGTAAATCTGTTCTTAGGAACCATGGCGTCAATTTTAGATTTAATAATATTACATGCAAACTTTTTTTTAAACACATACATAACCGGGAATCGAACCTGGTCAATATTCTTTACTGTAATCGCGTGAGTAAGTATTTGTTTGTATTATTGATCCTGAAATTTGAATAGAAAATTTGAAAAAATTGAATGCCATCATCATCTTCCTCGCGTTGTCCCGGCATTTTGCCACGGCTCATGGGAGCCTGGGGTCCGCTTGGCAATCAATCCCAAGAATTGACGTGGGCACTAGTAGTGGGTGCAGTCAGGATCCTAGGAGAGACGGGAAAGTTCTAGCCGACCCGAATACAAGGCATCGTGAAGACATGTTAGTGTCGTAGTCGTACGAGTACATGTTATTGGCGCCAGCGAGACGCACGATAACTAAATGACATCATTCCTTCATCATTCAGATATCATTCTGACGTCAGAGTACCTACGTTCGAATTGGCATCTAGAAAGCAACAGTCGTCAGCAGATATATCATATCGGAGCGGCCGAGGTATTTAAAAATATCTGAACACGCACTTTAACGCCTTAACATTTTACAATAGAGGCGTGTTCAGATATGTGTGTTTGTGTGAGGCGTGATCCGATATATCGAAACTAAATACTTTATATTGAAAAAAAAAATGGAGCTACGTTATTACTGATTGTTTCGCTCCCCGGTGACTCAGTCTATTATTTAAAAAGTATTCCTAATTTGGTACAATAAAGCACTCGTTCTTAAGGTTCTTCATCGCGTTGTCCCGGGTCTTTGCTTTCCTCATGGGAGACTGGGGTCCGCTTGGCAACGAATCCCAAGATTTGGGGTAGACACTAGTTTTTATACCACTGCCATCTGACCTTCCAACTCAGTGGGTAAACTAGGCCTTATTGGGATTAGTCCGGTTTCCTCGCGATGTTTTCCTTCACCGAAAAGCGACTGGTAAATGTCAAATGATATTTCGTAGGTACATAAGTTCCGAAAAACTCATTCGTACGAGCCGAGGTTTGAACACGACCTCCGGATTAAAGTCGCACGCTCTTTACCGCCTCTTAAAATGACAAGAACGGGGTTTCTTCAGTACAAGTTATTTTTATCCAAAATGGCATCACTTATAAATAATGTTATCAAGTTAATATACACGGGGGCATAAAAATAAGTGCATTCCCGTTGCCAGGGAGGTTTTGGGCTTATACTGAGCAACTTTTACTATGGGACCAACCCCGAAATCGCGAAAAAATTGGCTGTTTCATACATTTTGGCTGGTCCATTTTCTGGTCCCATAGTAAAAGTTGCTCGGTATAATCCCAAAACCTCTCTGGCAATGGAAATGCACTTATTTTTTAGCCACCCTGTATAGCTTCGCTAGCATATTAAGTACCTATTTATTGTAATTCTTTTGATCATCCTATTTATATGCTTCATGACCATTTGTTTGTCACGTTCTGAACTTAAATGTTATGAATATCAGTCATTACCAGAGGTCAATTGCCAGATATCATGGCATCTACGTACTTGGGTCACTCGATAAGTTTTGAAGCTCGCAAAAACTATTCTTATCTACTGTTTATAATATAATTGTGGGATAAAAGGCGGCCCTCGTATAAGTTACTCTATGATTTAATTATCTTAAAAATACATTCCTCGCAACGCATCCTTGCACATTTCTGGTCAATCCGCACCTTTATCCGAATTTGGAGTTAAGTTAAGCGACTCGTGTATAGATTGTATAGGTACCTACCTAGTTGTTTTCTAGTCAGTCTGTCGACTGACCGACCGACTGATCAACGCAATGCCTTTTGAAACTAGAAAGTAAAAATTTCCTCAAATCTCAAATTGGCAGTTCCTTCATATTATTGTACTAACCAATAAGAAGTGATTTTTCAAAATTCGACCCCTGACAGGGTTGAAACTTGAGAATGTTTAAAGTGTGAGAGCTTATTTATCAAAAACCCAGAACAGTGACTAAATGAGGCAAAATGGGGTTGAAAAATTGTGATTTTGTCTGTTTACATATCTGGGGGTACGGTAGTGGCCCTGCCAAGACGAACCAAACGAAGCGCAAGGGCACCTACCTTTTCTTGAAGCGCTTCGTCGTTTTAAAACTTGGAACTTTTACCTTAACACGATTAAAACTAAAAATATCAAAAAATGTATATATATGGATAAATTATTTTTTTATTTTATTCATATACTTTTAAAAGAAACAAATTACCACAATAAAAATTACATTTAAAATAAAATAACTAATCTTAAATTAACATAAAACTATAACCTTATTAAAGTAACATATATTTAATGAATAATGAAAAAGGGTATAATAAGTGTCTTAAAATAAACGTACGAAAAAGTAAAACTAAATGACAACAAATAAAATATTACCCCCCACTCTGATTATCCCCCGGATCAAATGTGCCAAAAATACTGTCGGCATTACCTCGCTGAATGGCCAGGAATATTTTTGGACGAGGACCTTATAATATAAATTAAAACTCCCCCAGATCTGATCCCTGCGGAAGGGTACCCATAATGCTGGCTACATTCCCCCGCTGAATGGCAATTCCGATCCTTTGGATACTTTTTTTATTTGTATTTATTATTTCTATACTATTTTGACCCATGTTCTTTCACTGATATGTGTTAAAACTGTTAAATAAGAAACGAAACCGTTAACGCAATCTAAACGAGAATAGGCCAAAGGTTGCTATTGGTGGTAGCGCCATTTGTGCGAGAATCAAATTTTCTTGAATTCCGGGGCGCGATTTTTCCTTGGACTTTCTTATACGAAGTTATATATGTACATATATGTCTTTGCTAAGGTGTAGAGTTTGTGAAGTTAGGGCCTGTAGAGTTAGAAGCTTGGTTCTACTTGGCAACATTTTACATGAAAATGTTTTTGGTGGGATCATTGTTTCGCCTGTAAGCAGTTTTTAATTTAGTTTAAGTTATTAATCATGTTTGTGTGATAGATACATGAGAATAATATTTGATTTGCTTCTTGTTATTGAAACAGATCAATAAGCTGCGTAATTATCTAGACTCGCCATAGATCAGCCCGTGTTTCCTCTAAGACCAATAACAGTAGACTTTCGCTCCGTAATCCGATAACGCTAAGGTACTTAGCCCCATAAATAACGGCTGAATGCGTAAATCGTTTTATCGTATAAGAAATACTTGACATCAGTTATGTCTTTATATAATAGGCAATATAATGGGGTCAAACTTGAAGTTCAATTGTTTCTTGTATCTTAAAAACGGCCTGTTTTGAGAAAAGTCGTCGACATCTCTTCTAAATACCTAAAACTGGCATGGATGTGTTCCTCGTGGTCTCTAGAATACAAATTGACCGGTATTAGTATGTGGGGGGAGAGGGGGCACATAATTTGACGAAGGTGTACATTATGAAGTTAGGGCTTGTAGAGTAAGAAGCTTGGCTCTATTACAAGAGATCTGATAACTTTTTGACAGTGCGAGCCTTATGGTTTCGTCTTGGCAACATTTTACATGAAAATGTTTTTGGTGGGATAAGTTTATCGCAATTAATGTTATTACAAAATATACGGGACATTTTTTTAGTTTTCCAAAAACAAGTTTTAATGGTGTATGATAATATAAAACCAAGTAATGACGAATTTTGTTCAGCATGGGTTACGCACCTTATTCACATAAATGTCCGGCGACCGACGTCGACTTTTCATTATTTCTCGGGTTTTATACTAGGATAATCATATCATATCATTTTTTAAGATGAATCTCTTATAAAAAACTGCCTTAGTAATTATAACTACAGATAGATAGATAGATTATTTGGTATTAATCATACACTGTCCGTTACATTAAGTTACATAATAATAATTAATTACAAAATTATAGTGCGTGCGTGCGTCGAAGCACTTCACACCCCTTTGGTCCTTTTGTATTCGTAAAGATAAAGTTTTATGACCAATCGGCTCAATTTAGTTTTCGCCTATATACTATACGAGTTCCTGAAGTGAGTTGGTATAGTATAAATCTTCTCAAGACCCTAATCTGTTAAACAAAAGCCATTGTTTCTTTTGAACGAGCAATCAGCCATTGTGTGCCATTGTCTTGAGTAATAATGGCACACAATGGCCGACCGCTCGCACAGTAGAAACAATGGCTTTTGTTTAACAGATTAGGGTTTTAGGCGTAAAAATCATTTGAGAAGACGCAGACTATCCATTCACCTGCAACGAAAGCCGCAAAAATATCTGGCACGATCTTATTTGTAGAGCAGGTGAGCGCTGGTGGCCTAGCGGTAAGAGCGTGCGACTTGCAATCCGGAGGTCGCGGGTTTAAACCCCGGCTCGTACCAATGAGTTTTTCGGAACTTATGTACGAAATATCATTTGATATTTACCAGTCGCTTTTCGGTGAAGGAAAACATCGTGAGGAAACCGGACTAATCCCGACAAGGCCTAGTTTCCCCTCTGGGTTGGACGGTCAGATGGCAGTCGCTTTTGTAAAAACTAGTGCCTACGCCAATTCTTGGGATTAGTTGCCAAGCGGACCCCAGGCTCCCATGGAGCCGTGGCAAAATGCCGGGACAACGCGAGGAAGATGATGATGATCTTATTTGTAGAGCCGAGCGTGTCACATATTTTTTCGGCCTTCGAAGAGTAACATATTATTGTATATGACTGTAGGTACATAATAAAATCTTTTACATATCCGCGGATGTGCCTACGCAGTAGAAAGCCACGTTTTCCTTAAACTTACCTGAATGACTATGTTTAGGTACTTGGGTACTATTCAATATTCAACAATTTTTAAGAAAAAAAAAACCGACTTCAATGGGGGATGCCGTTGAAAGGTTACTTATTGTTGATGGTGCACTCCAGACAATGAAATGAAAAAGACAGCATCTTTTGCCTAACTAAAAGGAGGTAAAACCACCCACTTTTCTAGTAGCATTTCGTTTCTGTAAGGGTCATAGTTCTAACCTAACCTAACCCAATGTTCTGATAGCATTTCGTTTCTGTAAGGGTCACAGTTCTAACCTAACCTAACCCACTTTTCTGATAGCAGTTCGGTTCTGTGAGGATCGCAGTTCAAAAAAAAGTCCAGATCCAAGGTCTGGGTCCATAACGAAGAGAATAAATCACCAAACGTGAACTATGTGTCGTTGAAGAGTTCCATTCTGATCATCATCAGCAGTTCCACTTCATCAAATGTCACTTTTTTAAATGGAAATGCTGAATTTGTTGGTGAATACAAAAATCACTATACCTCCTTTTGAAATCTTGAAGTCGGTTATAAATAACTATTAACCACCTTTCATGCGTCATGCATTCAGCAATGATTTATTATAACTCAAGCTACGTTATAGGATAGGCGTTCCAAAATTGAAGAGCTAAACCTTGTGACAAATTGTACAAGTTGCCTTTAGTCGCACCTGGGCAAGCGAGAAATGTGCACGTGCTAACGAGCTCCCACTCACCGATAGAGAAAGAGACAAGCACATGTTTAACAACGGGTATGACAAAGATGAATGGAATGCGATACTTAATGCGCTCCAATGAAAGCGCGACTTTTTTCACTTTCGTCACTCCAGGGAGTGAAACAAAGTAGCATTTTAATTTAGTGAAGGCCATGAACTGCCACTTCATTCTTCGGGGTCTATTACAAATTCGAAATACATTTTAACCTTTAAATATGTTCTCACTACTAAGGTGAAAAATTATATGTGCAACACGAGAGCAAAGTTATTTTACATCTCGTGTTTTTGAGTGAGTTTCCTCTCTTGTTGCACAAATAACTATTGTGCTCCTTGCCAATTCGAACGTACAACACTGACTTTGGAATGATATCTAAATGATGTCATTTAATTATCGTGCATTTTTTTTTATACTACGTCGGTGGCAAACAAGCATACGGCCCGCCTGATGTTAAGCAGTCTCCATAGCCTATGTACGCCTGCAACTCCAGAGGAGTTACATGCGCGTTGCCGACTCTAACACTCCTCTCCCTCGAGCTCTGGCAACCTTACTCACCGGCAGGAACACAACACTATTAGTAGGGTCTAGTGTTATTTGGCTGCGGTTTTCTGTAAGGTGGAGGTACCTCTCCAGTTGGGCTCTGCTCTAGATCTGGAATGACATCCGCTGTCCTGTGCCCTACCACACAAAGCGAGATGTCATTCACAGTGCCCATACCACTCGTAGGTACTTGTCCATGTAAAGACGCACGATAACTAAATGATATAATTTAGATATCATTCTCCTGTCAGTGCACGTTCAAATTGGCCTCTAGGTTAAATCTATTTGTAGGCACCTAACACTAACTCAAGAAACTTTAATAATAATGCAATGTAGAACTAGGTATATTCCTCAACAAATAACGAACATTTTATGAGATGATAATTGATGACATAAATATGAATTTAAATTATCTTACTTTCTGTCACGGGTTAGGACCGTGACTTATGTGAATACTCGTACTAAGCAAGATGTTCATATTGATAAAACCCCCGTATATGTATAAAATACTGATGTACCATTTGTATTATGAATATGTCGCACAATCATGTTTGTTTTTCATGCTTTTGCAACGTGAACTTTTGCTTTTCAATAATCTAATGAGCTAATGTGTTAACCCAGTAACCTCACCTGATGATAAGTAATGAAGAGTCATCGTGAAACGTGAACAACTGCTCTTATCTTTATAGTTTCATCATCAAATCAGCCAGAGGACATATGCCTCCCCCAAAGAGTGCCACAATGACCAGTCTTGCCCCACCCGCATCCAGCTAGCAGACTCCCGTGACCTTTAGGCCTGACAGTTATGGCCGCTAAGGATGGGGAGAAAGCTAGAACTGGTAATATCAGTCTTCAAAAAACGTTCAGCAATGAAGACAAGGAGTTGGATTGATCGAAAAAGCAGATCAGACAACATATTGTAACGTGAATTCATCACAAAATAAAACCAGTCCAGAAAATTTAAATTTCAACAGCAGCTGTGGAAGCAACCGGAATAAACATTGAGATGAGGGAGAGAGAGGGAGAGAGAGAGAGAGAGAGAGAGAGCGTACAATTTTAACATGATTAAATAAAAATCTGCTAAATCATAACTAAAATCGATTTCGTTGCTGCAATCATAGTCTGCCTTATTTCTGCAGATAAACGCCCAATTAATCTCTAGATAACAATTGATTGTAGCTATAGATAATTTGTAAACACACCGAATAACAATACGTCTCAGACGTCAGAAGATACATGAACAGTAAATCACCAACAAAAGCTGTTATGATTTTGACCTGTCCGGAATGCATTGTGCATCTATTGTGATCTCAAATGCACTGCGCCCGCAAACAAGTGGACAGTGTACTCGTAATTAAACTGCCCGTGTATGTGTTCCAGGCTATTTCTAATATATAATAATCCATTATGTGTGATATATGTGCGAATAGTGCTGAAGTGAAAAATGTGTGGACTTGATAAAGTGGGATTGTTCTGCTTTATTACTGTCTTGGTTGTGACAAAGGTAGGAAATACTAGTATTATTACGATCAAGTGAAAAAAGTAGGAAATACCGAAGGGAGTGTTTTAAATCGCCACGAGTTGCGAATTACCTATTCGCACGTGTACCTATCGTATAATGTTTTACACTACATAAGGCCCTTTTTTTCTAAATAAAGGCGCGTGAAGTGCTAATTACCGCACTAGGATGGTTAAGTAGCACCATATGTACCTACTGTAAAAATATTTACAAATTAACAATAGTGATAAAAGAAAGGTAAAAATCCGTCTTCGGAAATTTTATCTCAAATAGTACAACGGGTGTGTAACCCGTCCACTTTTCCACGAGCCTACAGGATATAACTTCATCCATAATATACTCACTAAAATTACGATACGTCTATCAAAACTTGGGGTGCCAATAAAACTAATAATTATTACCTATTTAGTGGTGGGTGGCGCCATCTGCATAAAGCTTTTAGTTTTAACTCAATTGACAAAACCATGCCCGATAATCACCCGCGTGACGTGTGCCTTACCTACTTTTGACATTAAATCTGCAGTTGGATTTAAGTTTCTTAAACTTTTTACTTAGTTAGATAATACTTAAATCGAAAATGTTAGTCTGCGACAACTTTTTCAGAGCCCATAACCTAAAAAATTGTATTGGGGCACCATATTAATGCTAGAATTACCTAAATCAAACCTACACAGAAAACAAAACAAGCATGCCGATCAAAAGGCTGACGTCAATGTACCAAGATGCCAAGGTTTTATTTTTATACTGTATTGGTTTCTACTCTACGTAGGTACCTACTACTCTATGTGATAAGAGCGCATCATATTTTTGCGGCGTTCGTTGTGTAACATACATATTATTGCTGGTGACTGTACTCATTTCTTAGTAACTATATACCTTTAAACGAGCAATTCTTCGATGAAATTTCCTATATGAGGGTTTTCGGGGGGATCTAGGTCTTATCTCTGGGAAAACGCGCATTTTTGAGTTTTTATGTTTTCCGAGCAAAGCTCGGTCACCCGTCACCCAGGTACTAATATTTAAGTTAAGATAATCCCTTGGACTAATAAGGCAATAATAAGAATATAAATTCAAGGATTGCACTTTTACTTGTATTGATTGATTTTTATTTGCACATTTTCTTCTACCAGGACCAGTTGTTTCACAATCTTAACCGTGGCATTATGCAATTTCTTGCTAGCATTAACAACTGCCGAACGACAAATGTATATAGTATATTTGGGGTTGCTGCACTGTTTCAGGGCGATAACTATTACAACGACTCATTGAACCCTGAAGAGGATAATATTGGCGTGTGGAACCAGCAACGCAATGGACGAGATGCATTTAGACCTTCAAGTGACGACGTTTACGTTTGTGAGGTAAGGTATTTTAATATTTATAATTAACTAGGTAACATATAGTCGTTTTCCTTAGTATTTATTTCATATAGCTGCAAAAAATATATCTTTGAATGTAATTGATCTGATAAATGATTATATATATTATCGGTAGGCCGATAGGAAAAAATTACATTGTAAGTGATATAGTAGTTTGCTAAACAAGGGATGAAAGGCGCCCATTTCTTCACAACTCTACTTTTCTTCTCTTCTTTTCATTTCGAATAAGAATTTAAGACGAACTTTAATTGCTTATCGTAAAAAAATTAAGAAAAATAAACGTACTTAGAACGTACAGTGCTCTAGAGCAGAAACGTATCATTTTCTGCACACTTTTTTGAACAACAAAGAGAATGGGAAACGAAAATGACTTTTCCCTTCCCACATTCCATCACGATTCACGAGAGTTCTTGCTCCATCTGTCCGTTAGGTACCTTTTCGAAGCTACGCCACTAAACTTTTTGATGCAATTTGACATGGGTATAGTAAGCTTCAGCTCAGGGATGGACACAGTCTATTTAATTTTTAGAAATGACAGTCCAGATCTCATTCCAGCTTAGTTGAGCTGTGAGCGCCAAGATTCTAGGAATTGAGTAAAATAGTGCCTTTAATTGCAGGAACCGCCCGACACAGCGCCTCCAGAGTCCAACCGGAGCTGCAACTACCGCAATGTGGACTACCACGAGCAGATCTACAAGTGGGTGTCGGGTCGCGGTTGCCTGCTCTACACTCCGGACTTCCTTTACGTCGACGGCGCCAATTCTCTCAATTTGAACAGTGCGTGTATTTATGGAAATTTGAGGGCACCGTGTTTGGAGATGGTAAGTTTTGCTTATTTGTGTCTGTAAGAAAAGAACGACACTCATACTATAATGTGGCTTTGAAAACACCTGCCGACGTATTAATCGAACGAGAGAGCGAAGCGAAGTTCTTACAGAGGACAGTTTGTTACGCAATAACTTTAGTAAATTTGTTCTCATTTAAATGAAATTAGGTAAACGTGTTGTTTAGGGTACTTTAGGGTATTATATTTTATTCAATAAATTATGAGCAGGCTCGATCAAGGGGTTATGGAGCTAGAAGTTAATTGCTTTGACAAAAGCTATTTGTGAGGGTTCTTGCTATACTGGTCAACTCGTTTGCAAGAAAGTATGCGTGGCCATAGGTAGAGTAGGTGGACTGTTGCTAGGTACCTACTCGGGAAACCGGCCTTGCACTGGACAAAGTTTGGCCATTTTGATTTTGTCCTTCTTTGAATTCATTGGTCCTGTCATGACAAAATTGATATCTGAGGATATGATTATTATGAATCTGTAGTCAAAATTCTAACAAACGACCGCGCTATCTTCAATTTCTTAAGTTTTGCTTTAAGCATGATAAAAATTGATATCTGGGGCTCCTTATAAAAAATAAAAAAATAAAATAAAAATCGTTAATCGTTAATGGTAATAGTAATCCGAAGTCAAGGCCGTTTAGGAGAGCAAGTTGCTGGTAAGGTGAATAATTCTGGCTAAGAGCAATGGCTATAATGTCTGTGCAATAATTCGCAGTTAGTAAGATGAGATAATAAAGTTAAAGTTAAAGGATTAATCTAAATGGAATTTCTTAAATCACAGAAGTTTAAGTTACATTATGTGAAACCATATACTTGCTTAACATATGAAATACGTTGCCCATATGCAATTAGTTTAATTATCACGATGTTTATTGACGATTTATCGTGATACAGGGTCACAGTACGCGGTCTATACACGCTCTAAATTGTGTAATTGATAAACTTCATTAAATCTCGTTAGTTTCGTCACTAAATCGGAAAAACGATAACGCATAATATATACATTATACTATGACAGTTACACACTTAGCTAGCGAATCGTTAGCGAGAAGTACCGATTTTTATTCGCGATTTTAGATATTTTCTTCAGGGTACTCTATGTGGCGGAAAATTTAACCGTCAAAACAAAAATCAAGAAACAAAGGGACGTTTTCGTTACGCAGCTGCAGGAGATATTTGCGCATTAGGTGTGGAGCGGGAACAATAATAATCAGTATCGCAGTTATGTAATCAATCTTAAGAGGGGGCGTAAAGCCAGGAAATTAGAACAGGGACAATGAACATGTGTTAGGAATTTGCTAATATAAAATGCCGAGGCTATAGTACCCCCAGGTCCGGTCAGGTCCTCCAGCTTGGAGGCCCCACAGGTCAGGTCGTCAGTGAAATCTCCAAGTAAATAACCCAGTTCTATCTTTGTTCAATTAGCTAAAAGAAGACGGTACATATGCCTGCTACCCATTCGACCCTGGTTTAGAAGAGGTGGTGGCGGCGGTGAAGATCGCGCTCATTCCATCTGCCCATGGGCGCTGGGAAAGATGCTTCGAAGAGGCGGCCGCTTGTTGCAATCAGTATATGGCTCCGGAGAGCGCTAGAAAGAGCTACCTTTTAGGTTAGTAAACGTGTATGTCTTTTAAACACTTAAAAATGCTTTTTGATGGTGTCCGGCTCATTCTACGTGTTAGTTAATGGGCGCTGGAAGAGATGCTCTGGAGAGCTTTAGGAAGATTTATCTCACCAGTGTCATTCAGCATTCTTGGAGATATGCTTCGTGTGTCATTACCTTTATGGCTCTGGAGAGTTCTTAAAAGAGTTTTACTTATCTTACAGTTTGCCACTGTTAATAGGTCAGTACAATAATAGTAAATAATTTTAAACGTAGTCTTATTGGGAACGGTGCTCTAAAAAGTTTTGAAAAATGTATGTATCATTCAAATTGAAATTGAATGGTATGGTTATTCAGTGACATTATGCAAAATAATTCAGATGAAAGAAGTTAAGTAGATATAGTTAGAGTAATGTAAAGACTGTTCAGTTTGCTGTCACTACTATATTATACTAAGGGGCCCACTGACTATCAGTTCGCCGGACGATATCGACCTGTCAGTTAGAACAAAAATTTGACAGTTCTAAACAAGTGACAGACCGATATCGTCCGGCGGACTGATAGTCAGTGGGCCCGTTAACTCTTCCTTGCAAAACATCCAGATATTGCTAAGCGATGTTTGCCAACATAAACCCTGCACACCTATATTTTTAGCATTTACAGATATCCTGGAGGACTATGCCGAGAATGAAGAACACGAATGCAGCCCTACATTCGATGGTTGGACTTGCTGGGTTTCGGCCCCCGGCGGCACCACCGCCGTCGATGTGTGCTCAGAGTTTGCGTACTCTATCCAAGGACCGTCGTGTCATCGTAAGTTCTATTACCTTCAAAAACTAGCATCTATCTGGCATACTTCAAGCAGTAATAAGTCAGGTTCAGTATAGATTACATTTGGTCGTAATAATCAGGATTTTCCAACGCGATCTTCTCTCGAGTTGCAAACCTTTTCATATAGTTCATTCAATCATCGTTCATTCATTAAATCATATTACTAGCCCAACTGGACAAAAGCCTCTCCCAAGGATTACAGAGACGACTGATGACCCACACTTTGTTTGTTATTATATCTTTATCGTCTACTGAACCGACTACTGAAGTACGAAATGACGCAAATTCAAATATAAGTAGTTTAATTTTATTCATCTGTAAAAAACGCTTGACAGTTAAGATCAAGCAAATCGCATACAAAATGAGTAGTTAACCTTTCGTAAGCTTTTGTAAAATTTTGGTTTTCCTAAAGATGAACTTAATGTTGACATGCTTAAGTTGAATGTAGGGATGCACTGATCAGTGCATCCCTACATTCACAAAACTACACCAATTCATAATAGTTAATTAGTTATCCTATATACTTTTCAAACCACTTTTCTTTTTTGCTTAATCCTCTAGATTTCAGCAGTAAGGAGTGCTACCAAAACGGAACATGGGAGCTTCAAACTGATTACAGCACTTGCAGCATCACCTCCCGACTCCTCCGGCGATATCGCTTCTACATCGCCATGTTAGCTTTCTCTATAGCATCGTGTGTGCCGGCAGTGGCCATCTTCTTCTTCTACAAGAGGCTCAGAGTGACGAGAGTGGCGCTACATAGGAATCTGCTGATTGCTATTGTGATAAGGAATATTTTGGTCATCATTAGTAGAAGTGTGGTAAGCCGTTTGAGAATTTTACGTTTAATAATTTGTAGGTAGTACTTTAGCAAGCTTTTATTACAGCAAACACTATCAATAAACAGTCATAATTATTTTCGTGCACCCGAGTTTATAATAATAAATAATAATAAATTCTTTATTTCGAAGCACTGAGACTCCATAGATGTTAGTTATTACTGTACTTAAAAGCTACGTTAGTTTACCTACAAATATTTACATACAAATTTACACATTCTTAAATGGGGGGGCTGAGTGCTACATGTTTAAAAGCCAAACTAAATTATGCTATACGGCGCCATCTTTTTTGTGGTGTGTGTAGTAAACCATGTGGTAACTGTATTGTCCATCCAACGTCCGCGTTTAACAACCAGAACTGCCATATAATGTATAAATTTGAAGCACGATTTTTTCCTAGCCTACACCTACCTCGTCCATATTAAATAACTCTTTGTAAAAGCCGGACCAAATCGTTCAGCCTATGATGCTGTAACGGCAAATTTGTCCTAAATTATTTCAACTACTATTCCCTCATTCTCATGCGTATAGTTTGCCAGCATCAGCACACAATTTAACAATCACTTCTCTACCCAGATTTACATCGACGAATTAACCAACTCCGGTGAAACTGTAATGTCGACTCACGCCATGGGGTGTCGAATACTGGCTATCCTAGAGAAGGTCGCAGCCAACGCAGTGTTTGTGTGCATGCTGGTCGAGGGGGTGTATTTGCATAGGATGATTGTAACAACCTTTAGGAGAAATCTGAAGGTTAAGTGGCTGTACGCTTCGGGAGCTGGTACGTATAATAAATGATCATCAAACATCCAAATGCGAAATTCAAAAAATTTATATGCGAGTTAGGCATCTAGGGCTCTTTCACATAACCTACATTATATCTGCCGCAAGGTGTCCAGTGCAGACCGTAGCAATGTTTTTCGCTACGATCGGTCACTAATAACTGAATTTTGACCAGTCCATTTTGTTGAGGGCCTTTGCTGGTTGAATCCTTTATATTAGTTCGCGGTTGCCACTCAAGATCCTTGCTGCCTCAGTGGCCATTGGTCCTACAAACGCATTGCCCGCCCATATAATATACTTAATTATCTATGGTCCACTGCCAATTAAGTATGATATAAGAATAATAAATAAGCTGCAGCGGTATCATGATCACAATTTTATCACCTGTCATGTCACGCGTCACTTTCGCACTTTCATACTTGTTAGAACGTGACAGGCATGGTGACAAATGATAAAAACAATACACTTCTTTTTTTGGGCAGTCGTGTAAAAAGGCGACCATCTTAGCCCTACTGTTCTTAGTACAATTGGTTTAGTATGAGCATTATATTTTGTAAAGACAACAAAATCACCTTATTTCCAGTGATCGCCATAGTCCCAGTAATCGCCTGGTCCATCGTCATGGGGCTATTGGACGACCATTCTTGCTGGGTTGTATACACAGTGAACAATATCCAGTGGATCCTCGACGCGCCGCGTCTGGCCGTGCTGCTAATAAACACAGCCCTGTTTATTGACGTCTTGAGAGTGCTGCTTACTAAGATTAGGAACAGCGAGAACGCTAATCAGCTGTGAGTAAAATGCTTTCTGAGGATGTAGTGTAGTGTCTGAACGTTTACGAAAGTTCAACTTAACTTAATTGTAAATCCGCAGAAGCACAACAAAAGCCACGCTCTTCCTGATGCCAATATTCGGCTCACAGTTCCTCCTGACTGCAATTCGGCCGAACACTACCAACTGCACCGGCGAGCAGATCTACTATTACATCACCTACGCTGTGGAGGGTCTGCAGGGGTTCCTCGTAGCTATGCTGTACTGCTATGTCAATAAAGAGGTAACATTTTTGAAATTGATTCGATAAAATGTTGAACTCCTTGCCGAGGTTTACACTAAGGAGAAATCTTCAAAAAAGGGTTTTACAGATTTTTAACTCGTTCACTGCCTGTGCCCAATATACTTATGGGCCACGGCAAGCCTCTTATTAATAACAATTCGGAGTAGGACAGTTAACGTGTTAAAGGACCGACAACGCACATGTGACACCTTGGAGATGTAGGACTATCCTAACCGCTTACCATCAGCCGGGCCTTGTTTGTCACTGACCGGCAATAAATATTCCTACAAGATTAAAAACAAGACAGCTGGTAGAGGTAGCATAGGCCAGGAAAAGAGGCTTTATTGTACTTTGAAAACATAAATTTACAGAAAAAGAATACCTAGGTACCTACTTGTATCTAATTACCTGCAATAACACGTGACAAAACGTGCAATTTGACAACTTTTTATTTATAAAGCCACATAAGTGTCATACTTTTTGTGGGAACCCTTTCGTTTAGACCTTATTATTTTTTCAGGTGCGCATGTTGATAAAAGCAACGTACCAGAGAACAGAAAATGCAGTAGTATCACGTGTTCGTGGGGATTCCTACGCCCGACCCAGCCTTAACCCGAACTCCAGGAGAATGACCTACAGCACCAACCTCCCTTCGCACTTTGAGGACCCGGAAAACGACGTAGTCTTACCCAAGCTACACGTTGCTGAAATTATATCAATAAATGCTACCGAAAAATTAGCAGAGATCTTAGACCCCGTCTACGAAACTATTGATATGGGAGAAACCAATAAAGGCTACGATTCCACTCAAGACCTAACTCGAGATAAAAAAATGTATAATAACTACACAACCGCTTCAAGCACCTCTTATGAAAATGAAGATTGGATTAGGTCTGTGACGTCACACGAAAGCGACGCTCCTAACTATTACGAACTACATGAAAAACCGGAAGAAATTAAACTTGAAGAAGTAAACAGGCCTAAAAATAATATCGAAGATATAAATAATCCAAAAACAGATACTAATAACGAATATGATGATTCAAAACAATTAGAAAATGGCGCTTTTGATGATTCGCTAGATGGGACAGACCATGACAGTATGTTCGAAGAAATATTTCAATACATCGATTTAAATAATGATCTTTTAGATCCTGAACTTTTATCTCCAAACAGACAGAAAGAAGATCAGATTGTATTTATAGAAGAATAAAAAACTATTTTAGAATATTTGGTTAAGGGACAACTTAGTTTAGTCTATTTATTTTCAATAATTCAATAATAAACCTGAATCGACATGATTAACAGCTTTTATGCTTTTATAGTGTAGTGAACACGTTTGCGCAACGGCCCTAATACGTTAGGCGCACCCATATCCCCTACCGAAATAAATCCATCTGTCAACTTGTTCAAAAATCTAGATCCTTTCGAACCCGCGGTTACAAAAGTGAGCGGTCGAGGCGCGCGCGCGCATTTTCAACTTGGACCTTAAACTGACACCTTGTAGATATTAATAAAAAATGTGGTCGAAATTATTTGTGGCTATTTTATTGTGTTGGGTGGTTGAGGGGTTCCCAGATGGGGCGCCTATAGACGCCTGTGTCAAGGACCGGCCTAATCAGCCCAATCATGGACAGCATCGGACGCAGCCGCTGAACACACTGCCGTACAGAGTGTACGCTTCAGCGACCAAGTATGGACCCAATGCTGCAATTACAGGTTAGTTTTTTTTTTTCAGCATACAAATACTTTCACTTCGGCACTTACAATACAATGATGTGTCAAGATGTGGGATACCTACTAATACCAACATTTCATTATCGTACTTATTTTCGGAAGATAACTCGGTCCTTTAAGTATTGAGGCCTTTAAGAAAAAAAGCCTTTAAATGGCTTAGTCGTTTATCGAATAGCCCCAACGATTGGCTTTCCCTTTCAATTGCTTACCCGTTCATTTGACTTAGCTCTAGGAAGTCTCCCTTTCAAAGATACCGCTAAACTGAAAGGGTAGCCCCTTCCTAAATTCGAAAAAATATGACACCTGCGATGTCAATTAACGCGCTAGACAAGTAGACACCCAGTCCTACACTTTAAACATAAACGAGCAATATTCGATTCTATTTTTACGAAGAGAAAGTTTAAAATGGCATAAGTGTTATAATTTATAATCGATACCCCTCCAAGAGGTAAGCGCTTAGGAACGGGTATTCAGCTTACCCTTATTTTGAAGCGCTTAAAAAGCCAAATGAAAGGGTTTTAGTTAGCAACGGCTTTGGTAAGCAAAGCCTTACGAAATACCTACCCCTTCCAAAACTCTAGAAGGGGATACCGGACCGGTCCCTACTAAGCATGTTGAATTTCTCAAATTTACTAGTTGCAGATAATACCTATAGTTTGAATTATTATAATCTCTTTCTCTGACTACGGGGTCCATTCGATCAAGTAAACACACCCATGGTTACTGATGAATTAAGCTACTTAATTACAAAAATCCGCCTCATAAGTACACTAATAATACACTGAATTTAAGAAAGAGTAAGAAACTGGAAAGTAAAAATATTATGTTTAGGTACGTACTAAGGCCTATCAAAATTGAAACATACTTGAATTTTGAGTACCTATCGAGTACCTACTCATCTCGATGTCAACAATATTAAACGGTAGCATACGAGTCACGATCGCGAATACCATTGCAAAAATGTTGCATTACAAAATTAGGTTGCAAAATATCTAGTTCTCGGAGTGCACATTGAAATAAATGTCTAGTGCTTACCCAATGAATAAAAAGCACTAACGGATAACATTTTGAGTGCCAATATGTACTTACCTATGTCCCAGCAGCCGTTGAAAGGTATGACCATTCAATTTTCAAAAGGTAAATTTGCAAAATTTTACCTTTACATGTTTCGATGGTTCCGTAATTACCGTATAACCTCTGAGGAAGAGTAGGTATTAAATTTTTCAAAAATAAATTGTATTAAGTAGTTCCACCACGCGGGGTGTGTACAGGAACAGGATGTACGTTTGAACCGTATCTACTGAACGCGACATCCTGTATTTATTGGAGAAGTTTAGCCAGACTTTTTCTGGGATCACGAAGGCAATCTTGCTTTCGAAACATCGAAGGTAATGTTCAAGCTTATTTAAACGCGATAGTTATTTTTAGTCTCATGTTAACTAGTTAATAATAAGTATAAAATAATATAATTGGGTCGGTACTTACTGTTTTTGACGCGGGTTAAAAACAGCTAATGTTCATTGATAAAATCTTGTACTCGTATAGTATATAGTATCGTACGCGATTGCACAATGCCATGCTTTGCATTGTAGGTCAGACAACTATGGCGAGCCGGCAGACCGGTTTGCGGCCGGCACTTCCAGACAAACTGGAGCGAACACGCTGTCAAAATAATCATTAAATTATACTGTAGGTACAAGAAGTATTCAATTTCATTACCTACATTATAATATACTAGCGACCCGCCCCGGCTTCGCACGGGTACTACGGGTAGTTCAACTAATTTACACAAACGCCATCGAACGCGTAGTTTACTTTTTCAACGCTTACGCTCGTGGTTCAATTTTGGAATCTTTCGCTTGCTCGGATATCAATATTAGCAGGAGAGGTTAAACGACAACCTTGCCCCCTTGTAAAACAAATAACTATTTATTTATTCATTAACAATTAATATTGTTACCTAGGCAGTGCCTAGGTAGGTGTTTAGGTACATTTTTAGGGTTGCGTAACCAACGGGTAAAAACGGGATCCTATTACTACGACTCCTCTCCGTCCGTCTGTCACCAGGCTGTATCTCATGAACCGTGATAGCTAGACAGTTGAAATTTTCACTGCTGAAGTATTTCTGTTGCCGCTATAACAACAAATACTAAAAACAGAATAAAATAAATACTTAAGGGGCTCCCACACAACAAACGTGATTTTTTGCCATTTTTTGCGTAATGCTACGGAACCGTTCGAGCGCGAGACCGACTCGCACTTGGCCGGCTTATTATTTCATTTCCTTTGCAGTTCATTTTATCTTGGTTTGACTTACAATGCAGTTTTTCATTGTCTGAATAAAGCTAAAGCTGGTAAGGAGTAAAATTAGTTACTCATTCCGGTTCTAAACACCATGAATAAACTACGAGGGTTAAATAATTCCACATTCCAGACGCAGACAATAGGTTCAGATGTAGACTTACACAGGAAAAATACAAAGGAGATCGCACCCTCACCAAGCAACATTCTTTTCAGTGACCATTGAAGGTGGCGAGACGTTTAAAGGTTTCTTTATCCAAGCCCGTTCCGTGGAGGACGACCGGTGGCTAGGCTCATGGGAGCAGGCTCCGAATACTACGATCCATCCCGAGTGCGCCGCTGTCACTCACGCTGATCCCAGAGAAAAGACTCGAGCGACGCTGGTGTGGCGCGCCCCGCCCGACGCACAGGGCAGGGTTTACTTCACGTATGTATTGTCTATTGTTATGATATATTTTATCTCATGAAACTCGTTCGCATAAAGACGACAATTGGATCTCAACTTATGGGAGCACTGAGCACAGGGGCCCATTTCTCGAACGGTATTAGACTAATATTATTAGCCCATGAACCGTCAAATTGTATGGGTTGCTATGGCAACACACTAATAATATTCTAATACCGTTTGAGAAATGGGCCCCAGGTACCCAAAACCTACTACGATCCGTCGATTCACAGGGGAGGGTTAACTTCACGTAAGTTTTTATTTTATATTATTGTGACAGATACTTTTGAACGCGGATTGTAGAGATATAGAGTTATACCAAGCTAAATTGGCAGCGATTTTAATAGCACAGACTGCGCAAGTGTTATTTTAAACGTCAAACTTCTAGGGAGTTTTGACGTGAATAATAACACTTGCACAGTCTGTGCTATCAAAATCGCTGCCAACTAAACTTGGTCTAACTCTATCCCTTTGTAAGTATTAATGGGTGGCAGATATGTGGTGTGTACTGTGTAGTTATCATCAGTTAACATTGATATAGTAGTAAGCGGGTAGTAAGAAAACAAGCGTCATTTGAATTTATTACCAAATTCTAGGTTTGAATTATTTATTACGCTTTTATATCATGCGATTCAAATTTACTCGTACTTTCATGCATGTACCTCTACCTACATACGGCACATACATTAATTCGCAAGTTACAGAGGATTTGTCATTGACCCCAATTATTTGTTTCTTTTACTTTTTAGTGCAGTATTAGCGTAGATATTTTAGCAAATACCTATTACGGCTACTATTAATTGACAATGCGAATTTAGGTACGAATCTATAGATCATAATCCCTTGTCCTCTCATATAATAAATGAATATATAGGGGAGAGTGGGAGGTTTGGGAACGGCGGGTAATTAGAAACAGTGAGATGTATAAAATACTTCTAAGTGCACAAAAAAAATCTTGAGTATGTGAATACAATCATAAAGAGGCCTTTATGTGCCTAAGTGATTGTAAGATTCGGAAGCTACGCACATGTGGTCACGATTAACCGAACAAAATATTTTCAACTTTTGTTATAATTTTTATCACATATGATAGATGTAAGCATGGAGTTTTTGGAGTTGCAGACTCCAACTCAAACCCCAGGTGGTTTCAAATGCACTAAAATTACAATCATGAGTGATACTCATTTTGATTGACATTATTCAATTGGGGTAATTAGGAACTAAGGAAACGAGAGCGTTCCCAATTAAACCCCTTACATTCTCAACAGGGGCGTTGCTAGAGGATATAGCGCCCGGGGCAGTCACCAAATTTGCGCCCCCTGAAGACTGACAAAAGTTTCCCTGCTGCTCCCCCTTGGATGGCGCCCGGGGCACTTATCATTGAAAAGTGATACTAAATTGAAAATCTTCAGTGTTTTTTGTTTTCGTCCAAATTTTGTGGGATAACATTAACATAAAATTATTTTTTTGTTAAAATTAGATAGACAGATAACAATTCGGACATTTTTATATTTTAGGTAGTGTTTGAAGTTATGTGTTTCCAATTCCCCCACTCACCCTACATGACAGTAAAGTTCCTTTCACTCGATCGCATATACGCGTTGTGTAACTTCGGTTTAACAAGTGACCTTAAGATAAAATCCGTTCCAACTAAAATAATCCATCGTTAAGAAACTTCCGTTCGTACATTTTGACCTTTGCGATACATATGTTTATTTTTATTGACACATTTTGAAATATCATGATTAGTGGTTTCTGAGGCTTAAGTTGTAATTTATGTAATATACCTATAGTAAGCACTTACAGTACTATTTGATTGCCTATTGAGAAGATCATTATACTATATGTTAAAACGCGGTATGTTAATTTAGTTAACATGTAAACAGCGTGACGGTCTCTGGTCAAAAAATACAAATCAGTTAATATGAGAACTAGTTTTCATTAAACTAATCTGGGATCTTATTTAATTTCCGTTAGCTTAGTCGTCAATCAGATGTAAAAAAAACTTTTAATTTATTTATGATTAGAATTTTCTTGATGAGTAGGTATTAGTTGCCTGTTGAAAGAAAAGTGCGATTAAAGCTTGTATCAAAAATTAAATTTTTTGACAAATTTTTTTGTATATTCAAAGCTGTTGTGTGATTTCGCCGAAACTATTAATTTTTGCTGAACATACAAAAGGGGGTCAAACTTTATGCCGAACGCGATACGTTGTGTGTCCTGCCTAACCGTTTAGCATGACTTGCTTTGTCGAGCGCGACTTCAAGTAGGTAATAGATATAAAGTCGCGCGCAACATCGCAAGTTATACTAAGCGGTATGGTATGTACAAATTTAATATGTTTCAGAGTTCAATGTGTATAATTTTACTTTACAGAGGCACTGTATTGAAGAATTACTCAACATTCTGGGCGAATTTAATAGCGGAGGCGCCCCAGGATCCAGCACAATTGCAAATTCTTGGCTGAACCAATTTCAGTGTTGTAAAACAAAAACAGTGTTGAAATTATTGAAGACAGATTTGTTATGAAAGGATCCGTACAAATATTGATCAATACAAAATATGCAAGACAGAAGATTCAAATTCTAATTAGAAGATTGTTTTAGTTGTCTTAAATAATTTCAACCATTTATTAGAGCTCTTTGCCCGCTTTTCGATTTTTCGGATTCGCAATAAGCTAGATTATATAATAAGTATATTCAAGGATTACTACTACATGATCCACATTATCCCTAACCAACAAGGTCACTAAAGTAACTTTACAGTACATATGGTACTACTTTCTCGCACTAGTGCGTAAATGAGCACTTATCGTGCATATGTCGAAAGTTTAAAGGGCCATATGTATTGTAAAACGTTGTACGATACACGTGCGAATAGGTAATTCGCAATTTATCGCCACTCGTTTCGAATTTCCTCTTTTTCGCACTTGTATCGTAAATAACTATTTTCACGTCACCTATTCGAATAAGGGCTTTTTCTTCCCCGCTAGGAGGGATCAAAGTGGCACTTTTCTTCCCTGCTAGGAGGGATCAAAGTGGCACTTTTCTGATCTAGGACATGATTTTTTTCCTTTTTTGCATACAATTTTTTTGGGTTAAATAATATTTTGGAACATAACAATTTCCTCACAGGTGATGTGAAAAACAGTATGTGTCACATGGTAGCAAAATTATTTCCACCTTGGGCGTTAACACTTGAATCCCTCACTACGCTCAGGATTATATTTTAGAATCCCTCGCTACGCTCAGGATTCAATTATAGAATCCTTCGCTTCGTTCAAGATTCAATGTACGCCCTCGCCGTAAATATGTAATTTTGCTCCCTTGTGACACAATCTACTATTTCGAGTACTTAATCTGGGTAATTTTGAAAATGGGTTCAATTTAGTAGGTACGGAATAAAAATGCTAATAGAAATAAGTAATTTGAAATTGCACAATAGTTATTTTGTTTTACAAGGGGGCGAAGTTGTTGTTTGACCCTTCGTGCTAATAAAGATACCCGCGAGCGTAGCGAGTGGTTTGCATTGTAGAATTTTGAGCGTTGCGAGGGTTTCAACTGTTTCAAGGCACGAGGTTTAAGTAAACTTTGCTCTCGAGTGCAACACAAAATGTTTCACCACACCAACGCGAGAAAAATATTAACTGTAACACATTACAGAAATACAGATCAAATTCAAATGAACGGCATTAAAGCAGTTATATTGGGCAGAACGGCAATTCGACCAATCAACATGCGCAAACAACTCAAAATTTGCATCGGATTACTTTGTCACTCTTGTGGACATAATGCTACTTTCTCATATGATTTTGAAGTATTGATTCTTCCCCGTTAGGAGGGATCAAAGTGGCACTTTTCTTCCCTGCTAGGAGGAATCAAAGTGGCGCTTTTCTGTTCTAGGACAAGTTTTTCTTTGTTTTTTTCGTACTATGTTTTTAGGTAAAATAATATTTTAGAACTATAGCGTAGGTAGGTGTTTCACTTAAACGCCAATGTCAAGAGATAATATGGAACATAATAATAATTTCCTGATAGGTGATGTGAAAAGCGGATGTGTCACATGGTAGCAAAATTATTTCCACTGGGCGTTAACACTTGAATCCCTCACTACGCTCAGGATTCTATTTTAGGATCCCTCGGCACGCTCACAATTCAATTATCACCTTCGCTTCGTTCAAAATTAAATATAATGTACGCCCTCGCCCTAAATATGTCATTTTGCTCCCTTGTAACACACACTACTATTACGAGCTGGTGTGGTGAAAAAATATTTTCACTTCTGGACTAAAATGTGTACCTATATATCGGGAACGATCAAATTTATGAACATTTTCAGCAACAATAAGATATCATAGAGCGCGTATTTTTTATGTGAGAGAGTGCAATAACTAAATATAAGGAATAAGAGTGAAACAACTGTAATAAGTTAAATAAATATTTTATTTTATGCTTGGTTTGTGTTACATAGTTTATTAAAATAATCTCCAGATGAGTCGCACGTAAGTATATAAAAAAATGAAGAACATTTAATTTGAGAAAGTCATCATATACAAAACTACATGGTATCTAAAGCTTGAACACGCCAAAACGTGGGCACATAAAATTAAAAATAAATAGAAAATAAAGGTCTCCTGGAGCGAAATATATATTGAATATAGTTGAAAATATTATAGTTGAAGGATGACTCACGCTAAACCGGGCACGGCCGAGGCGTCCGACATGTCATTTTCCATGACGGCTGATCGGTGATCATGTGGTGCTTTCCATAAAAAACGGTACCGAAATGCTACTTTGACCTGACCTGACCGAATGTGCACAAATAATACCACAGTTTGGCCAGTGCTGTTCATATCGATATTTTCAAAAAAGTTTGAATTAGAGAATATCGCGAGAATTCACCGCTAGGGGCGCTCTGTTGCGCGGTCAGTTCAAATGTTCAAAAATCTGTGCCCACGTTTTGGCGTGTTCAAGCTTTATGATGATCAAAATGTATATCAGTAAACAGTTAGGCTAAAAAAAGTTGATCCATTATATTGATCGGGTGAATAAGTATAATTTATTATGGCATTAGGTAAGGTTTTACCAGTTAAAAAAACAAACAGTGGTTCAATCTTCCTTATTCAGGCCTGACAAGCTTTTAAGACAGTTCAGCTAAAGCAATTGTTACCACAATTAATATGCGAGAAAAAAAATGCATCACGTAAAGGCACTAGGCTGCAACTAAAGCACCACTTTGGATTAACCAAAACGCCTGTTATTGCTTAGCGAAAGTGTTACACGAAGTAAGTCCTTACTGAGTAAGTTTAAGGTGCTTTTTGCTTCATAACTGGTCGCTTGATGCCCATGAGATCGCAGAGCTCGTTTCTTATTGGTCTCAGTTCTGTGACGTCTTTTTCCCAGTCAGTTTGTTCAAGAATCGTCATTACCTAGGAAAATATAATTCATAAATGATGAAATAAAGAAATACCTTTGGGAAAGACGGCACGTATTGAAAGATTTGAATGTTTACTTAGTGCAAAGACAAACAAAGCTCAAATATATGTTTAGACAAAAAAATATAAACAGTATATTCACAAAAGTAGACTCACATCATATTTGCATGCAAAGTTACAAGTCCTAACAGCAACACATTTAAGTAACAAGTTGTAAAAGTTACATGTTTAACTTTAACTATGTTGACATGGATTTCAAGCAATGACAAGAATTTGTGTAACATTTTGAATAGTAACGCGGGACGAAAACGCAAAAAAAAAGGAGCGGTGCTCTTTATCAACTACAGATTCCATTATGTACGCAAATTGTAACATACTATTCGACGACTGTTTTATAGTTTTGAATCGTCGCATGTACCTCGACTCATGCCGCCAAGTGATTATAATCTTCTGGTTTCAAAGTAGATAAAGGTGTGTAAAGTTTCTAAAACCTCATTTACACGGCGCGAGAATTTGCATGCAACATTCGATACATTGCTAACTCTCGAGTACAACCACTACCGTACCAAACCAAATCGTTCTGTACCGTACCGGACCAAATACCGTAATGTAAAGAAAACCGCATGTACGAGTATGTCCTTGATTGTCTAAATGGGGCTTAAGATTCATGTGGACTGTATTGACGCACCTTTTCAATATTGTATCAGGCACGGAGCTCTCGTCCCCATACAGGGTGAGCGCTTCATACAGCCGCGCCGAGGAGCAGCGCCGCACGTAGCGGTCGGCGTAGCATAAGTAGATCACTAGCTTGCCAAGGGTAAAGTCTCTAAGATTCATGTGAACTGTATTGACCTACCTTTTCAATATTGTCGTCAGGCACGGAGCTCTCGTCCCCATACAGGGTGAGCGCTTCATAGAGACGCGCCGAGGCGCAGCGTCGCACGTAGCGGTCGGCGTAACACAAGTAGATCACGAGCTGGCCTAGAGACTTCCTGCATACTATGCCTCCAACCTGAAATAATTTTGTTGTGAGCTTGGAGACAATCGCTCGTTTTTGCTAGAAATAGTTTTAAGGGGCCCACAGACTATCAGTCTGCCGGACGATATCGGCTTGTCAGTTGTTCGGAGCTGTCAAATTTTTGATCTTACTGACAGGCCGATATCGTCCGGCGGACTGATAGTCAGTGGGCCCCTTTAGGTATCTAATGGCTCCTCTACACTATCGGCGAAGATTGTTGACCCTGTCATCGTCTATCATCGGCAAGATCATCGTGCAAGCATCCACACGATCGCCTGCAAAGTTCGTCGAACTCCACGCATCAAGATGGAGGTGGTGTGTTGCTGCTACAACCATTTATTTAATTGCAATTTGCAGTTTACCACCACTACGTCAATGTGGTTTCTGGAAACGTTTGACAGGCTCCTATAAGCTTAAACGTTTCTTTGTTAGACCACCCATGCAATAGCCATATTAATCATAATTACGCACTGTCCAAATTTTAATTAGTTTCGCACGCACGTGTGCACCGCTTCACTGTCCGACGGCGAATGAATGATCGGCGATCGTGTGGGCACGTCAACGCAACCATCGGCGATTCCCTTTGATGCGTGCCCAAAAAATCAACAACTCACGGGTTGCAGGCGATGATAGACGATGACTGGCGAAGACTGGCGAATGTGCCCTCTACACTATCGTCTTCGCCAGTCATCGCCGATAGTGAAGAGGATCCATAATGTATAATAAAAATTATGTATAATTAAATGTTAATAAGGACTACAAAAAAAAGAGTGTGCGATTAGTAAAACTTCTTTGACGATGACGTTTAAGGCTATGTTGGCACTTTGACGTGTGTCCTTTTGTGCGTGTGTCGATCACTACTGAGCGTTACTTCCGTCAGAAAAAAAATCTGAGTTACCCTCTAGTCGCGCCTAAAGAAGTTTTACTTCAAAAATATGTCGTAGATCGCCATGCCACGAAAATTTCGGCCTCTGGTCGTAACATAATGTATTTACCTGTATCAACTGACAAAGGACATTGATTGAATCTAGCAGCTTGTAGATATTTTTCGCGCCTCGTAGCTCTATTAACAGGTACTTGAGGATATCAGAAGCAAACGTAGATTCGGGGTCGTCTAGTATTGGCGAAACAGCACCTACGAGATGAATTTCATAATAGTATCGACGTCAAATCAAACATTTTTAAATGTATCGCCTTATTAGTCTTACTACAAAGGAGTAAGTTAAAAAAGCGAAACCATGAGCTGTCCCGTACAAAAGCATTTAACTTCGTATATTAGGTAAAAATAAAATTAACGTTTTAAGTCGGTGATTATTTTATATCCATTGTGATAAAAAAAAACTCCTAAACCTGCAACTCTTCAGAAAATTCGCGCTTGTACGGGACAATGGTAGACAATTTCGTGGATTGCTACATATTTTTGACGTCCATTGTATAGAAATTCAGGAAATTCTAGGAAATGATTCCTCTTGTATACGCGGTTATCACACTGATGCGAGTTCCGACTCCGTTCCGGCGTGGGAGCGAAACAGCGCTATGCACGTATATAGCGAAGTCCCGCTCGCACATGGACATAGAGAAATATAAGTAAAGAGTGCTAGCGCCATACATCAGTTTTCTTACCAATACGAGAGTTATTTCGTAGTCGACATCTAGCGCCAAGTAGTGGATTTATCAGTACCGCTACTTGACACCATGTCACGAGTGTCGCGACTGACGAAAAATGTATTGCTAAAACAATTTACAACTATTACAAGCAGAAGGAATTGAAAATAGAGTTCCGGTTAATCCGGTTATAATATAATATTAGCATTAGACTTTTCGTTCGTCGCGACATATATTGTCAACTACTGTACACTGATGTATAGAGTTAGCACTCTTTCCTCACTTATATTTCTCTATACACATGGAGCAACGTGCGAATCCGCATCCAATGTGAAGAACGACCATTCAAATATTTTTTTCTATGAAAGGTCAAAGAAAATTTTGCTTTAATTATATGACAGACAAGGTTCAATTTGCACTTACCCGAACTCAATAGTCTGTCCAAAAAGTTGAATATCGCCGTGGTGATTCGTTTCACGTTGATATTATCAGCGAAAACTTTGATTATTGTGTCACAGATCGATTTCAGCATTTCTATATCAGTGTGTAACGTGTTTAAATATGCGAAGAGAGACTGTGTCGTGTGTTTCACCTGGAACAAAACAGTTATATGCATTACAACCATGTTTATCGTTACTTTATTAAATGTAAAAAATTGTTACTGGGTAACAGTTAACGGTGTAGTATGTCTGCTATATACTATGTATAAGTACATGTTGCTCACAGAAAAAATAACACTGCGATTTTAAAAATAAGCAAAACTTGGTTATTAATCCATTGAAGCTACCTTCAATGGATTGAAGTTTTGCTTGATTGATCATCTTTATCATAATTGCAACTTTTAACGTTATAGTTTTTAATTACTTGAGTTTATTAATCATTTAATCAACTTACACAACACAGCTAAATCATTGTTCAGTGCAATGTTTTTTTTGTAAAGGTAATAGTTTTCAAAACTTACCAAGCTCTCAGTCAGCTCTCCAGCGCTAACAACCAATCCCTTTATCACGCTATACCTATATGCCGGGTAGTTCAACAGCTGAACGAACTTCGGCATAGTATGCCCAGGGAACAACCATAGAACAACATTTGTGTTTTCACTGGTTGGTACTTCTTCGTTCTGGGTCTGAGGTTTTAGTTCGATCTCTTCGGGTGGGAAGATGCGTTTTAGAGCATCGTGGTGTGGAATGTTTGTGATAGGCGGGTCACTGGAACAATTTGGTTTGTTAGCTACATGAAATTTATACGTAAAAGATTATATAAAGTAACTAGCTTCTGCCGCCAACTTCGTCTGCGTGGAATGATGATGATGATCGATAAAAACTATTTCCTATGTCCTTTCCCGGGCTTCAAGCTACCCTTATACCATAATTGATGTTAATGGGGTTGGCAACTGTCAAAGGTTTGCAGAGATGGCGCCCCTTGCCCCTTTTTCTATGAGATTTGGCTTAAAGGGCTGGTATCCAGGTCATTAAAAAAACAAAATTTTTACAACTAGGGACAACATTTCTAGGGATTGACAGCTATGCTGGCGCCATCTGTTAAACACTTCGACCGGCCAACCCCATTGGTTTAGCAGTTTAAGCGTGAAGAAGTGATAGACAGACAGAGTTACTTTCGCGTTTAATATAATATTAGTAGGCATGTCAGTAATGTATAATTGAAAATCTCATCTCTCAAATCATCATAATCCAAATTAAAATAATTAAACTAACTTGTATATGAGCGACGTGAATATCCGTCCAGCATGCGCGCGTGTACGATCGATCTTCTCGACGGATTGTTGTGCCACTCCGCACGCAACTGCGCTCACTACGTCCGGCGAGTTTAGCTGGGGAGCCTCCACAGCGCATTGGCGACAGATCGACAGCAAACCTGGTGAGTTGTAATGGTTAAGAATGTTAAGATTGGTTAAGTAATTAGTAGACATAGCTAGATTTGTCTAGCACGAACGTCATGTTGTTAGTGCTTGACAAAATTAAAATATCGACAATCCTGTTACCGATAAGTACCCCTGCAACGTTAATAATTTTGACGTTTTCAACCAAAGAGTACCACATTGTCGCTTGTTGATAAGATTGATTTCTAATTGAAGCTATATGGAAATAGCGCCTTACTGACAAGCGACAATAAGTACCCTTTTAGTTGAAAATGGCACAATTTTCCATATTTCCGCTATGCACCCGTTACATCAGTAGAAGTAAAAAAATCTTTTAGTCAATTAAAGTGGATTTTATGTGGAGAAGTTTGACACCCGAAAATATGGAAAAAAATTGATACTTTACTTCGAGAATCATGTAAAAAAAACCTACACCCCAGGCCAAAAGTATGGAAACAACGTTGTTTTCTTTAATATCTCATGTTTCTATCTTAGTTGTATATGTATGTATATTTGTAAACTAAGACTTGAGTAGTATACAATCCATCGCTTAGAAGATCACACTTATCTATTGAAATACAAGCTTGTTTCCATACTTTTGGCCTGGGGTGTTTGTGATGGTTTTATTGTGCGTTGTGCGATGGCCATTTGAAAGACAATCTCGGTATAATGTGTGTCATGAATTTAAAAAAAAGTATGGAGTACGTATAGGTAAAGTATTATTAACAAATTGATAGTTCGTTATTTTTGTTCATTTATTTCCAAACATGCCACATTTGTTATATGGCATACAAATTCTAATTAATAGTTGAATGTGAATACACAATTAACAGGGAAAATCTCTAGTTCATATATTGCTCCCTCATCTTTATTGACGCTGAACACTGAGGATTACTCAGTTACTTTAATCGGAGTGTCAAATAGTTGCTGCAACTAGCTATTCTGTATCATTTAATAAATAATTGATATCATTTAATATATATTTGACAACTGTAAAGGGGCCCACTGACTATCAGTCCGCCGGACGATATCAGCCTGTCAGTTGTTCGGAACTGTCAAATTTTTGTTCATACTGACAGGCCGATATCGTCCGGCGGACTGATAGTCAGTGGGCCCCTTAACATATACAAAAAAATCTGACGTCGAAACTGATAGTGATAAATGTATATATTATACAAAAAAAACAAATTGTAATCCAAATACCAAGCTAAGTTAGAATAGCTGATTAACAACACTCAAGGTCACGCCGATTTCACGCCGATCATTTATCGGCGGCGGCAAAGGCAGATGACAACATGTTTTGACGTAATAAGAAGTGGCGAGTTTTGCGATATTGATTAAAAACCATGAAAACAACAGTAGCTTAAAACATGCATATCGTTTATATCTTGTTATTCAAATTGGTTGAACTCATAATGTTGTTGTTATGCGAACATTTAGACAAGAAGGTTAAATAAATAATCTGACTCAACAACTATTATAAATTTCAGTTGACACAGTTCTATCAGTAATTAAATATAAACAATGTTCAATAAGGTGAGATACCACCTATCAAATAAGGTGAGATAAGAATAATCACATTGTTTACAATGGTACAGTCAAGAGCAAAAATATATATACATTCCCAAAGTTTCAAAAACATGTGTACGCTCTTAGACAATAAATAAAGTCGTGTTCACATATTTTACATATTTATGAGAAATTTGTCTGGATCGATATTTTTGCCTTCGACTGTACCTATCTCACTTAACCTTGACATTATCCCAGGAAAGTGAACAGGTGTTTTTAACACGCTTTTATTAGGTCGACCTGTATGTAATTAACTATGTAATGGAATCTATGGTAACTAATTTAACCATCTTCCCAGTTTCCGATGAAGCTGAAAATTTGCATACGCATGTAAGTCGGGTGACAATGCAATATTATGGTACCATCGAGCTGATCTGATGATGAAGACAGGAGGTGGTCATAGCAACTCTGTGATAAAACAACGCAACCTAATTGTGTTTGGGGTTTTTAGAATTGTCTCGATGAGTATTAGTTGCCTGTGGAAAAAAATACAGCCAGCGATAAAAGCTTGTACCAAAACTAAAATGTTTGCCAAAAACTTATTCAGATAATTAAGTCACTAAGTGAGATTGAACTCTGCCCCTGTTTGGTCGGACGATGACAGATACAAAATATATGATAAAAGTATTTATGTGGGGTGGATAGAAAAACAAAACGAAACTCATTTTACACGTAACAAATTTTCTTAATCCTCGTTAAGTTACGTAAATCAAACATTCTAATCCTATATCTACCTTTTCACGACCCTGAAACATCGAGAAACGAGTAATAATATGTTTATTATATCCTAGGTACCAAAATGTACATACTGAAGTAACCTCTAACTTGAGGGTAAAATGAATATGGGGTATCTATTAGCAACAATAATTACAAGCTTAGGTACCTGTCATGCTAGCTTCCCGGACCCACGCTCCAATATCACCCCTCATATCGATAGTATACTCTGACAGACAGGGTAATAGACCCTCTATTATGATCGGCACATATTTCTCTACACCATCCACAATGCCCATGGTCTGGCACACTTCGGTAAGTCTCACTACATAACTATAAGAAACCAGAAAAAACTTACCGGTCATGCTAGCTTCCCGGACCCACGCTCCAATATCACCCCTCATATCGATAGTATACTCCGACAGACAGTGCAACAGACCCTCTACAATAATCGCCACATATTTCTCTACACCACCCACAATTCCCATGGTCTGGCACACTGAAGTGAGTCCGACGACTGCGTCTCGACGCGCCTCGGCCCATTTCTGTGTGGTATCGGTCACTTTGGTGCAGTCTATTAAAGATTGAATGATGTAGGGCAGGTATTCTGAGAGGACGAATTTAGGAAGAGTTCCTGTAAAAAAATCCAAGTTAACATTTAGCATCCAATTTAATTTGGTGTTTACGTTTGTATGGAGAACCGGTCGTCCCCTTTCCTTTTAACTGACTTACCAAGAGCCCTCGCATAACCCATCCGCAGCACGAGTCCACTAACACCAGTATTGGCCAACTGCTCACAATACCGCTGCATCAACATCACTCGCTTCTGCTTCGCAGTCATGTCACCATACACCATGTTGTCGTCGCGCAGGTACTGGTCGAATACGAGCGGGAACGCAGCAATGGCCTTCTCTCGGATGTTTTGGACTTCGTGGGCGAGGCACTCTTCGATTAGATTCAGCCATTCGTCTGAAACAAGTTAATGTACTTAATACACCGTTTTATTGTCGACTTTACTTTGCAAAGTCGTCATCCTCAGTCATCTTCTCATCTATGCTTTGAAATAATTTACTAAACACATTCCTGCTATTAAAACAAGCGGTGATAAAGGCGGGATTCCATCAGTGTGCGGCACTGTGCGGCACAAGCATTTTTGTACTGAATATGCTTGTGCCGCACAGTGGTGGAATCCCGCCTTTAGTCAATAAAAGTTTTTATTGGCTATAACAATGTTCTATAGTTTGTCAAAGGACTGTCTGATTTCAAACATAGACAGAGAGAATCATACTATCTTTGTCTTACACTAGTACTAGCACCCAAAAGAAAAGGATGAGTATAGTTTTTTTTTGTTCTTATTTACTGACAATTTAGTTCGACCAACTATATAATTATGTCAAACCTCTTTCGCGGCATTACAATATCTGGCGTTGGCATGCTGCGCGCTGCACAAATATATTTTTTTTAAATGTAGACTTATAATAAATAAATGTAGATATTCTAGTTCGTTGGGTTAACCATTCCAAACTTACCAATAGTCTCATGGGCATGGTAAGGAGCGCCAGCTAACGCCAACTGCCCGATGCAGTGGCAGCACGCCTGCCGCATCAGCTCGCCTCCCAACCCTCGGAACTGTTGTTTCAAACGCAACCTGGCTACCAAGTCTCGTATGTCCTCCTCCACTTGGGATGAAATCAGGGTGGAAGCGAAGTTACCTAAAAAGGTAAGAAACGTGTCATTACGTAGCTCCTATTGCTGGCCGCTCCATTAAAGCAAAGAAGAATCGTACCCCGAACTAAATGGCGATATACGCCATCGCCAGGGCCCTATATCAAAAGACTTACAAATACAATTTACAAGTGACAAGTTTGTTGATTTAACAAGTTTATGTACCAGAGAACATTAATAAACGACAAATTTGTATTATTTATTTTTAACAAATATGTAAATTGTAGGAATGAATCTACATTTGACATAAGCACCATGTTTTGTGTTACGCGCACTTAACAAGTGCGATTTTTTTGTACATTGTAAACATGCAGATCTGATATGTGTATGCAATAATTGTGCATGTAACACATTATCTACAACGTAACAATATTGTCGACTTGTATCATAGGACCTAGGTATTATGGTCATTGGATTGTCAAACGTCAACTTTTGACATCCAGAATTATGGTCCCAAATTCTAAGTACAAATTTAATACACATTTATTTTAGACTTTTCACATTTTATACGATTAACGCGTGTTTGTTTAAAGCTAATATTGAAATATTATTATTTTCAATACCTTCTGTGTCAGACAGACAAAAGCCAGGTCTCAAAATTAACTACTAAGCGGCCAACTACAACGGAATCAGTCAAAAAAAGATTTAATAAAACTGGTATATTATTTTTTCACTGTAAGGGACGATTGATCCTGAGACAATTTTGCTAACAACAAGATTCCACTCGCAATATGTTAAGCCGCAAGGAAGGTATAACGCGCTGGCCACGACATTGCGCGACTGGCATCGGCTAAGGCGACAACCATAGGTTGGAGCGAGACACAGCGATCGGAACTTTCGTTCCCACCTAAGGTTGTCGCTTTAGGCGAAACCAGTCGCGCAATGTCGTGGCCAGCGCGTAACTTACCATTAGCTAGCTGTGCTTGCGACAGAGCATGATAGGCTTCACCAATAGCAAGAATAGCTCCATGGCGAACGTTCAAGTCGATGGAGTCAGTTTTCTTCACCAGTTGGGGTAACACGACCGTCGCGACATACTCCGGAATCTAAGATAGAAAATTATTTTTTTATATGAAATCATAAAAATAAAATAAACAAAGGGAAAAATATACAGCGCTGTGCAACCCAGAAGTTTCAGTTTAAAAACACGATTTAAGAAAAAAAATTAGCTCTTCGTTCATATAAGAACTTCGATTTCGAAGCAGAAAATAGTTTGCCAGGTAGCCCTCGAAATCGTAGTTTATTAATTTTATTATGTTCCGTACCACAATCTATAATATTGATGTAAAATCATATTTCCTTGAACACGTATGTAAAGTTAAATTTTTTAGGTCACATAATAATGAAAAGCGTAGTGCCAGCGCACTTTATCACATAAGAATAAACTTACTTCGGACATTTTTATTCCAGAAGAATTTAATTAAACAGCAAAATCATACAGAATTATAGACAGAAAACGGATACAAAACTTAACCCTACTTAACCTAGCGAAATCATAAAACTAAACGAAATATCACGTAGACAGCATTCCGCCTGTCATTGAATTCTAAAGACGAATTTTTCATAGAGTAACTTATGAATTTTTGTTTGTCACATTTACAACCGGCCAACATCCGAATGCCTACAAACCTCCACAGTGAATTCGTTTCATAGAAGGTGCCAGAATCAGCATACTGTCCAGGTAAGTGAATTTGACTAAGGGTGGTATTCCACCTCTGTCCAATTTCTTTGTCCAATGTCAGTGCGTCTCACCCTCTCATTATGCAAAATGTAAGACAAAATACACATTGGACCAAGATATTGGATAGATGGAATACCACCCTAAGGTTGGTATATAGTATGGATGGTATAGAAAGGATGCCAATCTCTTATCGCAGAATTGTTGCAAAAGTGACCGCTTTCAGCTTAAAATAATAGTTCCTAATCTCTCCGGTGGCGCTAGTTAGGCTCTGGGACATGAGTATAACATGAACCATAATAAGGCAACAAATAACCCGACCAAATTACGTAGGTTGTTTTTGGATTTCGGTGTATGGTGGCGCCGCCTAATTACTGTTTTTTGATGGACGCTTTCCATACATAGAGATTTGGCTCCTTTATATAGTCTCCATGGTATGTGTATTTGCGTCTCACATTTTGTTTAATGAGAGAGTGAGACGCAATGCACATTGGACAAAGAATTTTGATAGGTGGTATACCACCCTAAAATACATACCTATGATACGAAATAAAGAAAACAAATTTAGAATTTATTTGTAATAGGTACGTAATTTTCAAAATAATATACTCTTTCTTCCGGAAGTCGTTTTTCCAGAACGCAATTTTTGTCATTTGTAAATTTTTCCATTTAATTTTATTCTCAATAACTTCCTCTCCCGAAAGCATTTCTAACCATTCGCATATTTTCCCATTGAATCCTATTATACTTACTTTACTCTTTGTTTAAATGCAAGGTATATTTTTGCAGATACAGTCGCCATCAGATATATCGGAGCGGCCAAGGTGTTCACAATATCTGAACACGCACTCTAACGCCTTGACAATAGAGGCGTGTTCAGATATTTGTGAGCTCCTCGGCCGCTCCGATATATTTGATGGCGACTGTACAAGAAATACCGCTAAAATGCCTTCGCGCTTCGCTTACTTATTACAGATCTCAATATTTGCGCTAGCAGGATAGTTAGTAGTTAGAAATGTTTGAATACAGTATCTAATTCAAAACTCGTACGATAATTCTGCAATTTTTCTATCCTCTTAATTGCATTGAAGTTTGTAGAAGAGCTTCTTTTTAAATCCATAATGCATATTGCGTAAATAATCGCTACTATAATTAAAACCACGTTTAAACACTAACCATCTTATTCATAAACGATTTCTAAAGTTGACAAGCCGCTAATAATCGTTTGTCCCTTTCCGACTTATTGGTATGATGGAAAGGGATAAACGATTATTAACGGCTTGTCCACTTTAGTAGACGTTTATGAATAAGGGGGTAAGTTTACTAGGTGCCTTTCTTATCGTACCTTTTCAGTGAGCCGATTGAGCGCTTTAGCGGCCAGTTCTCTGACCGCGCAGTCCCAATGCTCCACCTTCAGCTCGACGAGGTGATCGACCAACGGGCGCGTGTATTCTTCAAAGCGGGCGACCTGTCAAGTCAAAAAGAATTAAAGATCCTTTGTTTTAGCCATGTTTCAACTTATGCGTGTAAAAAAAACCGGCCAAGTGCGAGTCGGACTCGCGCACGAAGGGTTCCGTAGCATTACGCAAAAACCGCAAAAAAAAAAACACGTTTGTTGTATGGGAGCCTCACTTAATTTATTTTATTCTGTTTTTAGTATCTGTTGTTATAGCGGCAACAGAAATACATCATCTGCGAAAATTTCAACTGTCTGGTGACAGACGGACAGCAGAGTCTTGGTAATAGGGTCCCGTTTTTAACCTTTGGGTATGGAACCCTAAAAACTACCATCAGCTCATAAAAAACTGACCTGAAACATAATTATTGTTTTTAATATAATTTTGATACTAAAGGTGCAAGATGCATGCAAGATGTTATCGTTGCTAAATATGATCGCTGATTATGTAATTAGTTAAAGGTATTCGTTTTTTCTAGTCTGTAAAATGTAACTTAAGCATTATTATATTTCTCGTTAAATTAAGAGCCCGTTATCGATTTTAGTCGCAAAAATGTAAAATTGATAGATTTAGTCGCTGAAATTGTACACCTTTTGATACGTTATAGAAAGAACAAGTACTGGTTTCTATTAGCACGTCTTCTCATCTTGCCGTTTTACAGATTTTTTTCTTGAAAACAGACTTACTAAATTAGTAATGATTTTTTTCTGATGGACGTTTAGGTAAACGCGCGTAAAGCACTGATTTTGTCGCTCTTATTTGTAAATTTCGTAAAGTGTGGACGGCTAAAAATAGTAATTTTTGTATTATACATATCCTGTACTCGACCTTTTACAGACTATATTTTCATTATTATGACTTTGAAGTAGTGTAAATGAAAGTTAGACGAAATCCATTTTCTCCAGAAATTACATCAAAATAAGTGACAATTTTTCTAAGAATCGACTTAATTTCAACGTAATTTTGATACTTAAACAATCTACAACATGTGCTGAAACGGGTCGAATCGTGCTATCCCTTTCTAATAAATGGTAGTATCCCTTTCGGCTATTTAGGGTTGTCAAAATTTAAGTCATTATCTTATCTGTAGCTGTGCACGCAAAGGGACGTCAAGTTGTGCCAACTAATAATTGCTCGGAGCAATGCTGAGCCGAACGGAGCCGAGTTTGCCCGAGGCGAGGAGATTCGCACCCCCGGCCGTACGCCCCGCCCCGCTGCACGCCCAACTCGAGCATCCACTCAGGCCTTAGGCCTTACATATAGATAAGACAAGAACAATAGTACATTACTACAGAGGCCGGGAAGGAAGGGGTTGCCGGCCGAATAGAATATACGGCCGAACGTAGTGAGGCCGGATAGTTATGAGGCCGACAACCCGTTTTCACGCCGATGTATGTATAGTGCTTTTCTCAAACGTTTAATATAGATATATAGTTTGTCAAAGGACTGTCTTATTTCAAACATAGACAGAGAGAATCATACTACCTTTGTCTTACACTAGTACTAACACCCAAAAGAAAAGGATGAATATAGTTTTTTTTGTTCTTATTTACTGACAAGATTTGCTTGACCAACTATATATATCAATTAAATATCATTTATTGTTTTTTTTAATAGGCGTATTGGCAGAATGTCATGAACGAACCAAAAAGCAAATATTGCTTATAGTTTTTTTTATATGGCTGAATGCCATGATGCTGTGCCACAATTATATTTTAGAAATTAAAAAAAAAGCCACTTCCCGGCCTAGGCCTGCAACTTTGTATGAAATTTCATTACAGATCTCTCGTCTAGCCGCGCCTGAAACGTGATACTTCCCAACCTAATATAAAGAACGTAATATCAATATTACATAGCATGTTTGAGAAAATATCATTATTTAATACCTGTGGCGCCACCACTAAGTACGTGTTGTTCCGGACACCGACAGATAGGAAGTCAGCTGTAGTGAGGACGGCGATGCCGTGCGGGAACATGCCGTGACGGCCGACGTTCTCTTGGTAGGCCGCCGAAGCCGCGCGGCGGCAGTTTATCTACGGAAATATGTCAAAAATTCAAATAATGACTTTCTTCTCTACACACGTTCTTTTGTTACTATCGTTATTAACTTGTGTTCATACGTGTATGTCAAATTTATGTCTTAATCTAGGGTGTCTATTTTTGTTTTTACATGCAAATCGGATCTTATTTTTATAAACATAAATACAGACTAATAAGTATATGTAAAGCGATCTCATTGTCAAATTTTCTGCTTCACAAATAGGGGACGGCGGTTATAAAATTGAACATGTGGAAACAACCCTATTGCACTTGCACTGACCTCTCGATCGAAGCACGCCGTGGCTATAAGCGCATTGGCCAGCAGTGTGGCGTGTGGAGCGAGTTGTGTCTTGTCGTACGCGCGCGCCACGGCCCAGGCGGCGTGGCAGGCCGCGTCGCGCGCCGCGCGCCCGCCGCCGCCGCCGCCCGCCGCGCGCGGCTCGTCGCGGCGGAGTGCGGACACGATAGCGGCTATAGCCGCGCCTAGCTGGACGGGTGAGAGGAGACCGCGACGTGCTGGGAACAGTACACTGTTAACCGAGGGATCAAAGGCACCCATTTCGTAGAGGTAGTTTTTCGCTCGAATGCAGTGAGACCGAAATGGTGCGTTTCACCCGAGTTAAATCTCTTAATTCTCTTATCGTAAAAAAAAAGAAAAAAAAAACGCACTTAGAAAGTGCTCTAGAGCAGAAATGTATTATTTTCTGCACACTTTTTAGAACAACAACGATCCACTTTCAGAGCATGAGAAATGAAAAATATGAATCAGTTTTGAACACAGGAGGGCTTTGGATTTTTATGAAGTAAGTACCTAATGTACAGAATTGCAAGCGGTTTTTTTTTTAAATAAAATACTGAAAAGTCCGAAATGCCACTGTTTTTCTGTTTTCCACGACACGTTCTCGCGAATATTTTTACCTACGTAAAATTATCATAGATGGGATCACTAGATTGTTCAGCCACGTACCTAGTTCAGCTAGCGCCATACAACCGCCATGCCACGCGGTCTCGCGCTCGTTATGCGTGAACAGCGATAGAACGCACTCGCACACGTCGGCGGCGGCGGGTGCGGGCAGCCGCGCGCCGATGCGGCCGATGCCTTTGGCGGCTGACCAGCGGACCACCGTGTCATCGTCGCGAAGCGAGTTGAGGAGGAGTTCCACCATGTCTTCTACCTGTAGAATGAATTATAAAATCTTAAAATAAAATGTATCATGCAGATGTAGAGTATGTACTGCGCCGATAACAAAAAATATTAGCGTTGGCGTACAACGGCAGAATATTAGAAATATTTTTTTTTTTTGCGTTCAATCGCCTGTTCAGTTGTGTGTAACAGATAACAGACGACAAACACACGAGGCTGTACAAGGCCACGGCGAGTGAAGGAATATCGACACTATTTGTAATACAATACAGTCATTCTGACGACTGGTCTGGCCTAGTGGGTAGTGACCCTACCTGTGAAGCCGATGGTTGTGGATTCGAATCCCGGTAAGGGCATTTATTTGTGTGATGAGACACAGACACAGATATTTGTTCCTCAGTCTTGGGTGTTTTCTATGTATTTGTATATCATATATATCATAGTCTGAGTACCCGCAACAGAAGCCTTCTTGAGCTTACTGTGGGACTTAGTCAAACTGTGTAAGAATGTCCTATAATGTTTATTTATTAATTATTATTTATAATTAATTCTACTGTACCTCCTGTGGTATGTCCTCATCGTCATCCTCAGGAATAGGCAGTGGTTCGGTGTCGCCCGCCGCCGCCGCCGCAGCACCCAAGGTCACGACGAGTGACCGCGAGCCGCGGGTGTAACGCCACGACGCTACGCGTGGCCGTAGGAATGTCAACCCTGGTGCAATGCAATACGGTATAATATAGCAGGTTAATGTCGGATGTCGGGACGACTTTTAATCGGGTGTCGGCGCCTCTGTTCACACTAGTCGGCTGTCGGGACTTTTTTTAATCGGGTGTCGGCGCCTCTGTTCACACTAGTCGGCTGTCGGGACGATTTTTAATCGGGTGTCGGCGCCTCTGTTCACACTTGTCGGCTGTCGGCCATGACCGCAGCTGGTGCCATTTGAGGTTCTCATTTGACGCGCGGGAGGCACAGGGGGTACGGCGCGGGCGGGGTCGGTCCGATATCCGACATCATGTGAACAGCGCCACCGACACGATTTTTTTCCGGACGGAGGGGTGACAAAACACACGATATTTTATGTCGGATCCGACACAAAATCGTTGTCGTTCGTGTGTGAATAGCTTCATATAAAATGTTCTGCCGCTACGACACCCGATTAAAAATCGTTCCGACATCCGACATAGTGGGATAGAGCTCTCAGTTTCTTTTTTCGAACTGCCAAAACGATTAGCCACTAAGAAGACGAAAATAGTAACGTACGTTTACAGTACATATGGTGCTACATTACCGCACTAGTGCGATAATAAGCACATTACGTAACTATGTTGAAAATTTAAAGGGCCATATGTACTGTAAAACGTTGTACGATACGTGTGCAAATAGGTAATCCGCCACTCGTTTAGAATTTCCTATCTTTCGCACATGTACTATTAAACGATTTTCGTCTTGGTGGCACACCGTCAATGCTCCCGATATGGTCAATGTAAAAAACGTTCGAATATATATATAATAAAGCTTTGGTATAGACCAAAGATAGATATAACTCCGTTATAGATGGATACAGTCTAAGGAAAAGGATCAGTGAAAGAACATGGGTCAAAATCATAAAAATAATTAATGCAAATAAAAAAAATCATTTATCCATATCATAGAGTAACTTATACTAGAGCGGTACTGTCATAGTAAATTTTGTAACCCCAGTAAATTCACTGCTATCTGTCGACACACTTTAAAACTAAAAATAAATATTTTTAAAAATACGATAAAATGTATTTAGATATGGATAAATGATTTTTTTATTTGCATTAATTATTTTTATGATTTTGACCCATGTTCTTTCACTGATATGCGTTAAAATTGTTAAATAACAAACGAAACCGCCAACGCCATCTATACGACAGTTGACCAAAGCTAGTAGCGCCCTCTGAACGAGAATCAAATTTTCTTGATTTTCGAGGCACGTTATTTCCTTAGACTGTATCCATCTATTACGGAGTTATATCTATCTTTGTCCATATTTAAATACATTTTATCGTATTTTTATAAATCTTCATTTTTAGTTTTAAAGTGTGTCGATACATGTCAGTGAATTTACTGTGGTTACAAAATTTATTATGACAGTACCGCTCTATCCTAATATATCCTCTTAACACCTATATATCCTCTTATAACTAAAAAAAAAAAATTGTGACTTACCAACTCTTTGCACAATCTTGACACCATATTTCCGGACAAGCATGAACTTGTGCTGCTGATAATTCTGCCTTGTCACCCAATCAAGTAGTTTAGACGCATAAGGCAAGAGGTCATCTCTCTTTCCATGCTTCAGTACTGCTGCCACTGCCGCTAATACTCCGTAGTGGATGTTATCCTCATCTTGGATGTTGGAATGTAGTTTGCAGGCCCAGTCGAAGAATTCCCCCATGTATAGCTCTTTTACATCTGACCTGAAATTTAATTAAAGAATATACACCTTCTTCTTCCTCTCTCGTGTTGAGGTTCCTTCAAACAGTGGATGCCCAGAAAGCAGCGGTGCTGACAGCCCTGACCGCCCTAATGTACACCTGCAGGCGTATTATGGAAGGCTTTTTTTTTTTTTTATCCTATCTGGCTTTTACTCCCCGCAATTTATGGAAGGCTTTATCCACGTGGTAAAATAACCGTCACTTTTTAACACCGCGGGATTCAAAGTGACGGACACCGTTTTATCACGCCGTCACGTAGATAAGAAAGACCATCATATCCGTACTACACATGATACATGCCGCGTGCCTGTCGGCCGCCTGTTGTTTACCTCTGTCTTCATGTATTATTTGTGTTTCCATGTACATTTACCCTCAACCTCAGAAGGTTGTGCAATAAAGAGGATTTATATCATATTATATTCGTATTGTGCATGCATATGATAGATGTGGTTATCACGCGTCACCGAAGTGTCAAAACGGAAATTGAACTTTATGCATATGCACGTGTAGGTCTATGTTGCTCTGTGGTCTGTGACGGATTAATCCGTCTTTGGCGGTGGACCTACGGTGCGGATATATCCGTCATTGGCATCCAAAAGGTTAAATTGAGCAAAATATGTTTATTCACAATAGCATCTAAACTATTATCTGACAAAGTATCAAGCGGGAGGCGATTACTAATTTTTTTTATAGACTATTTGCTGCCATTCCTCAACCCACCAACGGAGCGGCAGCTGACGTTCACGAGGGTTTCACAAATTTCAAATTTGTTCACAATTCTTTCGAAATACTTCATTTATACAATACTCATTATCGCACACCACAATAAAAGAAACGATACATTCATTTTAAGAAAAAAAAAAATAAACTACTTTTACCTGACAAGGAATTTGGATGACAGGTAAGCACAAGCTTCTGCCGAGCAATCTTTGGTCATAGAATAAGTCTTGCAAATATTAAGGATTCTCTCCATTACTGTCAGCTTCTTTGATGTGCCAGCATCTGGAATTTCATGTCAATTTGAAGCATTCAGCATATTCCAGAATTTTCCAGAAGATTGAGTAGGAAAGCGGACCCTGGCGCTAGGCCGGGAGAACGCTAAGTCAAAGAAGAAGAGAATTTTCCAGAATGTTACATGGTATTCTCATGGTATTCCCTCTTTATTTCATACAGTTAGTCTTTTATTAACTGTATGAATTAAAGAGGGACGGGTAGTCTATGTCGCGGCGAGATACTCTCGCGCCAATCATGTGCTAGCCTGACTGCTATTTGTATTTTTTTTAAGTACAGTCAGCTACAGAGATAGTTGACAATTTTATATGCAGGGGGGGTCAGTTATCTCTGCAGCTGACTGTACTTAAAAAAAAAACAAATAGCAGACTTAATACCATTTAACATTCTGGAAAATGGTTGTTAGTTCTATGCCAGGATTGCCAGGTGAAAACAATAACAAAATTTATACACAATTAACATATGTTTTTCACATAACACTTATAACTAGTGATAAAAATAATCTTAATATATATAAAAAAAAATTGGAGTAGCGGGCAATATTAGACAAGTAATTATTATGGAATTCTGCAAAGTAATAAATTACAGTAGAATGTCAGTTACTCATTGATAATATATTTTTAAAGTGCCTTATGTGATTGCTATACATATTGCCTCAATATAGCCTCAATAAAACCGGATAAGTGCGAGTTGGACTCGCCCACCGAGGGCTCCATACTTTTTAGTATTTGTTGTAATAGCAACACAGAAATACATCATCTGTGAAAGTTTCAACTGTAGCTATCAAAGTTCATGAGATACAGCCTGGTGACAGACAGACAGACGGACAGACACAGTCTTAGTAAGTCCCATTTTTACCCTTTGGGTAGGGTAAAAAAATGAGTTATTACCAGGTTGGCCAGGTGCAAACCCATCGAGTCGACTCATGTGGAATGGGATAATGACAACAATAGACAGCCACAAGAGCAGCACAAATCTGCTGCGCCATGTCTCCTTATTGTTAGGGTCTTCAGCTTCCAGGAAGGTGAGAACATACAGCAAGTCGGAAACCTGTCAAGAATATTTATATGTACCTACTAAATTCAAAAAACAAAAAATTATTCTACAAGTAGCAGGGTTCGAAATTATTCAAATAATTATAGTCTTTGATAATTAACCCAGGTATGGATGGTGCTATACTAATTTTCTATGAATGCTTTGATAGTAAAAAATAATTTCACATTTTTCAGACGAGTCCCAAATTATTATAATAAGCACCTACATGACATTGATCCTTTTCACACTTCCCTGTCTAGTCTTAGAATGAAACTTAGACATAAGTTGTTTTAATATGTCAAGTATAAATATAAATAAGTAAATGTATAAATGTAACTTTCCGGCTTTCCGGTAGGACAACCGTAGGCTCATGTTTTTCTTTTTCTTTTATCTCCTTTTTATCTTTGCTGTTTAGTGTGTATGTTAACATTATGTACTTACTAATGAACCTCCAGGTCTGTTTTCTTAAGTATGTTAAGTACATTTGTACTTCAAACCCATTTGTATATGTGACTGTTTGTGTTCTAAATAAAGTAAAAAAAAAAAAAAAAAAAATAATGATTGGGGCGTTTTTTGCTATGTACAAATAAAAACTTACCTAATATTGATTAGTTTTTTTAGTAACCATTGAAATATTAGATAATCATCATGTAAAGATCTAATTATATTTCGAAAATTTTAGATTATCAAATCAATAATTATCAGCCATAAAAATCACCATAATTATCAAGATAACTATCATTGATAGTTACCCTTTTGAACCCTGGCTCAAGTCAATACAACATTTACAGTGACATCGCAACATTCAACAATACATAGCAACATTTATAAATACAACAGCCAATACTAACCAGTGCTTCAGTATTGGCTGTTGTTGGAAGAAATGGTGTTTCAGGAAGAAATGTGTTCAAGATCCAAAACAAACACAGACAAAAGGTTAAATAATCAGAAGAAAATTAAATCTAATCAAATGTGGAAAGTAAACAATTCCATAGTATCTTTACAGTGTATTAAATCAAGAATTTCCTTTCTGCAGGTATATGACACTGTTTTACAATGCTCTCAGCAAGCAATTTGTAAATAAACAGTGACCATAAACATGTATGGTCAGCTGCAGAGAAGAGGTACTACCCCTGCATGGAAATTTGTATGCAGGGGTAGTACCTTTTTTCTGCAGCTGACTGTACATACATATTCATGTATACATATATTGTTTATGTCAAATTTACGATCATGACTACAAGAAAAAACATATTTTATTTACCTCATGGGGGAGATGTCTCACAACCACTTTGTATCCTCTTACTCTTATAATCTGGTACATATAATTGAATGTAGCATGTTTTAATTCAAGAGGAGATTCCTTATCCTTGATAATGGCAATAACCTTCCCTAAAATCTTATCTAAGTGCGGATCGAGCAGATGTGGCTGCTCATAGTACTGTTTTAGTATACCATTTAATTTATCGTATTCGACCTCCAAGGAAGGAGTGTTGTAAATATTTTTTAAATTATCGATCATGTTTAACACCTCTTCAAACTCAGAAAAGTGCTCCAATGCACAGCCGAGTCCAATGTTGTCGCAGTCGTCATCGTGGTTCATGTCGGCTTCTATCCCAACCATGTCTTATAAAGGATAAATAACTAGGTTTTACTTTGTTCCCTACAACTTAATCGAGTTCCGTTAGATAGGACCCGAAACTCCGTAGAAAACCTTACACAAACACAATATATTTCTTATTCCTTTTGTTGGAACAACATAAATAATTAGTATTTCCGATTTTGAAAACTTCCTTTTTGTCTTGCTTGATTGGTTTGGTTGGGTTTGCTGTCACAACTGTCACTGTTTCACTAACCTGACAATCCTGACGTCATTTTTTCAAGTTTTTAAAAGCACAGTCAGTTTAAGGCTGGCCATAGACGTTCGGTTTTCTGATCAGGAATCACGCAGCCGCGGGGCGATAGGGATAGGGCTTGCAATATCGGACGGTTTCCAATTCCGGAACTAATTTTCGACATTGGATCCCAATTCCGGAATTCCGGAACTGGTTCCGAAATTAGGGTTCATCACATTTTTATTAGATTTTTTAATAAAAAACAACAAAAAATAAAAATTCTGATACTTTACGTTTAAGAAAGTATTGTTTTAGAGGAATTTAATTTTAAGTATTTAGTAGTATTTGTAGGTTTAACGATACTTTCTAAATTAGTTAGATATTGTTGTTGTAATTACTTAAATAAATAAAATAAATAAATAAATCAATAAATTTAGTAGTGCCGTCTTTGCACCTCTTATTTTAGCAACTTATTACTATAGTCACTTTTATTCATTACAATGATACGGCGTATTTATTTGGGGAAACAACAGATGCTAGTAAACGGTTAAATGCCTAATTTTATATAATGTAACGGTTTCGTAGCCTAACAGGTAGTCGCTCTGTTTACTAATATGAAGGTCCTGGGGTTCCGATCTCGGTAAGGGTATTTTTTGTGTTTATGACGATTCCTCAGTTAAGGTTGTTTTCTATGCATTAAAGTATTCAGCCATAATACCTATTACCTTTATGCATTGCCGACTAGTGCCAAAAATGCAAGCCTTATTGAGATTAAACAAAATGGGCTAAATTATTAAAATTATTTTATTAGCTCTTCATTACAGATGAGAAAAAGAAGCATCAAGTAAATTCCCTGATTGTTTTTTCTAGTGAAGTGTAAAATAACAAATAACTGGAATCTCTCATTGACTTAATACAAAACAGTACTTTACATTCTTAAACGTACCTAACGCTTGTCAAGATTGGTTTTTCCCTTACTAGTAATTCAGAATAAGCTGCTACAGGATCCGAAATCTTTCATCAAGAAAACCTGTTTCTGAATTGAGAATAAAATATCCACATAGGTATTTATGAATTTTAAATGAAAAGTTTCGCCTAGGTAGCATTCTGGGCAAGTAGGTAAAGGACTGTATGGCTTTGCTTTAGTTAAAAAATCGATTAAAAGTGAAAAAATCGATGGTTATGTTAACGAGGCATATTAATGCATGCTACTAGACTTCAGACTTTTATCAGTGACGGCTAATAACACCAGCATAGTGTAATTTCCTGAAAATTTTCAGTAGTAAGCAACCGTATTAAAATCTAATAATAGTACTTAAATCCATTATATATTAAGTGGTGTCAATTCCGGAATTGTAATATCGGAGAATTTGTCCGAGATTCCGGAATTTCTAAATTCAGGAATTCCGGAATGCAAGCCCTATTTAGGGATGATTTCCGACATAAAAACTATCCTATGTCCTTCCCCGGAACTCTCTATGCCAAATCTCAAAATACAGAAAGGAAACTTCCTACAAAACCGTAGTTTGACAGCGTTTCAGGGTCGAATCATGCTATCCCTTTCTAATATATGGCACTATCCCTTTCGGCTATTTAGGGTTGTCAAAATGCAAGTCATTACCTTATCTGTGGTCAGTAATCAGTGTGTTTATTGCTTTCATAGGATGTATCCTATACACCTATATAACTTGTAAGTTGTTACATTTTATTGGTTCAGCTATGAAACAGGTAGGGCACTGTAATATAACGCCGTGGTGCAAATGGTGCAATAAATATAAAGGTCGTGCACGCAAAGGGACGTCAAGTTGTGCCAACCCTAATAATTGCTTGGAGCAATGCTGAGCCGAACGGAGCCGAGTTTCTCCGAAGCGAGATTCACAATATGATTCACAACCCAGCAGTACATATTTCGTTTTTTTTTTTCACTTGTAACACTGAGCTGTCAAATTGCAAAATGATGCGTGAAGCTGCGCCGGCAGTATTTCGCAATTTTTAAAGATTTTTTAACTCAAACGTAATGAAAGTGCAGTCGAAATAATAACATTTAGCTATTTCGTCCACAATGAACAACCGTAAGTAATATATATGCATAATTTTTACAAGAATTCATCATCGGAGTAACAAAGCAGATTATCAGTCTGATACTTATTCTTTGTTTTTAATTTTTAGTCGGCCGCGATCCTGCGAAGAGGAAGGTTAAGCCAGTGGAAGCTCAGTCTCTGCTGGATTTCGATCTTGGGGAAGGTGAAAGCTCCGACGACTCGGATTTTCGAATTGAGGACCACCCTGAAGACAGCGATGATCACTCGATCAACAGTGACGATGATGGTAGTATTAATAAAACACATTTTTTTAAAATTTATATTTAACTCCTTATTAAATTCACAGTTTTGTGCTGTTTATTCAAACCAGCGGCGCAGCGTAAAAGCGGGACCCTATTACTAAGACTCCGCTGTCCGTCTGTCCGTCTGTCTGTCACCAGGCTGTATCTCGTAAACCGTGATAGCTAGACAGTTGAAATTTTCACAGATGATGTATTTCTGTTGCCGGTATAACAACAAATACTAAAAAGTACGGAACCCTCGGTGCGCGAGTCCGACTCGCACTTGGCCGGTTTTTTTAGTGTTCCGTGCAAAACTTTGTTTTGACAAACCGAACACTTATGGGATCACTTCGGTCTTGTTTTTATTAGTTCTGATTAGTTCCTGTCTACATTTGTGAAAGAATATCTCTATAGCTTTTTCTGTTTCTTTAGCCTTCCACTTTTTTTGCTAGGCAGAAATTGGTTGTTTGTTTTGGCTAGACCCATCTACTTTTATTTTTAATACAAACAATTATCTTTTACTGAACAAGTTTGTACTTGTAATCAATAACTAAATAAAAGAAAATTATTGCAAAACTTATTCCTATTAAAAAAGTGTTAATTTTTTAAACAGGAAAAAATGACAGTGGCAGCTCTGAGGAGTCTGCATCAGATGCAGAGGATGAGTTTAAGGACAGTAGTAAAATGGGAGACCCATCCGTCACTGACTTACTGGAAAGAGCCAAGAAAGCTGAATTCAAGGTAACTATAGGTTATACCATAGAATATTGTAAGCATAGAGTGCTCACTCCATACATCAGTTTTTCCATACTTTTGTAGTCGACAATTCGACATCTAGCATCAAGTAGCAGAATTATCAGCGGATCTTCATTATTTTCTGAGGTTGTCAGTTTAATCCTTATGAAAACATTAGTGTATACAGTGTGTGTAATAACTGAAACCATTTACTCAAGCCTCTCAATTTTTAGGTCAGAAATATGAGAAGCAGGCTTAGCATGAGTGCAGAGGGACAATATCTTGCACAAGAGATAGACTACCCATCTTTTTCTAACTGTAATAATTAGAAAGGGGCTGGTAGTTTTTTTATACCGTTCACACTCATGCTAAGCCTACAGGGGATGGATGAGGAAGAAAGTGGACTTTTTGCATTTGAAGGATCATCTGTATTTAAACATAAAGTAAGGAATAAATTTAAAAGTGGAAAAATTACTGCCTTGGGTGGATCCAGAGGCCGTGAGTTCAAGTCTCACCCAAGGCAGTAATTTTTCCACTTTTAAATTTATTCTAAGCTTAATAGCATCGATCGCAGACGTTTCTGCTTGTTAAAAATTAATAAAGTAAGGAGTTAATTTATAAAAACAAACTTCAATAAATTAAATGTTATTATTCATCCCTAGCTCTTTTTTAATTAACTTTCCGGTAAAGATACAGTCGGCTATAGTATAGCGCAATGGAAGTAATTCATCATACTTAGCTGAATTTTTGTTTGAATGAATCACAATATATTTGTTTCAGATACCTGGTGACATAGCCAATTGGCTGATCTGTGCTGGCTGCCTTGGCTCGAGGAGTGATGACTTCAATGAGATTGTTGAGTGTGACGGTTGTGGTGTTACAGTCCATGAAGGTAAGCTTAATTAATTTGGCTTAAGGTGCATTGGGGTAAGATTATGCCGAAGCATTACGGGCAACTTTTCATCTTAACCCGCAAGAAAAACCCTTTCAATCTTACCCCAACGCACCTTACTGGATATATTCCTCACATATTATGTAAGGCCTTGCACTCGCGGAAACGATACTACTGCCTTAAAAGACAGGGTCGCCATGTACGGACATTAGTGAAACAACATTTCGATGAATGATTTGTTCTGATTCTAATTAGGCAAGATACATGTTTATATATCATCATATATGCCTTCAAAATGAAAATGTTTCTATTAAACAAAATTAAATTGAAGTTACCACCATAGACTGAATAAGATGTACCTATGTAGGCTGTGTACTTAATAATTAATTAGGCAATTAATTAGCTAAGTTTTAAGGGGACTCCTGCCAACAAACTGTTGCAGTTTTGCAGAAGAATTAAATTGCCCAGGCTGGAATCGAAACAGCGTCCTCTGCTATCGCGGCATCGGCAGGTGCCTGTGCCATTCGGCCACCGGAAAATTTCGACCTATGCCACTGTGGCCCGGTGGCCGAATCGCACAGGCACTTGCCGCGATAGCACAGGACGCTGGTTCGATTCCAGCCTGGGGCACTGGAGGCCTTGGTCACTTTTTCTTAGTATATGACATTTATTTCAGTTCGTAACTTTGATGTTATGGCGGCGGCTAGCCTAGGCGGCACCTAGGTTCGTGTGACTCTTAAACATTTCTACTTGTTATAGGCTGTTACGGCGTCTCGGACGTCACTAGTGAGTCCAGCACAGTGAGTTCTGCGTCTACCGAGCCGTGGTTCTGTGAGGCATGCAAAGCGGGGGTCACTGACCCTAGCTGCGAGCTTTGCCCTAATAAAGGTAGACTTTGTTAAACATTGACGTTATAGACCGCGAACCAGGCGCTAATTTCGTCGGTCGTCGCGTCCCGGGAGATAACTCGTAACTTGGTTAAGGGCGATGTATATAATGAACCCTCGTGAACGTCAGCTACCGCCCGCTGGTGGGTTGAGGAACGGCAGCCGAAATTTAGTCGCGTCTTGATTCAAAAATTGTCAAATGATAGTTAATACGGCTTATGAGTAAAACAAATTGGCAGCCGGTTGTATCACGGTGGAATGACTGTCAGCTGATTATTACCCGGGACGCTATTGGTCATGAAAGTCTGGTTCTTGGATATGATATAAATGGTTCGGCTAAAGGCTAATCGGTTTTTATTATTTTAGGTGGCATATTTAAGGAAACGGAAGTTGGAGCATGGGTTCACCTTGTCTGTGCGCTTTACGTGCCTGGAGTGGCGTTTTCAGAGGTAAGGAGGATACCGTTTTCCATACAAGACTTTTTTTCGTCGAATTAACTTTTTAAAAAGAGCGTAGTGTATTAGTCACACTAGCGAAATTGAGATGTGATGTGGAAAAAGACTGTTACTGCTACACACTGGTGATCTACAAAAAAAATATGATTAACGTTTTGTTTTCCAATTGATGCTTTAATCTGCGCACAGCTTCATATTGTAGGTACCTATATGAGGAAAGGAGCAACTTCCTATAGCCCTACCTATTATGTTTTTTAAGTTCGATGAAATTTTAATAATTTTAAAATCGCAATAGTTCCTTTGTTCCGTTCAATTTTCACCCAAGCAGAAATCAACTCTATTTCCTATTTTATAATAGGTTCAAATTTCATTGGATTTATTAGTTGTATGGCCTTAGGAGGTTAAAATGTGACGCTGTACAATGTAATTATTCACCTACAACATTTATCACACAAAGAAGGCTGCAGAAATATGTGACACGCTTTTATTGCACTACAAATAGGACCTTGTCAGATATTTTTAGACCATGGTCTGAAAGGTTGAAACATGACAGGTGGAGCGACTATCCGGCGTGACACTCTTTGAGATGGCGTACTCCCGCTGGGGCGCGCGGTCGTGCGCGCTGTGCGCCGACGCCGCGCTCGCGCGCACCGGCGTGTGCGTCGGCTGCGACGCCGGACTCTGCAAGACCTTCTTCCACGTCACATGGTAACATAAAAGAGCGTGACACGTTCGAGACATACTCCCGCTTAAGCGCGTTCTTGCGCGCTGTGCGCCGACGCCGCGCTCGCGCGCACCGGCGTGTGCGTCGGCTGCGACGCCGGACTCTGCAAGACCTTCTTCCACGTCACATGGTAACATAAAAGAGCGTGACACGTTCGAGACATACTCCCGCTTAAGCGCGTTCTTGCGCGCTGTGCGCCGACGCCGCGCTCGCGCGCACCGGCGTGTGCGTCGGCTGCGACGCCGGGCTCTGCAAGACCTTCTTCCACGTCACATGGTAACATAAAAGAGCGTGACACGTTCGAGACATACTCCCGCTTAAGCGCGTTCTTGCGCGCTGTGCGCCGACGCCGCGCTCGCGCGCACCGGCGTGTGCGTCGGCTGCGACGCCGGACTCTGCAAGACCTTCTTCCACGTCACATGGTAACATAAAAGAGCGTGACACGTTCGAGACATACTCCCGCTTAAGCGCGTTCTTGCGCGCTGTGCGCCGACGCCGCGCTCGCGCGCACCGGCGTGTGCGTCGGCTGCGACGCCGGGCTCTGCAAGACCTTCTTCCACGTCACATGGTAACATAAAAGAGCGTGACACGTTCGAGACATACTCCCGCTTAAGCGCGTTCTTGCGCGCTGTGCGCCGACGCCGCGCTCGCGCGCACCGGCGTGTGCGTCGGCTGCGACGCCGGGCTCTGCAAGACCTTCTTCCACGTCACATGGTAACATAAAAGAGCGTGACACGTTCGAGACATACTCCCGCTTAAGCGCGTTCTTGCGCGCTGTGCGCCGACGCCGCGCTCGCGCGCACCGGCGTGTGCGTCGGCTGCGACGCCGGGCTCTGCAAGACCTTCTTCCACGTCACATGGTAACATAAAAGAGCGTGACACGTTCGAGACATACTCCCGCTTAAGCGCGTTCTTGCGCGCTGTGCGCCGACGCCGCGCTCGCGCGCACCGGCGTGTGCGTCGGCTGCGACGCCGGGCTCTGCAAGACCTTCTTCCACGTCACATGGTAACATAAAAGAGCGTGACACGTTCGAGACATACTCCCGCTTAAGCGCGTTCTTGCGCGCTGTGCGCCGACGCCGCGCTCGCGCGCACCGGCGTGTGCGTCGGCTGCGACGCCGGGCTCTGCAAGACCTTCTTCCACGTCACATGGTAACATAAAAGAGCGTGACACGTTCGAGACATACTCCCGCTTAAGCGCGTTCTTGCGCGCTGTGCGCCGACGCCGCGCTCGCGCGCACCGGCGTGTGCGTCGGCTGCGACGCCGGGCTCTGCAAGACCTTCTTCCACGTCACATGGTAACATAAAAGAGCGTGACACGTTCGAGACATACTCCCGCTTAAGCGCGTTCTTGCGCGCTGTGCGCCGACGCCGCGCTCGCGCGCACCGGCGTGTGCGTCGGCTGCGACGCCGGGCTCTGCAAGACCTTCTTCCACGTCACATGGTAACATAAAAGAGCGTGACACGTTCGAGACATACTCCCGCTTAAGCGCGTTCGTGCGCGCTGTGCGCCGGCTGCGACGCCGGACTCTGCAAGACCTTCTTCCACGTCACATGGTAAAGTCAGACAGTGGAAACTCTGCAAGACCATTTACGTTGTTTAGTAAGTAAGTAAGTAAATATTCTTTTGACTTCTCATGCTCGTAAAGTTCGAATTTAAATCGTGCGTAGACGACATAAAGTTGCTAATTATGTTCTAGAGCATGAAGTAAAATCATCTGTTACGACCCTCATTGTCTTAGCAATAAACTCCAAGATCTGCCATACAAGCTGCCAGCCCTGCCCCGTGCCGGCGCGCCCCCGACCGGCATGCCCCGTGCTTCCGACCGGTCTGAGTACAAATTTCTTTAGCCTTGAATAAATGTGGTAAAATAACCTAAAATATTGGATATTTTTGTATATTTTACTCACAATCGAAGTGAAAAGCAGTGTATAACTCAGGCATAAATGTCCATTTTTATCCTCGACTATATTGGTCCTCGCTGCGCTCGGACCAATAAATTGCCTTGGCGAAGCGGAGCGAAATACAAGTTTTATACTAGGTATCAACAGGCGATCTTATCGCTAAAAAGCGATCTCTTCCAGACAACCACACTTAGTTGTCCTGTAAGAGGATTAAACCTTATTTATCCGCTGCGACGCCTGCGACATGGTAGATTCTGCTTAGTTTTCACTGACTTGACATTGGTATTAGCATTAGCCCTTTGACAGGTTATTGAATATGAAGTGAATTAAAAAACACGAAATTGCCTGAACAGTGGCTTGTGCCTTTTATCTTTTCAAAGATACTGTTTATGGCCCCTATTAACTTACGAACAAAACTTTCGACACGTTTACAAATATGGACGGCATTGCCTTTAGTGGCTCGTGCCTTATCCTTTTATCATAGGTACACTTTATTGCCCCTATTAACTTATAACAATTTGAGTTAACCATTCTGACCACCAAGTCTTTAAGAGGGGTTGTAAAACAATTGTTCATTGTTCATTGACTCGGCTGACCTCACTTCGTTTAGTTTTATGATGTCTATTGTTTTGTTGATTGTTTTTTAACAGTAAAATGAGAAAAAAAGAAAACCACCATACCAAAAAAAGGTCTTGCGAAGTTCCTTTTGTTATAATTAATCCTATATGACTTGTATAATTTGCAATTCAATTAACATTTTAAATAATAATTTTACGAAAAAATCTAATTAACATTATCCTCACAATTGTAAAGAAATATTTGACATATTAAGGTATATCAACCTGAGTAATGTAATTGGTAACTTGATAATAATAATTAAAGAAAGCAGAACAATAAATAAAGGAAATAATAATTGTAACTTAATAATAATAATTAAAGAAAGAAGAAAAATAAATAAAGGAAATAATAATTGTAACTTAATTTTCCTATTCAATCTAAATTTTAACGTGTTATATGTAATTATATTATTAATAAATGAGTATGATGACTTGATGTATATAACCTATTGTTAGTATCTCCTAATGACCTTAAATGAGTGATCGGTTGGACAAATTAGTGCAATCATACTGTCATTTTAATATCTGGGAAATAAAAACAAAGTTTAGTATTTGAAGTGAACCATATTATTTTTTGGCGTTCTGTCGTCTTAATAGTAATAAGGTATTTGTAATATCGGCATTGTTGCCTGAATCTAAATTTTAAATAAAAAAAATCTTTGTTTTAGCGGTCAAAGAGCAGGGCTGTTGGCCGAGGCGCATTCCGAAGAGGCGGAGCAAGCTGACCCGTTCTACGCTCACTGCAAACTGCACTCTGATAAAACGCTCGTCAAGAAGCGAAAGAGGAACTGGCTCGCTCTGCAACTGAGGACCGAAAAAAGGTAACTTTTTTAAAAAGTTCATTTAGGTCCATCCAAATCTCACTAATGCGTCATTTGCGCGCTTATAAGTAGCATGAATCTTCTCAAATGATTTTTACGCATAAGACCCTAACCTGTTAAATAAAAGCCATTGTTTCTTTTCTACGAGCAGTCGGCCATTGAGTCTGAGCGCATGCCACGCGCTCAGACACAATGGCACGCGCTCAGATTCATACTATAACTTTCCGCGTGTATTTCATAGTAGGTACGTTCTGTAGCGCACCTATAGTGAGCGAGAGGTTTGCGAATGGGCGTTCGAGCGGCGTATTGGCCAGACCTTATTTGTGTGTCTATAAAACTTGTCAACCGATAGGATATTAGGCTGGTTTAAAAACAATGACCGTTCTTCATAAATTCTTATCTACTCAAAGGTTAACTGGAAGAAATCCCTTAAAGGGATAAGTTCGCCTTTGTACTGCCTATTCTGTGCCATATTTGTGTTCTGTGTTTTGTACAATAAAGAGTTTATACATACATACATCATGACCCATATTCTATGAATCTAACCGATCAATCAGGATTTCTTATCGGAACAATTACCACCCGGCCACAAGGAACCATGGCCCATCTGGAAGGCGCCGAACAGGCTTAGGTCCCAGGTCGGCCGTTGCAAACACAACATGGCCGTTTGGGGACTTCTTCGCGGCCACTGTACTCAATGCGCTTGCAATACAGCACCGCAAACCATGGCGCACCTGTTGGTATGCCCCGCGTGCCCGTACTTCTGCTCAGAATCTGACCTGAGGGACGCGACGGTCAGGGCTGTCAGCACCGCTGCTTTCTGGGCATCCACTGTTTGAAGGAACCTCGACACGAAAGAAGAAGAAGAAGAAGAAAGAAGAAGGATTTCTTATTAATTTTTGTACTCAGCAAAACCACATGCTAACGCATTTATGGTTCAGTAATAGGTAATAAGTAAATTGTAATAAAATTACCATAGTCTTTTACTCTTACGGTAGATGTGGTTGGGCCCCATTCAGGCATGTAAACAATGAAGGATATATGTTAGAATTCCAGGATATGATTGAAGTATTCGACACTATTAAGTTAGCTCGTTAGCTCTGTTGCTAGTGGGTCGCTGACCCAAAGCCGCAAGTTTTTTCCGAGGATTGTCATATTTAAAAAAAAAATTTGTTATTCAATCAAATTACTTTTTTGTTGTTGTTTAGGAGATTCGAGTTACAAAACAACCCAACTCCAGAAGAGAAGGCCAGGATAAAACGGAAACTTATCAAATACAGGAAGAAGTATTTGCAGCACAAGGAGAATCGAAATCCTCCATGGGGTATGCTATGCATGATTCTTAAAAATTTACATAAAGCAGTACTTTACATAACCAGATACAAACGGCCCGCCCCGGCTTCGCAAGGGTTACAAAAAACCTTAACAAATTATACCTACACCTAAACCTTCACTCTATTGATAGGTGAAAACCACATGATAATCCGTACAGTAGTTTTTGAGTTTATCGCGAACATACATAACATACAGAAAGACGCGACGGGGGACTTTGTTTTATAAGGTGTAGTGATGTGTTTTTAATTTGTAAACACCACATTTCTTTTAAGGATACGGTCTCATTACATATGAAGAATGCATACCTACCAAAATTGAACTCTTAGCGCCAGCTTTACGGTTGATTCTTGTTTGCAGTGCCGACACAAAAAATGGCGAGAATGTTGTTTAGCAGCGCTTCGGCAATGAGGAAATTCCAGAGGAAAGCGGAATGTATGGGTGTTGACACGCATGCATTGGAATTTCAAGACGCACAGGTAAATGCTTAGCGGCTCGTCTGTTGTACCACAAAGTTACGACTACTACAGGGGCCCATTTCTAGAACGATGTTAGACTAATATTATGAATATTATATATTGTGAATATTTTAAAAAATTTCAATAACTATATTAAATAGTCAATCAATATTTATCTGAAAAACACACGGTCCATTCTTTCTGGTTTTCTCAGTGTTAGGTTGGTTCAATGGCATTGGTTGCGCATTGTAAAACTTATAACTCTTATAAGGGTTGATTCCACACAACCGTCTTGTCGCCGTTAAAACGTTCGCAAAATTTTATTGTATGGGAATTTTCATAGATTAACTATGAAACTCGTTCTTCGTTACGTTCGTTGGTTCGTACTTCGTTAACTATGGTTGGTGCAACTGCCCCTAAGTAAACTCATAATTTCACAGATGGCCGCCCTAAAAGACGTGTCCCGCCGCTGGCACGTGCCCCCCGCTTTCTCAGTAGAGTTCGTTGGATACTATCTAGAGAGAAACAGTCGTGTGACGTCATTGAGGCGGTCGCTGGAGAGACTCACAAAGGAAAATGAGACTTTGCTGGGTGGTGATGAGAAACTGAGGACCGATTATGATGACGTAAGTATCCCAATACGCATAACAAGTGTATATACGTTAACACCAGATTTGTTCGTCGGCTACTATGTGGAGAAAAACTATAGTATAACATTATTTAGGCGCCGTTAGTTCAGGTCCTTCTCCAAACTTAGCTCGCTGAGCACTGATAAGAAAAAAAAACACATCATACAACTTATACATATATACTTGCCTATCTGCTCCTAAATAAATATATTTTCATCTTAACTGGCCTAGCTTTTTGTCAATATAGAGATCTACACATTTCACCAAGATCTAAAAACATATTCAAATAATACTTTCTTACCAGGCTTCGAAAGAAAACACCGACGCATTAGCTGAGCTGGCGTCAACCAAGCAAGCCCTCCAGAAGATATACGAAGCGATCACGGCCATCTGCCCTGCCAAAACGCTGCCCCCCATAATGGAAGAGAAGCCTCTGTTACCGCCGGTCCTAGCGCGATCAACTCCGAAACTCACGCCATATCAGTCGCAGAAACGGTATGTATTGGTTTTATTGACAAATTGATTCATTAATAGACTGCAGACCAAGATAGACTCCGCATAATCAACTTTTTATTGTTAAAGTTAGTGTTAATTTGAGAATAGCCGAGTTTCTTGCTGGTCCCATATTGGGATACCCTCCTACAATTTAGGAGGGATTTAAATCTTCTCGGGGCAGAGGCTAGGGTTAGAGCCGGCGTAGATCTTTTACTTTCATCTTTAAAAACAAATTACTGTTTTTTTTAAACTGCTTTAATTCCATATAGTTAAATTTAAAAAATGCGTTGACTAACTTGGTCTTAAAATGAAATTTTGTACATTTTACAACTTGCAATTGGCTGTTCTCTACAAATTATTGTGTATGAATTTCAATTTATTCATCTAAACTCCTTGATAATTGTTTCATTTCGTAAAAAAAGTATTGATTGCTGATTTAAAAGCCACAATCCGCCAAACCAGTTGCTATAACAATACTAACACATATAACTGTGTGTCTCAAACTGGCCAGTCATGAAAACAAATGAAGTATATTTGACAGATTCTTCCACGGGCAAATGAAAGTAGGTACACATTCTTTGATAATACACTAAACTAAAGTAAGGATCGTTACTTGGAAGAAATATTTTACAGCTAGTTCAGGTCTTAACACTCTTAACCACCGATCGTTACATCGATCAATGACATAAGCCACTGTGATATTGGTAGATTTATTGGACTTGAATTAAAAATCGCAGTTTGATTGGTCTTATTAACCATACAACTTTATTTTTGTCATTCTCTTACTATATTAGTACATTACGATACAAGTGCGAAAAACCTATTTGCACATGTATCGTACAACGTTTTACAGTACATATGGCCCTTTAAATTTTCGACATAGTTACGTAATGTGCTAATTATCGCACTAGTGCGGTAAAGTAGCACTATATGTACTGTAAAAGATATTCCCGCTCGTATTTTTTTAATATTAAATCGCAATCGCTTTCGACTTGCCTTTCCTCTTAAAGTTGTATGGTATCAGGTGAATATTCAGCTTTTTATAGCGTTGATTTCGTCATTACCCTGAACACAAAATATATACTAATATATAATATGTCAGTGAGGGCAGCTACCAGATCCCGTGCTGCTACGTGAAAATGGTCTTCTTTAATTTGAAATTGAGGGAAGGTCTTCTAAGACCATTTTCGCGTAGCAACACGGGATCTGGTAGCTGCCCTCGCTGACCCACTAAGAAAATCCTCCCTGTATACTTTTTTATGTTAACGAAATATAATACCGATACTTAGTGTCCTATCTTTATCGCACGCGCATCAGTATATTGCTGACCCGCCCGCACAGTGGCATTGACCGCCGGCGGCATGAGCGAGAAAACAATATAATTACGATTTACGCGCGTGCGATAGAGATAGGAACAGGCGGGTCAATGTACCAAATTCGTCGTATTTAGCGTCTTTATTTTACATTTAATGATTGTTGCGCATTGTCCTTCGATATCCTTGTATTGTAGCGAAGAGAATTGAGAGAGGGCTCATGCCATACATCGGTTTTGATACCAAAAAGACAATTATTTCTGTAGTCTACATCTAGCGTCAAGTAGCGGAACTCGCAGTACTGCTACTCGACATTAGATGTCGCGGCAAACAAAAAGTCTAATGCTCAACGGTTTTCAGCTAATATTATAACCAGAATAACCGGAACCCTATTTTCATCTCCTTCTGCTTATAAAATTAGTTATAAATTGTTGACTTTTCGTCAGTCGCGACACATGTGACATCTATTGTCGATTAGCAGTACTGATAGTTCTGCTACTTGACGCTAGATGTAGACTACGAAAATAATAGTCTTTTTAGTAACAAAATCGATGTATGGAGTGAGCACTATATCTTCTTAATTCTCTTTGATTGTATTGTAGTAAGATCGTGGCGAGAACAATGCCGATAGAACGCTCGAATATTCACCCATTATGATAAGTTATGTACGTTACCACATGCCGAATACTGCATAGTAGGTTGGCCGCCAGGTCTATGTCAGTGCCCACCGCGGCTGCTCTTAAGATGGGCGTTGGTTTTCCTCTTAGCGACAACCCGGACGCTCGCCAAGGAAAAGTCTTGTCTACGTCTCTTGAAGGTTAGTGTATTCATGACTATCAAATACCTAAATAGAGTTAGACCAAGCTAAGTTGGCAGCGATTTTGTTAGCCCAGACTGTGCAAGGGTTATTTTAAACGTCAAACTTCTATCAAAGTATATATAAAAAAAGTCATTTATTGTCGCAAATTATGACGTTTAAATAACACTTTCACGGTCTGGGCTATCATAATCCCTGCCAACTTAGCTTGGTCTAACTCTAAACATCAAACGTTTCTTTGAAATATCAAAGACAACGGAGTCATGCCGTAATAATAGACATACTTGAATTTTATTACAAGTAAGTTTTCTCAAAGCTCATTTAAAACGAGTTTTTATCAATATATCGAATGAGCACTATAAGCTTATTTATTTCTCTATGTAATAAAAAGTCTAGTTTTATGTGATAACTTAATATAGCCTTACAAACAGCTACTACCTTGCTTACAATTGTGAAAAATAGAGCATTTAATGTGTTTTAACTTAATTAAATTTAATTGCACGCCTTTCTTTTTTGTTTTCCGAAGCAATTCTGAAAATAATGAATAGTACATCTTACGTAAACTATTGAATTCACTGAGAGTATCTACCGAATATTTCACTACATGGTATCGTAATATAAAGAAGGCCTATACCTATTATATCTTGATAAGCTTCAAGTAAACGGAAGGATCCTAACACTCTTGGAAATATAAGTCTTTCTCAATGGGGTTGGCAACTGTCAAAGGTTTGCATAGATTGTGCCGGCATAGCCGCGGCGACCGCTGCAGGGGACCATCGAATGCGCCGACTTCTGGCCGAAGGGTGTCGTGTTTCGGAGGTTCCGGGGCAAACTGCCGAATCCGACACAAGACCAGACGATTCAACGGAGCCACGACGTTTTGTCGCCTAAATAGTGTTTAGTTTTTAAGTTTATAAAATGCATATATATGTTAGTCTGTAAGGTATTTGTAATATGGGCCTTGTTGCCTGATTTAAATTTTTAAATAAATAAATAAGTTTTTCCTGTCTCTATTTTTGTATCCAGGCCATAAAATTTCAAAAAAAAAAACAAGAATTTGACACAGTTCTAGGGATTGTCAGGAAAGCCTATGCTGGCGCCATCTGTAAAATACTTCGACCGGCAAACCCCATTACTAGTGTCTACCTAATATAATGATGTGGAAACAGGCGCATGCGCGGTATGCGGCCGACACAGCGAGCGGCACCTCATGGCGGCGTGCGACACGTGCCGCCAACACTACCACCTGCACTGCCTCAACCCGCCGCTGCAGCGCCCGCCCAAGAAGACCAAGCTCTACGGCTGGTAACGTACTAGTATTGTAGATCACATAACAGCGAACTATCAACTATCATGGCGACCCTGCCTACAACACCTATCACTGCCTCAATTCGCCGCTGCACCCGTCCAAGAAGATCAAGCTCTACGGCTGGTAACGTACTAGTGTTGTAGACTACAGGACAGCGAGCTATCATGGCGACCCTGCCTCCAACGATAACTTGCACTACCTAAAAAGCAGTTGGAAAAGAAGTTGCTCGGTGAATTTCTAGAAGAAGGTAGCTGAGTTTTGGGACTAAAATTAGTTTGTATATTACATTTTTACACAGAGCCAAGGCCACAACCACCAACCATTCCGAAGCCGATCATAGTAACTTTTTATCAACCAACTTAGTTAAACTATAACTTTAGTATTATTGTAGGATTTTTGATTATCTTTCCCTTTTTACGTATAATAGAATTTACAAGACTTATGACATGCCTTATTTGCTTCTACAGGCAATGCTCGGAGTGCGACAAAACGTCAGATTCAGAACCAGAAGTACTCGAAAAGAAAGTACCGCGCCGCTCTCGAATCAGATACAGCAAGGATGGCGCCATCATCACCGACCCACTGAGCCCTGGTTCCGTACCCAACTCGCCACCCGCTAAACATAAGCAGGAAAGAACTCCCAAGGCTGAAAAGGGGAAACTTGTCAAAGTAACCACCTCAGAAAATGTATCACCTATCAAAGTAACTATAAAACCCTTCGATTTCATCAGCGATGACGTCGAAACTGAATCGAAGAAGAAAGATAAAAGAATCAAGAAAAAGAAGGAACATGGCGCTTCCGGCGGAGAAGAGTCTCTCTCAAAGAAGATGCACAAACGTGCATTCACCTCCCCTACTTTGACAAACACCCCTCTCATGTCGATAACCCCCATAGTCGCGGACAGCCCTAACGATTCTCATAACGAAAATTCAAACGCCTCCGCAACCGCGACTCCAACTAAACGAGAGGATTCTAGCTTCCTGTCCCATAATTCGTCATTTTCCTCTCTTCTCACAGAACCGAAAGAACGGGACAGCAAAACTATCGAAAGCTCTATTGAGAATACTCTAGCTAACTTATCTTCGGATATAGCTACGTATAAAGCGAATAGGAAACGCAGGAAAGAAAAGCATCGGTCGCGGTATTCGCCCGATTTCCTGCGGTCGCCGTCCAAGTCTCATAAGCACAAGAGGAAGAAGAAAACGCAGGATATGGAGAATCCAGATATGCCTCATCCAAGAATTACTATTAAGGTAAGATATATACGTCATCTCATTTGTATTATGGTATTTTCTTTGTAATTTAATTTTCTTTGCTAGTGTAATTTTTTTTCTGTTATGGTGTTCGTAAATTTATATTGTGTGTCATTGCACCTGTCAAATAAATGATTTATCTATCTATCTATCTATACGTATTATACATTATGTTCTAACATATGTCATTATTTCTGCAGCCTAAGGCCTAATAATCTGTTAACCCCTGGTTGCTTTCAACATTAAAGTATCAGACATTGACCTGAAATGATGTGCCTTGTCACCAAAAGTGTGTCGGTTAGTATGTTCATCATGAAGTATATAGTGACAGTCAAAGTGCCCCTATACATATCGGAACACATCCTTATGTCTGTTATAAAAAAGGTCTGTTGCAATCAATGTGGCTATCAATTTGATGCTGACTGTAGATTTGAAATAAAATCTTAGGGGTTGATATAGAATATCGTTATCACGTTTAAAATTATTCTCAATAGGAATCAGTGATAATTCCTTCAAGCGTGATTAAGAATAAGGATAAGAATGAAGATTAATCCTTGGAAAACCATAGGGCTTTCCAAGGATTAATCTTTATTCTTGAGAGTTCTGATATGCTATATAAATTGTATTGTAGATAAAGCCGATCCCAAAGCCAGATGGCTCCCTGGATACGCAGATGTTCTACGTGCCCACAGACAGCAACGATGGCCCCCCGCCTGCCGTCATGAGAAAATTCTCTAAGGTAAATAACTCTACTTCAAGTTCAAATTAAAATAAAGACGCTAAGTGCGAATAACATTGACCCACCTGGCCCCGATTTCACCACGGTGACAGGTGCGACAATTGTCGACATCACTGTTACTGACGTCACAGGCATCCATAGGCTACGGTAACTGCTTAATACTTCGGAAACTCTTGAATACTGTGTGAATGACTGTTTTTAATTTTGGATTTGTTACAGGTTGATTCACGAAAGCTAGTACGGTACGAACGGTATGAACGAGACTTTCATTGTATTAGTGACACCTGTATCGGTATACAGTCAGAGCCATCATTTTGTAATATACACAGATATTTTCATTCTCTCATTCGTGCCAGCTCTTGTGAATCGACCTGTACTAATGTATAATACCGAGATTCATCAGAAAACATAAAAATCTTAAAAACTGTAATAGAACGAACTCCTTTTAGTTCGTTTAGGAGGTGCAAGCGCGCACTGCTTGCCCTTAGAGCTGGTCAAAGACGCCTAGTCTTACTAAGATGGCATATAGTCGAGAAATTCGGACGGGCACTGCCGTGGCGGGGTGGCCTAGGGGTTCATGGCGTTAGCCGCGATAGCTAAAGACGCCGGTTCGAATCCGGCCTTCACCACTGGAGGGCTTCGTCACTTTTTCTTTAATATATGATATCTATTACAGGTTTTAATTTATATATAGTAGTGTGACTACTTAAAAAACACAAATCAAAATATTTATTAAAATAATTTGATTTGTTCCTAAACTTGTTCATAAAAATCTTATTCAAATTATGTTTGTACAGCATGCCGAGCATGAAGCAGTTCCCACCGCGGAGACACCCGAAGCCATAGCCGTAAGTACTAACACCAGGGGCCCATTTCTCGAAAGGTATTATACTAATATTATTAGTCCACGAACTGTCAAATCGTATGAGTTTCCATAGCAACGCACTAATAATATTAGCCTAATATCGTTCGAGAAATGGGCCCCTGCACACTAAACTGACTAATTGACTATTGGTAGTCTTTGTCCCGTTGTAATAACGTTCCGGATTGGTCACTTAACGTTAAAAAATTTGACCTTAATTGGAAGCACGTAGGTTATATTAAATGAAGGGTTAAGTTACGAAGTGTTACTTGGAAAATAGTTTGAAATACATAATCGTCACAAAAGTAACGTTCTTGGCCATAAACTTTGACTAAAATTGTCAATAGACTAAGTATCATAAATCATAAGCCTTTTTATTCCAACATTTGTGTAAAATATGCCTACCTTTTCCAAATTATATCTCATACTGACATCTCTTACGCAAGCCTCCGAAAAAGGAACTCAATCAAAATCAGATTGAGCCCGAAAAGTCAATGCCTCAAGTAGTGCTTGAGCAAGTTAAACCTGCGCAGAAGGTAAGTTTCTATGTTGTGTGTATGTATGTCATACTTTACTTACACAAATAGTGGTGTATAGTCAGTGCCATTTCTATAGGACGCATATCTCCCTACAATACAATACAAATCCTCTTTATTGCACCACCTCAAAATAAATTTGCAAGGATCCCTGACTTTCTTATCTCTGTGTGTGTGATTCTATTTATTTCTTATGTCCATTTGCCTTTTCATAAAATAAAAGGCGAGACATGGTTATAGCACAAAGCACAGTATAAGAAAGGCGTGTAGTGTAGTTATAGGCTCGTGTTCCGAACTTAACCCGTCAGTGTCGGGCGTTATGCGTGCTACAATACCGTTACAGGATCGACCAGACACAGAAAATTGGGTTCAAAGTTTTAACGACTTAGACTCGGATCAGCGAGTCGTGTCAGAAGAAATGCGGTGAAAAAATGGTAATAAAATTACTACGAAACGAAAACGTGATATTTATATTTTGATTTAAACTAACACGATTTTCAGTCATAATTTTAAAATAACACGGGACTTCGCGTAAAAACTTACGTTTATTTATGGCCTGACGTTTCGAACGTGACGTTACATTCGTGGTCACTGGCAGACTGGCGAAGAATTGTTTCAGCATCTTGCTGCGCGGGTTTTGCGAACTACCCGCACTTGATGTACTTGTATGGGAGATCGAACGCTTCTGCTCTACTAACAGCGTATCTAAATAGGAAATATGTAATAAGATAAGATGCTACAGTTTTCGAAATTGCCGCTTTTTTTTCTAGACAACGCTAATGGTTTGCCAGACCTTAATCTGTAGGGTGGTATTCTGCTGTCCAATTTCGTTGTCCAATGTGTATTTGCGTCTCACATTTTGCTTAATGAGAGAGTGAGACGCAATGCACATTCAAAGACGCATTCAAAATTAGCCTTGGTGTGTTAGGTGGCGCGCTTGGGACGGGCTCGCTTGGAGGCGGGCGGCGCGGCGCCGGCGCCCGCGCCGCTGTCGCCCATGACGCACTGCGACGTGTGCCAGCAGCCCGGCGGGCCTGCCAACCTCGTCCGGTGAGTCCGAGTGGTACAACGATATACCTACTGTGCCTTATTGCTGCAAGAAAATCATTGGGATTTTTTTAAATAAATAAATAAAATCACTTTATTTGAGACAATAGTCCATATAAAAAATTATGCTATAATATTATTATCTGACTTAAACTAAGAGTTGCTTCAGTCGCCATATATAATATAATCGCCAAATATTCTATATTAAGAGATTACTGTCACGTTAGTCCCTCTGTTTTACTTTTTGCCATACTCTGGGTAAAAACTCCCATGGCATGTATTGTGTTGTGAAGCTTCCTGAACGTCCGCGGTTGCTCTGTTGGTACGGTAAACATCCAGATACGCAGAAATAAGTATTTTGAAATAAATTTAACCCGAGGTTTTATTATACATTTCTCTTAACCACTTTACGGAAATTACCCCTTAAGATGTATTTGGTTAAAAAAGTGACCACAATACATGGCCTCTCTCGACCTCTACCTACAAGATGCTCCTATGAATGACTAATGTTTGTGGTTTTTCCAGATGTGACGAATGCAACAAGAGATACCATTTCACATGCCTGGAGCCGCCGCTCAACAAAAACCCTAAAAAACGAGGCTACTCGTGGCACTGTGCTGATTGCGATCCTACTGTAAGTAAAAAAAAAACCATTGAATTTTGTCTTTTTAGTAAATTTTACTTATATTTACCTCTTTTTTCTTCTATTTCATGCTCCAATGACCAGATTTTAGGTCCTAAGCTGTTGATTTTTATTTTTCTGTACTTTTTATCGAGTGCGTTAGTTGACTGTAATATTTATATACTCTATAAATCAGGTTTAATTATATTAAAATGTCTTTAACTGTTTAAACAAAAATTATCCACAAGTATCAGATTCCTTTTAAAATGCATTCACATGTCAAACAATGGATGTAAGTACTTTGAATCAGAGCTTTTTTATTTCTTCATTTAAACTTTATTAACTTTTCACCAACCTTCCTCCCGACCACATGCTAAAGAATTGTTTTATTTGTTACATTACAGGATGTAGAAGAAAACAACTAATGGTTGTCAAATTTTGTGTGTGCAATTGTGCATCATGAACGAGTAGTAATGGAAGAAAATAAATCAGTTCAGTGTTTTCCTGAAAGTTTTTTGTAACTTTATCTATGGTTTTGACATTTTATGTGATATAAGTATAGTACATTACTACAGAGGCCGGGAAGTAAGGGGTTGCCGGCCGAATGCATATATACGGCCGAACGTAGTGAGGCCGGATAGTTATGAGGCCGACAACCCCTTTTCACGCCGATGTATGTATAGTGCTTTTCTCAAACATGCAATGAAAAAAAAAAAGAAATCTCCACGAAATCAAAGTTTTAATTCTAAAGAAACTAAAAGTAAACTAGGCACAAAATATAACTACCACCTGTACCTATCTTTATCACACGTGTCGTATATTTTACACATGTAGTTAATCAATTTATTACACAAATGTTCAAAGGTATATTTATGTATCTTTGATTTTTCGCCTTGCATCCTTCTGACTGTAGTTTTAGCCACATAACTAAGATTACATCGTTTTTTATGTTGATATTATGCTTCACATACATCGTTGCCTTAAACATGGAGTATAATTAACAGGTATTCATTTAATATTTTCGTCGGAACTCATATTAAATAACACAATAAACAACGCACAATAAATCCAATAAAATAGAATTACAGATACACAATGAAAAATGTTCAACTTTACCTCCAAAACGATTAAAAAAACACCAACGCGTGTTTGAGTAGACATTTTTACCGCTAATATTTAAATGAAATATAGTTTGTCAAAGGACTGTCTCATTTCAAACATAGACAGAGATAATCATACTATCTTTGTCTTACACTGGTACTAGCACCCAAAAGAAAAGGATGAGTATAGTTTTTTTTGTTCTTATTTACTGACAAACTGGTTTGACCAACTATATTTTAAATCTGTATTTGTAGGTAAATTTGCAATTCAATATTATTGGAATTTGTTAATAATATTTTATTTATATATTTTTTGTAAATTCGATACAAATAAAACTGCAAAATATATTAATTATCGTTTATTGTTTTTTTTTAAGGGGTATTGGCAGAATGTCATTCCGAACCATAAGCAAATATTGGTTATAGTTTTTTTTTTGGCTGAATGCCATGATGCTGTGTCACAAATATATGTGAAATGGAAATTAAAAAAGAGCCACTTCCCGGCCTAGGCCTGCAACTTTGTATGAAATTTCATTACAGGCCCCTCGTCTAGCCGCGCCGGAGTCGTGATACTTCCCAGCCTAATATAAAGAACGTAATATCAATATTACATAGCATGTTTGAGAAAAATATATTTATTAAGATCGTATTTTAAGTATCGACGTGTAATGCATTAGGATTAAGGTTAACGTCAAACTTTATAATAAAAACTTAACTACTAAGGATAGTTGTCTTTCATTTTGTTGAAAAATAACCTTTTCACTTCTCATGCTCGTAAAGTTCGACTTTAAGTCGTGCGTTGACGACATAAAGTTGCTTATTATGTTCTAGAACATAAAGTAAACCCTTATTGACTTAGCAATAAAATCCAAAATCTGCCATACAAACTGCCAGCCCAGCCGGCGCGCCCCCGACCGGCGCGCTCCCGCCCGGCGTGCCCCGCGCCCCGCGCCCCCGACCGGCCCGAGTACAATTTTCTTTAGCCTCGAATAAATACGGTAAAATGACCTAAAATATTGGATATTTTTGTATGTATATTTTACTCGCAATCGAAGTGAAAAGCAGTGTATAACTCAGGCTTAAATGTCCATTTTTATCCTCGACTATATATTGGTCCTCGCTGCGCTCAGATCAATAAATTGCCTCGGATAAAAACGGATCGCTTTATGACCTTGTTGTATTACAACTTGTTTGTACAATTTTAAATGAGCGCTGCATAAATACATATTGATAACTCGCTTTTATTACCCACTAACCACAATTTACTGACTATTGTTAGTTGCAATGATTTAATGCCAATGATGCTACACTTATTTAATACGACTTCCTAATGTAACGTACCTGCTAGACATGAAATGTTCTGTTAAAGCTTGTAAGCACCAGCTTTTGCTTAACTCCTTTTGTTACTCGTATAACGAAACTTCTTATATGGGACCCAGGTGCATAGATACTGGCCATACACGGTAACTCATCATAAAATAAGATCTCCGTTGCATTTCCCTCTAGCACTAACCCGTTTAATTGGACATCGTTCATACCGAGCTATACATAAGGAGCATAAGTTCGTCTAATATCAGCATTCATAACAATTAATCCTCAGCCAGTCGCCTCGCGTGGCGCAAGTCGCGTCCTCGTTGCCATTGCTTGGGAGACGACGAATTTAGATCGCGGACCACCGTAACGTGATCCCAAGCAGCAATCGTACATCGACAAACGCCAAACGAAAATAAAAACTGTATCGCGATGACACATGCTACGAAAAGTCGCGTGATTTTTCATACGTACATTATTTAAGATTCGATTGGCGTTTTCTGACAACGATCGTCATCTTGGCTAGGCCTAGGGTTTTTTGGTTTAGCGAAAACTTAAAAAACACTTTGAATTCAAATGGATATCATTGTTCTCAATCGGTTACACGGAAACGTTAAAATCGATTAGCCGCTACGATGCACTCATTTTCACGATCGCCAATACCTATTGAATTTCAAATTAATATACCTATGTAGGTATTACCCCTTCTGGACTTATCTAGATTACCTATTGAATTTCAAAATAATATACCTATGTATTACAGTAACTATTTATTAATCTGTGGTATTACCCCTTCTGGACTTATCTAGTAGGTACTGTGATTTTTAAATAATATAACGATTGCCTACTTTACTTCCTATTGGCAAGAATGGCAAGTGACCAGCTATTGATGAAAGTAAATAATCGATCTATGCCACTATATCTACTACTACTTATTGCTGTTGGTTCCAAAGAGAATAATATATGATCACTACGTTTTTTCATTTGGTTGGTTCCATAGTACACCTAGGTAAGTATAAGTAATATTTGAACATTTATACATTCAAATTAGAATGCTTTTATACTGGTTCACCTTCAAACTTACCCGCGTTCGGCAAGTGATTGTAACAACAACACAGTTTTCCAGATGGCACCTCCACGACAATAGGTACCTACGTACTACGTCACTCCGAAGTTATTGTTCTCCGGCAAACTTCGAATTTCGAACAAAGACGTACGCCACTTGGGGTGGGGCTTTTACTGGAACTATACAATTTTGAACTGCGACGATGGCAATGGCATTTAGAATTTTATTGAACTGTCAACCAAGGCTCGGAACCGGTTTTTTCTTCATACAAAAAATACCGGTATTATTACGTTCTTTTTCGTTCTTTGGTTTATTATTTCATTTTTAATGGGACAATCTAATAATACCAAGTTGTTACCTAAATATATGATTGAGATATATTTATACGTAAAGGGCATAAAATACTTTTCATCACACTCGCTCAGTAAATGTGGAATTGCACGCAGGCTTAGCGGGAACTATAGAAAAAGCGTTTTCCCTAGGGACTTATGAAGTTTCTAGTATTATAATTAACAGGTTTTTGTCTTTATACTTTTTGAAGAAAAAAAACCGGTTCAACAATACCTGTAGATCTAATCTACCACTTGAGGAAGGAAGAGAAGTTATTACACTATTTACTGCGGTGTGCATAGCTATACTCAATAAATCACTGTGCTGTACCTTAACTGTCTTGCAGTTTGGCAGAATAATTAAATGTAAAATAGGGTTTATTTCGCTAGAATATATATATTTTTTTACAGTGACTTCTGAATCTCGTAGGCTGGTAGGTGTAGAACTGGTGGTTTTGGTCTCATCCCATGGTCTCCTCTCCGGTATTTACGTCTGACAGTAACACCATAATGCTACCATAAATCAGGTTTTAATTACCTATTTTAGTATGTGACATCTATTGCTTTTAATTTGGTTAGTCCATATTTATAGGAATTTCACAGTTCAAAACTTGTTGGCCGTTAAGTGTACAAGGTAACTGTAGAATCCACAATTGTTCCTTATGCCTTTAACCCTTAAATGCATAATGATGTATATATGCATCGTATATTTGATGGTCCGTGGCTCAATATGCAGCTATCCAAAATCACATTTATTACTTTTATACAGCATGACACATCTATTTCAATTTATTAAAAAGTTATACAAAAAATCATGCATTTAAGGGTTAAATATATACTACCTATATATACCTACTATATAAACTGTGCAGGTGCCTCTAGGAACATCACAAACAATTTAGCCAAGGGGCAGTAAAACATTAAAAGCAAAGTAAGTTATGAGGTTATTACTGCAAACATACTGAAATGATAGTAAACAAAACGGTCATCACTACAGGAATAGTCCTGCTTTACAATTCTAAGCATTATTAGGCTAGGCAAAGGTTTTCATTCCAATTGCAGTCGAGTCGCATTGGCAAGTGAACCAGTGCAAAAGTGCGTTCTTTGCTTTTTCGCATAAATAGTTGTAACGAATCACAAGGTCGTAGCTAGACAGGTTCGTTTGGAAAGTCGACTTTGCCCGCTCCCGTGTAACGATCAGAATACTTGGCCAGGACAACTTATCGCTGCGACGCCACATTCTCGGCCAAAGTTTGTTCATCTCCGTACGAAGTTCGGCCAAACTGCATAATTTCTTCATATGGAAAACTTGTGTTTTCTCATAGTTCCCTGCTGTTGTCTGTGATTATGGCTAATTCTCCTAAATGTACGACAAAGTTTTAACTCGCAAGAACAACGTTTTGCCGCCCCTTTTTCGAGTGTGTAGTGTACGTCGGTATAACTATTTCTTTGGCACATCTGCAGTTCATTATAGTTTTAATGCAGGGGTGCAGAGCCTTCGTGAACCTGTTCACAAGGATCGATCACAGCCGAGTCTAAAAGAGTCAGGATGCGACAGAAATGGTTTCAAAAAGGTGGAGAAGAGAAAGAAGCCAGCTCGTCAGAATCAGTGCGGTACCGCACCGACTGGACCCAACCATTTGCTGCGTCCTACAACACCAACGACGCTGCTGTATGTGTCCCGATTACACTACCTTACGAAGGTCGAGGAGATCGTAAAGTATGTACGAATCAAGTCTGGATTCATCCTGAGGGTCGTGAAGTTGGAATCTCGTCACAGTGTGAATTTTCATTCTTTGGTGGTGAGCGTTCCGACAGAACATCTAGAAGCGACCTTCACCAAGGAGGAGTTCTGGCCGAAGAGTGTGAAGTACCGGCGGTTCCGCGGGCGGCTCCCTGACACTGCGGGGTTGCGGACTTCATCGCAGCCATAATTGTGTCTTTTTAGTTTTAGTTTATTTTATTTTGGGCCAATAGTTGCCTGAACATAAAGTATTTCATTTCATTAATAGACTTTGAATGTATACCTCCTATATAATTGTGGAAACGACATAGCACTTACATATTAACAAAATAATATTATAATGATCAAAGAGAATCTTTTCGAGCGATGGCGCCATAATACCTTTGGCCTATACTCGTGTAGATGGCGACACCTTTGATATTTAACAAATTTAACACATACCTATCAGCAAAGATATATATTATAACTCAGTAATAGATGGATACAGTCTAAGGAAAAAACGTGCCTCCAAAATCAAGAAAATTTTATTCTCGATCAGATGGCGCTACTACCTTTGGCCTACTCTCGTACAGATGGTGTTGACGGTTTCCTTTGTTATTTAACAATTTTAACGCATATCAGTAAAAGAACATGGGTCAAAATAATATAAAAATAATTAATGCAAATATTGCAAATAAAAAAATCATTTATCCATATATAAATACATTTTTTGATATTTTTATTTTTAGTTTTGATCGTGTGTCGATAGATAGCAGTGAATTTACTGTGGCTACAACTATGACAGTACCGCTTTATCCTATTATATCCTCTTTGCTATCAGTGAAAGAACAAGGATCAAATTTAATGGCTTTCTAAAAGTTCTAATCCTGTGTCGAAAGATGGCAGTAAATTTACTGTGACTACAAAAAAATTACTTTAACAATACGAGCATGGAGAATACGAGTTTGAAGTTAAGCGACACATTTCATTTAGTATAGAGGCTAAATGAAATGTGTCGCTTAACTTCAAACTCTGTGGTAAATCCATTCGACCCTCTCAGCAAATATCTACCCTATTACCTTTTCTTAATGCCAAAATCGCATAATCTGACAGTTTTACCCGAGTTTGAAGTTAAGCGACTCAAATTCTGTTTGTAATGATTAAACACAATTGTAATGGGGTTTGCCGGTCGAAATAATTAGCAGATGGCGCCAGCATAGCTTTTCCTGTCAATCCCTAGCTATGATGGCGCCATCTCTGCAAACCTTGGACAGTTGCCAACCCCATTAATGCTTTGACGACAGCGACTTTCTCGAGTTTCTCCCTCTTTACTTATTGCCATCGTTGGCCCAATGTATCTAGGCATTTTAAGCCCAATGTATAGGTATAAATGTTTACCCTTTTTATTGGAGTATTACTGGAGGCTTACTACCGTCTCTTAAAAAGAAAAAAAATGTCATGTTAAATGTGTCAGTGTAACGCGGTAAGCGCTGTCAATTGCAGCGCTAAAATTATTATTGAATATTTTAATCAGTATATAGTTATATATTAAAATTATTAGCACGAGTTTATTATAAAAATCCGTGTGTGACCGACGCATGTGATGTAACTTGATGTGTGTCGTGTGCGTGAGTTGTGCTACGTTGTGGCAGCGTTGTGTGTATAAAATGTGGTACGAGCATAGACTTTTCCGGAGCAGGACAAATATACCTACCCCAACGTTCATTAGGTACATAACTAAGCTTCCATAAACAAGGAATTTACAGTTATATAGTAGACCGCGGGCCGGGAACAGATTTCCATGACCAATCGCCTCCCGGGCGAAAACTCGTATAGTGGTTAACGGCTATGTATGATGTATGATGAACCCTCCTGAACGTCAGCTGCCGCTCCGTAGGGTGGGTTGAGGAATGGCAGCAAATAAAGTCTATAAAAAAAGTTTAGTCATCGCCTCCCGCTTGATACTTTGTCAGATGATAGTTTAGATGCTATTGTGAATAAACAAATCGTCAACCGATTGTATCGCTGTGGAAAGACCGTGTTACGCGTTTCGGTGGCTGCCATTCCTCAACCCACTAACGGAGCGGCAGCTGACGTTCACGAGGGTTCATCGTACATAGCCGTTAACCTCTATACGAGTTTTCGCCCGGGAGGCGATGACTGACGAAATTTGCGCCTGGTTCGCGGTCTATAGGTAATTACTAATTATCTAAGTAAGTAGATATTACCTAAAGGATGATTCACGAAAGCTAGCGCAAAATTTATTACTAATATGTTTGTATGTACCTAAATTTCGACAGTTCAGTACAAATCTTGCGCCAGCTTTTATAAATCTACCTATAAGTACAACAATCAGTCACAAAAATATCCACATTAGTGTTCAATAGTTTTCACGTTAAATACTCTTGCATCATTTTTATAATACAGAATAAGGCTGTTAACTGAACAAAACTTTATGAGCTGGTCTGCTTAACCGAGCGATCTCAATTTAATTCATTCGATGCTCATGCATTTTCAATAATGGTCAATTTTTTGCTCGTTTAATGGACGGGGGATGTTCGTAGGTGATTAGGTAACGTAACGAGCTAAAGCCGGTTAGGCTGTGATGCAAACGCAGATTTATCGACTATAGTTACTTATTCGCTGATAATCCAGATAAATTGGCATGGCGTAAGTAATGTTATTCAGCGCAAATTTGTCTAAAACTAGTGATAATGGGATATTTGAGACTTCAAAGGATCTCTGTACAGCTAACACATAGTTCATCCTCGGCAGCTCTAACAACCTAACAACCTTACCACAACACTACCTAAAGTAAAGGCAAGGGCAATTTAATATGGTAGTGGTAAGTATTTTCATTTGTTACGTTCATAAAGTTGCGCCTGTCTCTCGGACTACGTGCAGTAAGAGTTCTCTTCCTGCCCGTTAAATTAATAATCGATTCCGTCCCGGGAATAAAAGAGCCTCCTTTCCACACGCGATACGGGGAGCGAACCGTCAAATTAATCCACTATTTTAAACGTTCAACTGTCGCCGGCATTTTCAGCTGCATTTCGGGAATCATTTAGGAAATTTAAGATTATTTAGAGGATTTTAATAACAAAACTTCCGTGAGACATAGACATATTAAATATATTAATGACGGGTCACTCACGTGTTTTAAGTACACGTGAGTGACCCGTCATTAATATATTTAATATTTAGAGGATGAAAAGGATTTAAGCAAATTAAAATTTTCTCTTAGAGTATTTCCTCCTTTAATGTGCATTTTCGTGCCCGTGAATTAAATAATAGCTTAGCGACGTTCAGTTGCTATTTCAAATAGGTAGGTAAATGTACATACATTTATTACGATTCCGTGGCTATATTTGTAGTTACGTAATAAGACACGAGAATAGTCAAAATTACTTTGAAAGTGAAGGTATTATTTTTCAATTTAGGCACATTTCTTTTTCTTTGTCGTTATACTCTTTGCAGTGTCGTGGTCAACTGCTGATAGTGACATCAGGCACATATGTTGTTTGCCGTACGAATTCTCGCCATTTTCTGCGGTTGGAGGTCATTCTGGCAAATGCGTTCAGGGGTCCTTCCATGGCAGATTTGATTTGGTCAGTCCATCGCATAGGTGACCTCTTACGCGGTCTTGTTCCGTTTGCTCTACCCTGCACCACTAGACGCTCTATGGAGTCATTGTTTTGCCTCGAGACGTGACCGAAGAAACCGAGCATGCAGGTCAGGTCTTTACGAGAGTCGACCGCTTGATACGGAATTCTTTAAGGATGGAAACATTAGTCCGGAAGTCGGTCCAGGATATCCCCAGCATTTTCCTCCAGCACCACATCTCTAGGATCGTCTATCTTTTTCTCCCCAGTCTTTCGGATATTCCACGTCTCCGCAGCATATAAGAGTATGGGAAAAAGGAAAGCCCGTACAAGCCGTACCTTCGTGGTGTTTTTAGGGTTCCGTACCCAAAGGGTAAAAACGGGACCCTATTACTAAGACTCCGCTGTCCGTCGTCTCTCACTAGGCTGTATCTCATGAGCCGTGATAGCTAGATAGCTGAAATTTTCACAGATGATGTATTTCTGTTGCCGCTATAACAACAAATACTAAAAAGTACGGAACCCTCGGTGCGCGAGTCCGACTCGCATTTGGCCGGTTTTTTATATACTACGTCGATGGCAAACAAGCATACGGCCCGCCTGATGTTAAGCAGTTGGTTGGTGTTTTTGACTTTTGGATTCTTTTATATTCTCATCAACTTATCCATTGCGGTTTTCAGCTAATCTTCACAGTCGCTCGTGTTTGATATTAAAGCTCCAAGATAGATGTAGGATTGTACCACGGACGTTACAGTTCGCCATTTTGTACAATTATGCAGTGCCGTAAGCGCGATTACCTATAACCAGGGACGGTGCCCAGATTTTCGGACATATTTTAATACTTATAATGTGTGTTGGCAGCGAACACCAGTCGCCGACACTTGACTTGGCTACGCGCCTCGTTACACCGACTGCGATTTCCGATATTAAATTTATGGCAGCACACTGCTATTCCGGAATTTCCCGATTACAAACTGCAACGCTAACAGCGAGTAATCGCATCATGACGAAGGAGAATGCTTTATTCTTATCGGTATTAGTGTAACAAGTGCAGCGTGTAAGCTTTGTATTAGGGGGCTTGCGGCTTTAAAGCACTGTAATTTTAACCAGTAGGTACTTATGCAGTAGAGTGTTATTTTATTAAGTTTTACTTATTCTCCTTGATCGTTGAATTCGTATTTTTTACCTGCACTTCAATATCGTCAGTGGTTGAAACATATTCGAACGAACGAGCAAAAGGGAAGCGAAGTTCTTATACATTCAACTTGGAATACCCGGCTGGCCAGGGCCACGTCCCGGCATTTCGATGTTTTTAAACTGAACTTCAGAGGATAGTTTGTTACGCAATAACTTCAGTAAATTTGAAATAAAACTATGAAAACGGATTATATCGCGTATATTGAATTTATAATACATCCCGACGTTTCGAACTCTTTACAGCGTTCGTGGTCAACGGGTGACACATAATCAAACCCCCGTCACCCGTTGACACGTCGTCGTCGTTGAAACGTCGGGATGTATTATAAATTCAATATACGCGATATAATCCGTTTTCAGTTTTATTTCATGAGTAACTATCGCGGTAACCGAAGACAATATTAAGTAAATTTGTTCTAATTTAAATGAAATTAGGTAAATGTGTAGTCGAGGGCATTATATTTTATTCATTAAGTTATGAGCAGGCTCGATCAAGGGTTTATGGAGCTGGAAGAGCCTAAAGGCCCAAAAGCTATTTGTGAGGGGTCTTGCTATACTTGGTCATCTCGTTTGCACATGAAAGTATCCGTGTCCATAGTGTAGGACGTACCATCACGCTCCGCGATTGTTGCGCCATTTAGGGTCCGGGCTAAATTGGTTGTTCAATACTTACGCTATAGAATTTCCAATTTAGCAAGAACCCTAAATGGCATAACTATCCCGTATGGTGACTGTATATAGGTAGGGTAGTTAGACTGTTATCTTACAGGTCAATTGTGGTGGGTACGCTGAAAACTGGCTGTTTTAAGAGGGATATAAAATATTAATATATTATGTATCACTGATTTGATTGAGTTGAAATCGAGACCTGAGAGTACGAGCGAAATACATACTTAAACAACTGACTTATTGGCTTAAGCGAAATACATACTTAGGTATACTTAACAAACTTAAGTGTCAAAAGTGAAATTTCTTTAAACAAAAACGTCACTTTTGACACTGACATATCTAATCCATATCGTATCTAGACGTATTTGACGTATCTTAAAGTTCGAATCGGGCAGTATCGCTTTATGCGTATTAGGTAACAATAATAAAATCGAATAAACCTACGCTTATAACCATAACTTTATTCAGTTTCAAGCGGAAATTGACGAAGGCGTAACCTTAATATTATTATCAGGAATTAGATGGTATTTTAAGATCTTAGGTGTAATTACCAAAAGTTAGAAGCCAACGGAGCATCGTTAATAGCGATCAAATGGCCTCGCCTAATCGCGCCACGGACTTATAATTAGTTCCAAATGAGTTTAATGACAGTTTACCATCAGATTGTTGGAATGCCACCCCATTCGTTTCTCACGGAAAGTTTAATAAAAATTCTTTTCATTTCTCATGCTCTGAAAGTGGGTCGTTGTTGTTCTAAGAAGTGTGCAGAAAATTATACGTTTCTGCACTAGAGCATTTTACTTTCCCAGTACGTTTTTTTCTTTTATGTTACGATAAGCAATTAAAATTTGATATTAAATGGATTTGTTGTACAATTTCCATTCTGATATTTAACTCCCTATTCCATAAAACACGATACTTTTACCTAAATTGTTAATTGAAATTACCCTCAAGAAATACTGTATAAGTTTATACTTAGTCATGTTTTTCTAAATACATAATTATGTAAGTATTTTACTTTCCTCGTATTCGAAATGAAAAGTAGTATGTTTAACTAGGGTGAAAGGCACCATTTCAGTCTCGGATTAAACTCGGACCAAACTACCTCGACAGAAAGAATTTAGTGAGGTATGTACAGCAATTATGGCATTTAGTTTTTTGCCTAATCTTTTTGTCTGGGCAATCTCTATATTCGTGCCCAGCGGCGGCACAGTGTGAGCAGGTGGTATCAGTGGAGCTGCAGTGCTTGCGCGTGTGCCCATACTGCAAGCATTTATAGCACTGCAGCAGGGGCAAATACTCGCAAGCGTGAACCTGCTGATGGTCAAGATTGACCTTAGTTTCGTTCAGGACAGCTCTGAAGGATGAGCTCCCTGCCGAGGTTTTCCCGAGGGGCTATAGTATGGGGTTCTTCAACGCGCGTGTAATATTTCTGGTGTTGCAGGCGTCCATAGGCTACGGTAACTGCTTACCATCAGGCGGGCCGTATGCTTGTTTGCCACCGTCGTGGTATAAAAAAAAAGGTCTGGGGTGCTGTCAGGAAAACGGCATTGTAAAGCCGTTCGTTCCTGTTCCCCCTTTTGAACTGAAACTTAAAGTCACGGTCTTGTTTCATATGGGCGGCGATATTAGGATTTTGGTTTCGTATGATTTCAGTCAGCTGGTTTTCGGGGATGTCAGTCAGTCGAGTCGGATTTAGTGGCAATTATTTTATACTGTACGATAAATTTAAAGCTATTTACTGGCTACTGTAGTTTAAAGTATAGTTCGAAAATACAGCTTATAAGGTAAACTTTATCTAATAAATCTAAGTCTATAATATTGTCTTTGGTTACCGTGATACTCGTAAAATAAAACGATGAAAACGGATTATAACTAGCCTTATGAACCGATATTGCATGTAAACCAGCCTTAAAATTTATAGTACAGATATTTTTGATTGCAACTGTATTTCGACCTTTATAGCCTTCCCCAACTCAGTGCTCTGTAACATTTCGGCCACACGCGCGATGCCCATGCCCAGTCTAAAACAGCATCCGTTACAATCAACAAGTTATCAAATTACTCATCCCGAAATCACAGCTACATTTCCCGCCCTAACCGCAACCAGAATCAGTTTGGCTTCAGGGAAATGGCATGATTTATCATACGGAGGCCAATTGTGTTTTAACAACTTTAACAATCGAATAATAATAATTTTATTTATTTATAAACATCATATTACAATGATTGCCTTAAAAACTAGAAACTAGAAGAATAAGGTATTCATCTAATTTTAATACGACCATCAGACATCTCGCCCAAACCTATTGGGATGGTGCGCGGATGGTGAGACAACCCGAGGTCGTATCAAAACAAAATATGAAAATCATATTAAATTGATAAAACGGAATCTGCCTCACGGAGCGGGCAGGGATGGACAGGGTCCGGGTTTGACACGAATATATTCATTATAGGAGCTAATTGTGTCGTTAGACATTGTAACGATATGTTGGGCTCCTAAGGAGTCCAATCAGCTACCGTCAAACGGGGGAAAAATAGACTGGTGTATAAAATGAGACAAAACCTAGTAGGAAATTTGATTACCTATCCTGGCGAATCCGTAAGTGATACGTTGGTTAATTCACTATCAATTCACCCGAATTTTTCCACTTTTAATTTATTTCTGAGCTTAATTCCCTGTCTTATTCTTGATGAACCTAGAATCCACGATACATGTAAGGTGTAATGTATATTAAGGTAGACACAGCAGGTGACAGTGGATCAGGTCAGTTCAACTTTGATGCCAATTATCTCGAAGACAATGAACTTTGAAGTAAATATGGGATACTGCTTAAGGCCGTTGTTGTTAATATGATAAGCTAAAAAAACATTAGAAAACTAAGGGATTCATATCGAAGGTCACTGGGGCATGGGATCCCCTTAAGGTAGACACAGCAGGTGACAGTGGGTCAGACCAGTCGCCGGGAACGAGTTGGCACGCCTCGGCAATCTCACTGCCCGACTTGATTCACTCCAATTCAAGTCGACTGTAAAGCTTCCGGACATTTTTTGTTTTTTTTTTGGTTTAAATTTAATGTTATTTGTGCCCAGAATCATGAGCTGATTCCATGCTCCTAGGAAAGAAACAATGTATGTCTTAACTTAGATTTGGGCTCTTTTGTTACCTACACCTAATACAGTTTCAACTGGTATTGCTGTCAATAAATAGGTGATAGCCCACCTTGTGAGCCTCGTTCTGGGGATTCGTATGCTGCCTACAAATATAAAGACGATGTTCTTCTTGACAGGTTTTTAATTAATATTAGTTTTACAAATCTGGTTTCCTCATTTAAGCCGTAATTCTTTACAAGTTGACAGGCAAGGCTAAGTTGTCACAGATAACATATATCAGCCCTACACGCTCAATAACTGTCATTAGAAATAATATTACAATCACCTTATGTTGGTACAGTATTAGCCATATTGTTTTATTAAGCCGTTACGTTGTTAAGCTTATAATATAAAAATAGTACAGAATATAAAATGCTAACATAGGTAAACAATGCATTTAGATATGAAGGCTATAAAATTGGTTTACCTGAACGTAAACTCAAAGCAAACAACAAAGTTGTATTTCTCCATCTTTCAAGTTATAGGGTAATTTTGTATTTTACGATGAAACAACCTTTCCGGGTAAAGTTTAAAACATTCTTGTCTGCAAATCTGCTTTATCAGAAATGATACTTCAATATTCCCTAAGCTTTCTCTAAGCATACAGTAGAGTGCATTTTTAGTTATAAGAAATCACGGTGCATTTGCTCCAATATGATGCTCTCAAGCAAAAGTTCTCGTTCGCGTTCTTGACTCGAGTAACTCGAGTTGCATAAAGTGGGTCCAAGGTAGCGATTGTTATTACCCAAGCTCGTATCTTCGTTCGTAACAATGAATTAGAAAAAACAACGTTACTTCTTGTCAATTAAGGTTCATATTTGTAAATCAAAACGACTGATGGTAAAGAGCGGGCGGGCCCTGAACATTACGGACAGAAACGATATTTTTCTTCTGAAAATTTCGCATTCATAAACTTGATGGAGACTGAAATACAGAGAACAAACATATACTGTCAACGAATAATTTGAACATTGTATAATATCAATTTAAGCAGTTTTAAAAAGCGGTTATGAAGAAAGGAGAAATTTATGTACACTCTCTGTTGCTCATTCACAATAATTACTTATAACATTGCCGCTGAACACTTCTTTTATGGTCAGAAAGCGATATCAACAAAATTATATCCGAGTGGCAGAGACACCAAACAGGTAGAAGAGGACGAAGAGGTGAAAATTCTAAGAAAAAATCCTGCCTTCGAGTTTGGCAGCCGAACTGTGGCCGAACTAATTAAGTAGATGACCGACACTGAACTTTTATGGTGACTAAATTCTCAAACGTCAACATCGGCTGTCGATTTCGAACCACGATTTGTTTAAGTGCGTACTTTATATTTCTTCTACTGCTTTTAACTGTTACTTTTAAATCTATGAGAAATTTTGTACACCCTATTAAGTGCAACGTTGTAAAATTTTAAGTTGCCAGCGTCCATACGACGTCAGCTACCATCAGTTTTTATACTTCTCCAGTTATTATCTATCATATTACCCAGATATGTATGTTTTCTTTCGTATACCGTTGAAGAATATAAGATGCAGTACGAGAATAAATTCAAACTTTCAGGTGTGCACCGAAGCATGTAATGAAGCATTTGCAATGGCAAATGGTTATTTTATAAAAGCAAACCTAACGAGTCGGGGAAATTAAACTAGTTTCGACGTTTCACGTTTACGCTTCGGGTTCAGTTCTATTATTTAACTTGCCAAGGAAAACGGACTTCATATTCCACCCAGAAGATTGTACTTTATACATATTTGTAACAGGAACAAAATTGGTTTTTCATCTGAGTAGCTCATACAAGCATATTTTAGTGACAAAAAAGTGAACGCAAGTTGAGGTGAAAAGTTGGATGTGTCAATCTCGATGAAATATATTTGCATCTCGTGGCTTTTCAATCTCTAAAGATTCTTGTTTTGCATCATTGCGAGATATTAAAATATCTTCCGCTTACTTGGGACTCAATTAGTACGAACAGCAAAAAAACACCTTTACTTCCTTGTTCCACAAATACTCGTAACAATTTCAGGATAAGGAAAGCAACTGTCAGTGACTTGTGTGGGAGTGAATAACTTTGCCTTGGCATTGTCGAATTCCCAACGTAAAATCTGTCTATTTTCGGTGCGCTTGATTCGACCTCTACAATTAGCTTTGAGCGGGTTTCAAATTTATAAAGCTTTCATCGGGCTTAGCCATTGAAATTGAACTTGTATTCAACAAAATTAAATGACACTAATAAAACCCTAAATTGAAATATTAATAGTGGGTTACTGATGCATTACCGAATTTTTTTGCCAAATTTTCATATCCCAAACTATCTTTCCCAAAAATTTAAAACCCAACTAATCATTTCCCAACTATACATAATCCAACCTAACCTTTTTTTTTTTTTTTTTTTTTTCGTCAGAAAATGCTTTTACGCATACCCGGGCTTGTAGAGGGAGCCCGGGTTATGCAGGACTCGACGGGTGTATGTTGCCCGTAATACCTGCTAAAAACTGACGTTGGCCGCTTCGCTGGGTTTAGGTGGGAACACGGGTCCACTTGCGTATTCTCCGCGGACCCACCAGCAGCTGACTAGTAATGACTAGAACAATAAAGGGGGGAGAAATCACACTTCCCCCCGGGCTGACCTAGCAGAAACGCGCTTTGCCGAGCTTCCACGCGCTTCCCGCTCGAGGGGATCAGCTTGGAGCGACGGAAACCCTCCATCTCCGCCGCCCGCTACCCTTATTTAGGGTGGGAGATTTCGGTCGTGCGCAGCGCGCCTCCTCCCTACTCTTCGACGGCGAGTGGAGTCTGCTTCCGCCGCAATCTCCCTTTCGCGCTCATTTTTCTCTTTCTGCGCCACCACTTCCTCGCAGAAGGAGAGCATCGCCTGCCACGCCGTGTCTTGCCTCACCATGGCAGCAATCACTGCCGGCAAGGACAAGTCCGACCCTACTACAGGAATGAGTACGGATCGCTGCGAGCCCCATGCTGGACACACTTCCAGCGTGTGCTGGGCCGTATCTTGTTCCGCTCCGCATTCGTGGCATTCAGGGGTTGGTTCCCGACCCACAATTTTCCACAGGAACCGACCAAAGCAGCCGTGCCCCGACAGGATCTGGGTCAGACGGAAGGTCAGGACCCCATGCCGCCTTTCCACCCAATCTTTTAGGACCGGGCGGATGGCTTCTATCGTACGGGAGCCAGCTATTGGCCGCTCTAGACGGCACTCCCAGGCTCCCATCGCGTCATTGAGAAAATCAGCGCGTCGAGCCTCAATCTCAGAGGGAGTAGGCCAATGATCTCGCTCCCAAGCCGCCACTCGCCAGAAGTAAAGTTCCGCCAGAACTTTGGCTTCCAAGTCCCAGGGTAGGGATCCGGCCAAAACGCACGCAGCATCAGTGGATACAGTGCGGTACCCACGCACCGTTCGCAGCGCCATCGCCCTCTGCGATCTCCGCAGATGAGCTGTGCACTGTCTGCCAATGGCATCAGCCCACACGGGTGCGCCATAAAGGGCTATGGAGCGCACAACTCCCGTGTATAAACGGCGGCACGAGGCCTTGGGCCCTCCCAAGTTTTTAAGTAGACGCCCGAGGGCCGCCGCAGCGCTTATCAATTTTGGGGCCAGACGCTCGAAATGAGCCTTGAAGTTCCATTTGCTGTCGAGCACAACTCCCAGATAACGCAGAGTTGGCTTGACAGCGATTGGGACCCCGCCGACAGTAATTTGGGCATCCATTGGAGGTGCTTTCCGAGGCCCGTAGAAGCAGATGGCTTCTGATTTTTGGAGAGCGACCTCCAGCCCTAACCGTCTTATGCGGCTTACGACTTGGGCAACACCCGCCGTAGCCAGAATGGCCGCGTCACGATAGCTTGGTCCCTTGGCCATCACCAACGTGTCATCAGCGTAACAAAATACACTTATTCCACGTTGGTTTTCTCCCCGCAAGACCCAGTCATAACCGACATTCCAAAGAAGTGGCCCTAGCACTGACCCCTGAGGAACGCCGCACTCCATCTGTTTCCGACCCCAAGTGCGCTGCCCAGGCCACTCCACAAACCGATCACTCAGATACGCCCGGATTATACGGGCCAAATGAGGAGGAACGCAGTGGTAGCGCATTGCCTCGTTTATTGTTTCCCAAGGCATGGTGTTAAAGGCGTTGCGAATGTCTAATGACACTGCCAGAACGACCTCACCTCGGGAAACAGATTCTTGGGCCAGGGTTTTGACACACAGGATGGCATCCACTGTGGAATGGCCGCTCCTGAACCCAAATTGGTTGTCGGCTAAGTCTGGCCCCGCTGTCTGCATATGCTTGATGAGGCGGGACGCTATGATGCGCTCGAATAGCTTCCCTACCTCATCAAGCAGCACGATTGGCCGATAAGCCGAGGGCGATTCTGCCGGGCGACCCTCTTTTTTCAGCAGGACTAGTTTCCCTGTTTTCCACGCTACAGGAAAGCGTCCCTGATCCAGGCACGCCGAAAATAAGCGAGTAAGACGCGGCTCCAGCTCCGCTATTGCGAGGGCCCATGCGCGGCCAGGAAGACCGTCTGGGCCCGGGGCCGTGTTTTTGATACGCATTCGCCGGACTGCTGCTCTCAATTCCTCGGCAGAAACCGCCGGCACTTCTTCGGTCTCTTCAGCACGCGGTGGCGCCATTGCTGGAGGATTGACATTGCCTCTGGCAGGAAACAGTACCGTGACCACTTCCTCGAGGAACTCAATTTCAAGGGTTTGCGTGAGGGGTGGGGCCCATGGGCGCAGCTTGTTTCTCACAAGTTTATAGGGCCTGCCCCAGGGATCCGCATTTAGTGTTTCGAGAAATTCCTCTCTCGCAGCATCCATGGCTCGGCCCATGGCAGTCTTGAGAGACTCCTTCGCTGCCTTGTATAGAGCATACAGGGTCCTTTCCGCCTCTTCATCTGGCCGCCGACGTCTCCTCTGTCTTTGGTACCGGCGCCGCGCATCTGAGCAGCCCTTCCGCAGGAGTGCAAGCTCAGCTGTCCACCAGTACACTTGAGTCTTTTGTGATGGAGACTTTGCCCGGGGCATCGCCGCGTCGCATATTTGCGTCATGGCTTCCCGGAACCAGGATGCTTCCGCCTCCACCACAACCTCACCTTCTGGCGCTGGCAGCCACGCCTGAACTGTTGCTGCTTCTGTAAGCCGGTCTCGGTCAAGCTTGCTTAGAGCCCATCTCGGGCGCCCACCGCTGCCGGCAGGAGGATCTCGACTTGGGACGGAGCCTGATGGAGACGTGAAGACGTCATATCGGATATAGCGATGATCCGACAGCGTCTCCACGTCCGCCATTACCTTCCAACCATTTACACGGCCCGCCAGAGAAGCATTCGTGAAAGTCAGGTCCACAATGGAGCCGCCCTGTTGCCGCACGCACGTGTGAATTGCTCCCGTGTTAGCAAGAGTGAGCCCTGTCGCAACCGCCCACTCTTCCAGCACCTCGCCGCGCACATCGGTCACCGGTGAACCCCATGCAGTGGATTTTGCGTTAAAGTCCCCTGCGACAATTAGCGGGCCAGAAAGTTGTGCGACGTGAGCGCCCACCTCTGTTAGGTAGCGCTCGAACTCCGCCCGACATCGGTTCGGGGAGAAGTATATGCCGACGAATGTGGCACACCCGCATCTCGCTGAGACGAAGCCTTTCCCCTTCAGCACACCTTCAAACGCAGAAGAACCTGCGCCCACTCTCGACACAATAGCAACAGTCCCGTCGAGGTCTGCGGCCCAGTCGTCACGGAGCGAAACCGAGTATGGCTCAGCCAAGACCGCCACATGTATCCCCCATTGGGCCAGAGACTGGAATAAAAGCTCCTGGGCCCTGGCACAGTGGTTAAGGTTAGTCTGCAGAACTTTAAGGGCCATTTAAATTTTCAGATTCCACTACCTCTATTTCGTCCTCTGCCACCAAGCCAGTGGCGGGGAGAGCAGCGTGGGAGGGGGAGCCATCGCCAGCGCGCATATCTTTCTTAGAGCGGGGATTCTTGCAGGCCTTGGACCCCATTTTATGGTCCGCGGGCTTACCCGCAGCGGAACACAGGACACAAGAAGGTGGCCCTGAGCAAGCTGCCCTCTTATGCCCTGGCTGGCCACATCTAAAACAAAGGGCACTGTGGTCCTCCGTCGCTGTGCACTGGGCACTGGTGTGCCCCATTTGGAGACATCTGAAGCATCTCATTGGCCTCTCTTTTAGTAGGCTAACTCTGGCCGAGAGCCCCCAGCCAAGGTCAAGGCGCCCATCCTGAACCACCTTCTTGGCAGCCGTAACAGGGCAGCGCACCCATAGTGTGCCGAGGGTGCGGATGCCTCGACGGATCTCGCCAGTTTTCACTTTCTCAGTGGGACAACCACCGTTAATAGCGATCGCGGCTGCCACTGACTCCGGTGACACTGAGTCATCCAACTCCGATAAGCGAAGTTCCGCGCATTTAATTGGCCTTGAGATACGGACATTCTGCTCGCCTAATTTCTCCGCCAGGGCCTTGGCCAGCTGATCAGCTTTTTCGTCGCTGGCTGTCCCTGGTACCTCCAGTACTTGACCACCAGTGACAGCACGCTTTATTCTCATCTTTGTGATGCCGATACTGGTCAGGTCCACCTTTTTTGCCTCGGAGAGCACGTTCGCATACGTCACTCCTAACTCTTTCGCCTCTGGCAACAATGTCAGAACCACAGCTGAAGAGCGTGGAGGTGTTAACTTCTTCGCCTTTTTGGGCCGCTGAGCCTTTTGCCGGCTCTGCTGTGGCTGGGTGTTAACCGGTTTATCTTTTTTTCCCTTTTTTTTATTGCGACCTGCTACCTGCCATTTATTTTTCACCTGCACAGGATCTGGAGGCGTTGGCTGGGGCAGGGGGGCCGCTAAGTTCAGTTCGCGAGCAAGGGTTTTTTGTGTTTGGGGGGCAACAGCAACACTCTTCTTGCCCTTCGCCTTACCCTTACCGCTACTCTTTTGGGGCTCCTGTGTGTAGTTAGGAGGTCCCTTCTTTGGAGCATCAGGTGCCCCTGATGTTGACGGCTTCTGTGTCATGTTAGGATCCGTGTCCTTCGTCTTGTCACCAGCCAGTGGTGGGCCAAGACGTTGCGCTGGCAAGAGCCGGCCCTCCTTTTCCAATCCGTCAAATCGAGCGTTGATTATCTGGCTCACTTGAATCGTGACGGAGCGAGCAATGCTTTCTATATCCCAGACCGAAGGATCGCTCGGTGCCGAAGGTAGGGGTGTTGGGCTGCCCCGAAGGGAGCTCTGCCCCTGGCCATCTGTGCCTGCCCTCAGTTCCGCGAGACTGGCGCGAAGCTCACCCATCTCCTTGCGGAGTTCGGCAATATCTGCCTTTAGGCGCGTATTTTCCGCAGCCAATTTCTCGGTCTCGTCCGAGACCGAGCGCCCCCCTAACTCCGTGACCGCCTCGCGGATCGTTACCATGGCTTGCTTTAGATCACGCACAAACGTCCCTTTTAAGTTTTTTGATTTAGTGGCGACGTGGTTGATGACGCCCAAGCCGTCCAGCACCTGCTGGGTTAGGGCCAGGGCTGAACGGGCGTCCTCGCCTTCGTCCCCGCTTGGTGTCCGGGGGGACTGTGGCAGGCGGGTAAGGCGCTTGCTCATCGCCTTACGGGTTGCCTCCGCCACCTCCTTCGCAGCTTGCAGCTTAAGTTCCTCTTGATTCCGCTTTAAGAATTGGGCTTTGGCCCGGGCCAGCCCCACGCCATGTGCTGTTGTAGGGTGGCCACGTCCTCTCTTATTAGACCCGAAGCTACGCCTTGCTCCGGGGTCGGAAGCATCATCACTGGATACTTCCGATCCATTATCCTCGCTTAACAGCCGCTTCCGTCCTTCCCCGGATTGGTTTGAGGGGGGAATAGGCAGCGAACCATCCGAATCGGCTGTCTCAGTGTCGGCGTCCGTCTGCAACGGCGACCTGAAAAACTTTTCACTGGGAAGATCACGCGTGTCGACCTTTGCGGGGGAAAAGAACTCCTCCCTTCCTGGCGAAAGCCTCTCCAGCGCGCCTCGAGCCCTCCTCCCACAAAACACCCTCGTAGGGATTGGTGTGGGCGACCGCACGAACTCCTGCGGTGCCACGGGCGCCTCCTCCTCTCCGTCCTCGCTACCGGGGACGGCATGATGTATGTAACGCCCCTGATTGTCCCGGACTGGTCGGAACTCCATGGTTGGGGGGTTTGGAGAGGGTGTCGTAGCAGCCGCTTTCGCACCTTCCTCGTCCCCTCCTCCGCGCAACCTTAAAACTAATCCGCATGCATCATTGTCCAGTAAACGTTTGCCATGGTCGTCGGTTTTCGTCCTTGAGCGGTGTGCCCCCCCAGAATACGGTGGGCAGCATGACACCACAGCGCGGGCACTTGCCCGTTCTGTGGTATCACAGAGGATTGGGACCTCCTGGGGTAGTGATTTACTATTTTGGCCACTCATGATTTTGCTATTTTTTTTTTAAAGGAGGTATGCCCCCCCCCCTGACGTTCGTGACTGGGCTCCCCCCAGCCACGCATCCCATCGGCACGCCAGTCACACCTTGGGATTGAGGATTTTTTATAGTGGTTAACTCCACGTGACCCTCCTCTCAGTGAGGGAGGTCCCCGGTCCGCTCAATGCGGGTTACGGGTTGCCCGTCGGTGGCTGTAGCCACAACATCGCGCCAGGTGGTCTAAGCCACCCTACCACCCTAGGGTAGCTCGTGAAGCTGAGCTCCGACTCCGTCCCAGGGGGACCTGGCGTCTCGCACTGTGCCCTCTGCTGGTTTCAGAGGGACACGCGGAGCCGCACATCGGGACCCCTCTCCTCAGGCCTGTCCGGTTTGGGAGGCCCTGTCCGGCATAGCCCTGAGGATCATTGGAGCACACAAACACGGCATTAAAGCCAACGCAGGAGAAAACTCGACTGCCATTGCCACGACTGTGACTGGTAGTTCGCAGAGAGAGAATAGCTTACGCGCAACTGAGCGGCTATCCTCCCCCTCCCAGGGTGCACCACAAGGAGGTCTACCAGCCCTGCACCCCTAATCCAACCTAACCTAACCCAACCTAGTTCGTCATTTTCATTTCCCAACTATGGGGTTGGGAAATGAAATGATTGCGAAGTAATTATATGCGAAAGATTGAGTTGACAAACGTGCAGTTGGTAAAGTGTTATTGGGAAATGAAATTTGGTCAAAAAAAATTCGGTAAAATAAAGGGATCCGCTCGCCGCCCTATTGGTGGCGTTACAGGAACGCTTGCGTACTCATCCGCGACCCCGTCGGCGGCAGCCGCCCACGAGCGGCTCCTCCGCGAACGCCCGAAGGCCCTTCACGCTATGCGCGCCAGATGGTTCGACGCGCCTTCCTCCTCGGCCTCCGTTCTGCACTGTACCGGACTGTGATTGCTACAGGGTTACCGCTGCAGCGTATGAGTAGTGGGAATTTTATGATGTCACTATCAATTTTCTGAATAAATTGTGTAATTGTCGCTGTCGCAGTGTAGCAAGATCTCTTCGAACGATACCTACATTACAAACAAGCGTTAATAATCAGCTCAGATATATGTATGTAGTTGTTAAAAACTAACTCGTATTAAAATAATAAACATCAGTCTGAGCAGTTCCTAAAAACGACACAGTTGAAATTTAAATTCAGCTCAGAGCAAATTGAATTTCATTTAAAAACTGAAAATTTGTACACAGCGCAGTGATCAATTGTTGCCTGTCAACACAGCCACAGGAATACAGGATGTATTCAAAATATTTACAGTCGACATAATTCACAGAGATACGCGCAAGTCGCAAAAAACGCGTCATCAACGAACGTTGGAAAAGCAAACATTTTTAGCGAATACGAATTTGGGTGGGTATGCCATTTACTGTTGCAAATTTTACACCGGTACGTATGAGCAATGGTTACGTTAAATGAGTATAGTCATGATCAAAGGAGAAAAGGTTTAGTCGATTTTTTTCTTAAATGACATAGAACATTATGCAGTAAAATATAGCAGTAGGGATGGTTAATCATTTGTTAATAATTATACAACGCATGAGATTTAGTCTGTCACAACTTACGAAGTTTCAAGCCCTTAACTGAAAAAAAATTGTTCTCGATATAATCCCTCTCAACCCCCTAAGACGATTTTCAAGTCCACTATTTAAAAAAATGTTCGCTCCCGATGCAAACTTTCAATTTAACCCTTTTTTCACATTTCAACTCCCTTTGGGAATAAAATTCTAAAAACGCTGAAACCACTTCTCTTGTTTTCTATTATTGTGTCTTTTTACAACATTTCAAGTTTACTATTTACAAAACTTCGTTCCCGATGCTTTCAATTTTTTTTCAACAACTTAGGGAATGAATTTTCAAAAACGGTGATATCAGTTTTCTGATATTTTTTTAATATAATGCTTTTTATCAAGTCTCAAGTTCCTAGCTTAAAATAAAATTTGAACCTCATACAAACTATCAACACTTTTTAACCCTTTTAGGGAATGAATGATTAAAAGAGCTGAAATGACTTTCTTGTATTCTAATAATTTGCCTTTATACAAATATTCAAGTCCCGCATTTGTTATACAAGGGTGCAAAGTTGTATTTTACCCGCGAGTGTGGAATTGAAACACAAGCAAGCGAAAGGATCTATAGTTAATAAAATAGAATCCTGAGCGTAGCGAGTGTTTTAACACACGAGAAGTAAAATACATTTGCACCCGTGTGCAACACAAAACTTTTCCCCTCACTATAGCGAGGAAAGTGCAACATCCACAGGCGTTAGATCATCTTCATCAACTGTAATCACTCATTTTTGTACGATATTATAACAAAAAACTCTGGAAATTCTGTACTTTTACGTGAGAAGTTTTTAAGTAAAATTTTTGTTGACAATGTTGACATTTCTGACGTATGAAATGTCAATGATACGTTTTGAAATTGCATCGACTTAACTTGTGCGTTCAGAATTATATTTAACATAATTATTAAAAAACAAACGTTTATTATGGAATTTTAAGGTTTATGACTTAAAATCATTAAATAAAGTTAAATCTGGTATTTTTTATTAGATTCTCAAACCATTTATTTAATGATAATTAATATCGAACGAACCATTATTATGAGCGTATTACGTTTTGTTATCTGTCAAGCTACTTAAACACGTTCCATCCAAGGTCAATTTACTTTCCCCACTAGTGGATAAAATGCGTTTTTCCCCGCTTGTTTTAAAGGATAAAAGACGGCTTTCCGAGCTAGTGAAGGGAAAAAATGTTTGATCTCCATACAAACTATCAACCCCTTTTTCACCACCTTGGGGTATTAATTTTCAAAAACGCTGTAATCAGTTTTCTTCCCTTTTAATAAAATACCTTTTTACGAAGTTTCAAGTTCCTAGCTTAAAAAAAAATTTGAACCCCATACAAACTTTCAACCCCGTTTTAACCTTTTTAAAGGATGAATAAAAAAAAATGGAACAGTTTCTTGTATTCTCGTAATATGCCTTTATACAAAAATTCAAGTCCCGCACTTAAAAAAATGTGTGATCTCCATACAAACTTTTAACCCCTTTTTCACCACCTTGGGAGATGAATTATCAAAAACGCTGAAATTAGTTTTCTTGTTGTTTAATAGAATACCTTTTGACAAAGTTTCAAGTTCCTAGCTTAAAATAAAATTTGAATCCCAAGACAAACTTTTATCCTCTTTTTAACCCTCTTAGGGGTTGAATTTTTAATAACGTTCAATTAACTTTTTTTTTGTAATCTTATATCATGCCTTTCTAAGAAGTTTAAAAGTAGGTATTTGTAATAGATACAATTTTTTAACCCTTTTAGAGGATGAACCGTCACCGTCTTGTACCCGCTGTACATATTTTCAGTCCGTGCGCGAGCTTATAGGAATCGTAACTATCTAATTAACTACCGAAAAAACTAATTTATAACTAAATACTACTGAAAATATGTATCGTAGTCTGGAATATGTGACGATTTACGCACTACATTCATAGTTAATCACCCTACTAACTTAGTACATAATGAGAAAATTTGTATTGACTTAAAAGCTTTCTCAATGTCCCGACATTGTCTATATTCAAAGAGCAATATATTCTTCGTACTGGCATCAATCTAAAATATATATATGTATAGGTATTTAAGTAAGCAGGTACTAACCTACGTGTAACACTTCTTTGATTTCTCTGGAGATTATCGTACACCGTACAGCAAGTAGACACTAAAATGTGTTATTACTTTCTTCTATTATTGCGTTTATTATTTAAAAATACGTTTATTCGGGTCAGCATGGTTTAGATTTCTTTATTTCATAATAGCATCGTATGGTCAAACGAAACATAAAATTGTTTTAAAACAAATATTCTTGATCCGTTCGGATGAATATACATTATAATTTTATACAATAATACAATAATGCATTGAAAGGTATTAAATTTGTTTACTTTGAGTATGGCGTATCTACAAATCGAGTCCAATTATTTGACATGTCACAACATTTCTAAGCCATATACAGACATATAGGTATATTTGAATTGAATACATTTATTTCAGATTTACATCCATATTTTGTTAGTATAACTTAAGAACTAATGTTAACTTGGCGAATCCAATTCGCCAGTATAGGATTCTCAACCCTCTCTATAATGACCTCCAGAATGCTGTTGGTACTGCCCCTAAGCCTGCCCATCATCGAGACGATTTTCTTTCGCATAACCGCGTGAAAATCGTCTGTATTGGGCCTCGGCGAACATGAGCGTTGCACTGCACCATGTGGGCAGCCCCAACAACATTCTGAGTGCATTATTATATTGCACGCGCAGGGCATTAAAGGCTTTTTTCGTATACTTTACCCACAGACTGCTTGTGTAAAATGATTGATTGAAAGCTTTGAAAACCACAATTTTAACCTCTCTTGAGCATCGAGTAAACCTGCGGGCGAGCATGTTAGACCTTACAGCCAATGCCCTGAGCTCCCGTTCTCTGTCTAGGTCATCATTAAGGTCATTATTATATTTAGTTCCCATATAGATATTGGACCTCTGTAAATAAGTTTATTCCGGGTAAAGTTGCAATCAAAGTGTATTTGTACGCAGGGAAGCAAATATTTCATTAACGAATGTTGTAAAGTTTCGGAACCGAGCGCGGTCCCAGATGCGTCTTTTTGTCAATGACTAAACTTGTTTCTGGCGGCCTCAAATTCCACAGTTTGGAAGGTTTTATGACTAGTTCCCGGGTAACATAATTTTAACTTACAATAACATGACAACTGACTACATAAGTACACTACACCGCATAAGTGGACTCTTATATAAGGTGTGACTCATATATCAGTGTGCAACGTAATTGGATGAAACGTATTGTTACTTCATGTTAGTTGATGGAATACATGTATAATTATGGAATTTAATTAAAAAAGCGATGATTTTGAACAATAAACTCTTAATAACATTAAATTTGTAACGTTTTACAGTTAGTACCAATTATTTATTATAACTCAAGATATGTTGTAGGCGTTCCAAAATTACCTCGTGACAAAATGTACAAGTTGTGCTCCTTATGTACGAGTAATAACTAACCTATCTATAGTTATATAATATCATTGGTTAGTACGCAACTAGGTACGCACCTCGTGGTGGTGAGGTGTTTTTTTTCGGAGAAGTTTGTTTACCCCTCTCGTTTCTTAAAAAAATCTTAACGCTCAAGTTTCTAATCTTTAATATTCCGCTTCCTCGTTTCTTGGATCTCTCACAGCTCGATGTTAAACATGTATGATGATTCTTCCCAAACATGAACGTATTGAAAATACCTTTTAACAATGTTATTACCTTGAAAATCGTCGTTATAGTTGAAAGAGCAATTTTACGTATGAACGCGTTTTCACAAAAGGGTGATCAATAACGGCCTTTAAAAAATTCAATATCCATTTTATCGGCTGATAGGATCTTTACCTTAGAAGCGTAGTCATTGCAATTCTCTATGAAGGCTTTCTGAAACCGTCTAAATTCTCTATGAATTTATTCCGAAGCGGTTTCTCATAGCTTCGCATTAATCGCGATACCTATACCTATAACATGTTGTCTACAGGCGAGTTCTAGATTCACCAGAAACAAAATAAATCTCTCCATTTCTCTAATACGCATGTTTGCTATCTTCTTTTCGTGTCAATATATCCTGTATTTTTATGAGGATAAAATGTATCTTTATTTATACAATTTAATTGATTATTACTTGATTTCAAAAATGGTAATTTTGTATTACATATAATATATTCTGTATTTAATTACATAATATACATTACATTATCAAATAAATTCAAAATTACAATTTAATTGACTATATGGGACCAACTGCATTAGAGAAATACAAAAGTACGAAATTCAATTGTTCAACTGAATTGACGGATAACGGATAGAAATACTAGTTTTATATTAATAAGATAATAAGGTAAATTCGACCAGCAGAGGCGCTGGTTCAAGCTCACTCTCACAGTTCAAATAGGGAAAGTGCATTGTATTTAACCCTTTCTTTCACTTTTAAAATAGGTGCATTGCAGTTGATTAACTTCGATGTTTAAATAGTTATTTGTTATACAAGGGTGCAAAGTTGTATTTTACCCGCGAGTGTGGAATTGAAACACGAGCAAGCGAAAGGATTCTATAGTTGAACCACGAGCAAAGCGAGTGGTTCTAAAATAGAATCCTGAGCGTAGCAAGTGTTTCAACACACGAGAAGTAAAATACATTTGCACCCGTGTGTAACACAAAACTTTTCACCTCACTATAGCGAGGAAAGTGCAACATCCACAGGCGTTAGATCATCTTCATCAACTGGAATCACTCATTTTTGTACGATATTATAACAAAAAACTGGAAATTCTGTATTTTTACGTGAGAAGTTTTTAAGTAAAAATTTTGTTGACAATGTTGACATTTCTGACGTATGAAATGTCAATGATGCGTTTTGAAATTGCATCGACTCAACTTATATTTAACATCATTATTAAAAAACAAACGTTTCTTATGGAACTTTAAGGTTTATGACATAAAATCATTAAATAAAACTAAATTTGGTATTTTTTATTAGATTCTCAAACCATTTGTTTAATGATAATTAATATCAAACGAATCATTGTTATGAGCGTTTTACGTTTTGTTATCTGTCAAGCTACTTAAACACGCTCCATCGAAGGTCAAATTACTTTCCCCACTAGTGGATAAAATGCGTTTTTCCCCGCTTGTTTTAAAGGATAAAAGACAACTTTCCGAGCTAGTGAGGGGAAAAGTATTTATTTTCCTTTGCCAAAAATCCGATGGTAATCAAAATTTTTACAAATTCGACTTACCTTAGACTTATTTTATTCGTGTTAAAAACACCTTGCTTAAGCGTCAAAAAAGTAGTTAATGCTCATTTTTCCGGTCGCTATAACAAAATTGTGGGAACCACGTAAAAAAGTTTGTTGTTGGCCGTGTTGTTTTTAACGGTGCCGCTGGATCTATTAAAACGCAATAAGAGGATTAGCTCGACGCAAATGTAATGTACATTCCGTATTGTCCGACAACGTTGGGCGAATTTGGATGCTATTCCAGGCTGTTTCTGTACGTGGGCGAGTTGAACGCCCCGGGGAACCAGCAGCCTACGAAATTACATCAATTTAAATACTTTTCCCCTCACTAGCTCGGACAGCAGTCTTTTATCCTTTAAAACAAGCGGGGAAAAACGCATTTTGTGTGGGGAAACTGGGGAAAGTAATTTGACCTTGGATGGAGCGTGTTTAAGTAGCTTTTGACAAATAACAAAACGTAAAACGCTCATAATAATGGTTCGTACGATATTAATTATCATTAAGTAAATAAATGGTTTGAGAATTTAATAAAAAATACCAAATTAAGCTTTATTTAATGATTTTAAGTCATAAACCTTAAATTCTATAAGAAACATTTGTTTTTATAAATGATGTTGAATGTAATTCTGAACGCACAAGTTGAGTCGATGCAATTTCAAAACGCATCGTCAGAAATGTCAACATTGTCAACAAAAAATTTCTCACTGACTCCGACACGTAAAAATACACAACTTCCAGTTTTCTGTTATAATATCTTATTATCGTAAAAAAATGAGTGAATTCAGTGATGAAGATGATCTAACGCCTGTGGATGTTGCACTTTCCTCGCTATAGTGAGGGGAAAAGTTTTGTGTTACACACGGGTGCAAATGTATTTTACTTCTCGTGTGTTGAAACACTCGCTACTCTCAGGATTCTATTTTAGAACCACTCGCTTCGCTCGTGGTTTAACTATAGAATCCTTTCGCTTGCTCGTGTTTCAATTCCACACTCGCGGGTAAAATACAACTTTGCACCCTTGTATAACAAATAACTATTAAGGTCTAGGCGACGCTGATGTTGTAGACTTGCAACTGCTTGCTGGCTGCTAAACTGGTGGTGCAATTTATGTGGATTGTGTCAATTCAAATATAGGTACATACTAATACATACCTACTTGCATACTTACACCTTTTTTTTTTCGATATCTATAATAAGTAGGTACACATTATTCAAGCATAATATATGCAATGCATGAATGAATAGATATTAACAATTAGAAAAACAAACAAGTTGCTGTCATACATTTGTTTTGATTACTTTCGAGACTTTTGTAACGAGCCCAAACTAGACGCGTTTTTTGTTAAGGAATTCATTTGGTTACCTTCCGGTTTGTTCAATGTTCGCAAATTTATTATTGCATTATCACCGAAATTATGGCAGAGCACACAATTACAACTTAATCAAACATCGGGAATTTGAGATACAAAGAAACAGCATAAAAACAAATAAAAGGAAAGTCACTGTAGATATATGTTCATTTGTTCTTCTAGTTTATTTTCGAATACGAGTATATAAAGGCGTGTTTTCATAGGACGTCGATAGCACGACGTGTGAATGGCAGGATAAAGGATAAATTGACAGCTTCTTCTTTCGACACTGTCGAAACTTTTGCTCTAACATCTTGCTATGACAACAATAACCGCATTATTACACCCTTAGGTTGAGGTGCCTTCACACTGGCCCAACAACAACTCGACTCGCCCGCTCACCCGTAAGTCCCGTAACCCATAAACACAAACTTAAAACGCCTGCCACGGCGCGTCGAGTTGTTTCAAACATTTGACTAGTTTCGATTGAGTTAAGAGTTTGCAGTTCCAAGTGTACCTCTACTTCACTCCAACAAGCTCAATCTTAACGGATATTCTATTGTTTTTTAACGTCTTAACTCGATCTTGTTGCAATGTGTTAGGTGTTTTAGTTTACGTCTCGCGGAGTTACTTGAAAGGAAACCGGAACTATCGAAACCATAAGCTTTAAGAACCGATATAAATTTGCATTTGGCTTTTATTGGTTAATAGCACACAGGACAGAACTTAAGTCTAAACAGATGCCTGCAAAACGGTTGCCAGCAGGTAAGACTACATACACAAATCGATTTTAAGTACGTATATTATATTTAATCTAAACACTTAGCGACACTGGCTCGTGTGCAATTGTCACTTAACTTAAGTGTTTGCAGTAGGTACAGTTTTAAGGCGCTTTTAAACTTTTTCTTACATGGGTCATGCCGAATATTCTCGGGTAGACTCTTTATATTAGGAAATACGAGTCTTTTGCTTAGAGTTCTATTACCAAAATACCCGGGGTACTTCAAATTTGCGCGCAGTTAATATGCTTATGCTCTCTTAATATTGGATTATTAAATTTGACCCACTAATTACGATATACATATTATATCAAATATTTGGACTTGAAGCGGGCTGCCTCAAGGGTTCCATCCAAGGGCGGTTTTAATTAGTTTTACCTCTTTTTTTCATAGGGGCTTTTAAATATCACAACATTCACAACTGCGGCAGAATGCGCATAATCTGCTTGTTAGTAAGTAAGGATTTGGAATTTGGGTACCTACATAGAAACATGGTTCATCATTTCTTCTAATAAAACTGTGCTACTTTGGCCCCTGCCTGACGGTACAAAATAACATCAAGAAACAATTGATTCTCCCAAAATAAAATAAAGAGTTCATAGATTAGGAAAGCAGAATCTTCAGTTAAAAGGGTTAGTCTAAATTGACGCCGCGAACTAACAGATGTTTGTTCGTAGTCACGTATGTCACGACAGAGCTGGTGTTTGGGGCACCGCAAACTTTTGACAAGTTTGGGACACGCAATTGTAGGGTCGAGAGCGTATTATGCTAGACCTGAGTTTCTCAAACTGTAAAAAGCGGGGGCGGCATGATTAAACTTAATGGTGGTTATTTATATATATACTATCTAAACGTTTCGTTCTTAAATAGGTATAAAGGGGCCCACTGACTATCAGTCCGCCGGACGATATCGGCCTGTCAGTTGTTCGGAACTGTCAAATTTTTGTTCTAACTGACAGGCCGATATCGTCCGACGGACTGATAGTCAATGGGCCCCTTTATGGTATCAAAATCTTTAATATTGTGTTAGCTGGCTCATAAAACTTTTTGATGTCGAACACCTTTGAATTTTCATTTGGTTAATAGCGGTTGGCATATCTTCTTCTCCTAGGTGGTAAATTACATGGAAGAATAACATAGGAATTATTTCACTTACCACGTTGCATTTTTTCTAAAATTGTTATTTTATTCACGCTTGTTAGGATTATTAAGAGGCCTTATTCCTACAAACGAGCGTATTTTGCAAAATGCTTCCTTTTTCATTCAACATTACGACGTAACTATTAGTATTTATTCAAAAACTGTTAACGTTCTTAAATAATCATTTCCTAAACTAGCGGCTGAAATAATTAAAGTTTGCATTTTCTCTTTTTAAACCTAAAATAAATGAGTTTTCCTGGGAGTATTTTTCAAAATTTGCAGTGAAAGGTGTCATTTCGGTTGCCAATTTTGCAGTAAACAAGAATCATTTGGTATATGAATGATTACAATTCAATTCACCATATCTTGTACGAGGGGCTAAAATTATTGAAAATCAAAGATTCATGTAAAAAAATTGATAAATAACCTTCCGCGTTTTCTTAATTTTTTCGGTGAAAACAGGGTCGCATTATATTTTTTTATCGCAAATTGTACTTATATTTTGCCCTCAAAATAATATTATAGCAAACTAACTTTATGTGAACCCATAAAAAAATAATCATAACTATAGGACCTATTTTACCGTAAATTTAAATATTTTTAAAAGACGTATAAATCACGCTGCACCGACACTGCGCGCTCAGTCTCCGCCGGGCGCGCTTAGGGGACGGACCTGCGCTCGATCGTCAGGCGTTTGTTTCGTTCGTAATCAACGAACTAGTTCCGAGAAGTGGTGTATACTGCGATTAGAAAATCTTGATCCTTAGGTGATCAATGTAATCATAGGTACATTTTATAGCACAAATATTACATTTTTTCGCCTAGGTGCGATCTGTTCAGGGTGCCTAGCCAAGATGCCAACCGTTTAGGTACCTATAGTTTACATTAAAACCAAATCTGTAGCTGGCCTCTGAATGGGTAGTAGAAACGGGTTCCGTATGTCTTTCCCTTTCCAGATGACCAAGGTGCCTAGCCAAGATGCCAACCGTTTAGGTACCTAGAATATAATTTACATTAAAACCAAATCTGTAGCTGGTCTCTAAAATGGGTAGTAGAAACGCGTTCCTTGTATCTTTCGCTTTCTAGATGACCAGGGTGCCTAGCCAAGATGCCAACCGTTTAGGTACCTATAGTTTACATTAAAACCAAATCTGTAGCTGGCCTCTGGATGGGTAGTAGAAACGGGTTCCGTATGTCTTTCCCTTTCCAGATGACTAAGGTGCCTAGCCAATATGCCAACCGTTTAGGTACCTATAGTTTACATTAAAACCAAATCTGTAGCTGGCCTCTGGATGGGTAGTAGAAACGGGTTCCGTATGTCTTTCCCTTTCCAGATGACCAAGGTGCCTAGCCAATATGCCAACCGTTTAGGTACCTAGAATATAGTTTACATTAAAACCAAATCTGTAGCTGGCCTCTGGATGGGTAGTAGAAACGGGTTCCGTATGTCTTTCCCTTTCCAGATGACTAAGGTGCCTAGCCAAGATGCCAACCGTTTAGGTACCTATAGTTTACATTAAAACCAAATCTGTAGCTGGCCTCTGGATGGGTAGTAGAAACGGGTTCCGTATGTCTTTCCCTTTCTAGATGACCAGGGTGCCTAGCCAAGATGCCAACCGTTTAGGTACCTATAGTTTACATTAAAACCAAATCTGTAGCTGGCCTCTGAATGGGTAGTAGAAACGGGTTCCGTATGTCTTTCCCTTTCCAGATGACCAAGGTGCCTAGCCAAGATGCCAACTGTTTACGCTCCGTAGCGAACGAAACGCAACCGTCTCTGTCGCACTAATATGGAAGAGTGATAGAGAGCGATTACCCTATCGTTCGCTGCGGAACGAACGACTGGCATCTTGGCTAGGCACCCAGGTTTAGGTACCTATAGTTTACATTAAAACCAAATCTATAGCTGGCCACTGTAATGGGTAATAGAAACGCGTTCCGTATGTGTTACGCTTTGCAGATGACCAGGGTGCCTAACCAAGATGCCAACTGTTTACGCTCCGTAGCGAACGAAACGCAACCGTCTCTGTCGCACTAATATGGAAGAGTGATAGAGAGAGATTACCCTATCGTTCGCTGCGGAACGAACGACTGGCATTTTGGCTAGGCACCCAGGTTTAGGTACCTATAGTTTACATTTAAACCAAATCTATAGCTGGCCACTGTAATGGGTAATCGAAACGCGTTCCGTATGTGTTTCGCTTTGCAGATGACCAGGGTGCCTAGCCAAGATGCCAACCGTTTACGCTCCATAGCGAACGAAACGCAACCGTCTCTGTCGCACTAATATGGAAGAGTGATAGAGAGAAATTACCCTATCGTTCGCTACGGAACGAACGACTGGCATCTTGGCTAGGTACTCTGATTATCTGGAAAGCAAAACACATGCGGAACGCAGTTCTATTACCCATTTCAGTGGCCACCTACAGATTTGGTTTTAAGTGGTTTTAACGTAAACTGTAGGTACTAAACCCGAGTGCCTAGCCAAGATTCCAGTCGTTCGTTCCGAAGCGAACAATAGCGTAATCTCTCTCTATCACTCTTCAATATTAGTGCGACAGAGACAGTTACGTTTCGTTTGCTACGCCATAAACGGTTGGCATCTTGGCTAGGCACCCTGGTCATTTGGAAAATGAAAGAAATACGGATCGCGTTTCTATTACCCTTTTCAGAGGCCAGCTGCAGATTTGGTTTTAATGTAAACTATAAGTACCTAAACGGTTGGCATCTTGGCTAGGCACCCTGGTCATCTCTGGGTATGTTCTTAACATAATAAATTGAAATTACTACTACCATGCATATAAAATAAAATAAAAGAGTGGCTATAACAATAAAAATAATGTTACTTGCTATTGAAATCGACAAAGATCAAGATTATTCTTCTCTGCGTTCAAAACGCGTTATAGTTGCCGGCGCTCGCGTACCGCGCGTCAACGCCATCTATTGAGAGTTATTTCGTGAAATCGATGAACGCTCCAGGGAATAAGGGCTCTTAAGAGGCCGGTGTCGATTTTAGTCGCAAAAATGTAAAATTGATAGATTTAGTCCGTGAAATTTTACATCTTTTATTACCTAATTGAAATAACAAGTACTGGTTTCTATTAGAACGTCTTCTTATCTTACCTTTTATCAGATCAATTTTTTGAAAACAGACTCACTAAATTAGTAATGTTTGCTTTTCTGATGGACGTTTAGGTAAATTCGCGTAAAGCACTGGTTTTGTCGCTCTTATTTGTAAATTTCGTAAAGTTTGGACTGCTAAACATGGTAATTTTGTATTACACATATCCTGTACTTGACGTTTATCAGACTACATTTTTATTATTATGACTTTGAAGTAGTGTAAATGAAAGTTAGACGAAATCAATTTTCTCCAGAAATTACTTCAAAACAAGTGACAATTTCTCTGAAAATCGACTTAATTTCAACGTAATTTCGATACTTAAACAAACTACAACATTTGCTGAACCTATTCTTATACATCAATTTGTATAATTTACCACCATGATTTTTTAAAAACTGCCCCTTCTCTTCATGCATTACCGGTGACGCACGCTCGCGACCTCATTATTAAAAGGCAAGATGAGAAGACGTGCTAATAGAAATCAATACTTGTTATTTAGATATTACGTAACAAAACGTGTATAATTTCAACGACTAAAACTATCAATTTTACATTTTTGCTCCAAAATCGACTACGGCCTCTTATGTACAGTTAGCAAAGTTATCAGCTTAGCATCTCTGCATACAAATAGGTATGCATGTGTGCTGAGCTAATACCTTTCAGGAAAACGATTTCAGACAAAAACTAAAAATTGAAAAAAAAAAAAAAACTCAGTTGAAGTAACACATGTATCATGGGGCTTCTAATTACTTATTTTAAGACTTCACAATGTAATATTATTATGCCAATGTGACCAGACTGACAGTTTGGCTGATAGATGTCTTAGTTAGCTAATCCTTTGATATAGAGGGCAATTCAAACTTAAATTGCTACATCAAAATGATATCTTAATTATGTGAAATGTACGCGCGACTGTCATCATTGTAATTGGCTTCATAGTAAAATTCTAAGCACACTTTGAGAATCTCTGTGTTAAACCTTTTTCATGTATGGAATATCAAGCGCATGTTAACGGAAAATTGAATGGCCACTCCAAAATCCCGCTTAGCCTAAAAGTTAGTGAGATAAAGTAATTTAACACAGATATTACATTTACCACAGATATTTAAAAGCCTTTTGTGGCTGCAGAATGATACTCGTAAAAAGACCGTGCAAATAATTCCATATATTCAAGAATTGGATAAACGATAATCGTTGTTACACAGTTTACACATATTTACATTTAATTTACACTATGAGGAATGAAATATTTCATTGATTTTGATTTTGTCAATTTGTATTTAAATTATTATTGACTTTAAACGAAGCGGTCGGAGCTTTAGAATGATTAACAGCCAAATAAATTTAAATAATCAATAAACCTCTTCGTCCTCTTTGTCATTCAGTTCATCATTTGTAAAATGTTTTTTTTTGTTTATGTGTACTTAATTCTTTCGGTTTTGTTAATAATGAAGGTATAGTCTATCAAGCAATTTCCGTCAGTAGAAAAGAGCGGCAAATTTAAAAAAAATAGGTTCGAAGGGTTATCGTCTCATAGAAAATGAATAAACAACATACCTATACAATCAACAATAAACAACATTAAAGCAATTCAGTGTCATCTTTTTCATTTTGTGAATATATACTTATATATAAAAAATCTACCTCTAAACATATCTATTGGAAATAATCTAATCTTCCTTACGTATATATTTAGATATTTAGCTAACATTCCTAGAAATCCCAGAATGCTTCATTATTGTTGCACTCTTTCAAACGGAGAAAACATTATTAAACTCTCTCTTATTATAATAAACTCCTATTATATATATATATATATATATATATATATATATCTATATCTTTACTCCCGGATGGATTTAGGCATAGTTACAATGCACTTATGAATCCCAAAAACTACCACCGATTCATTAACCTCACCTACATCACAGCCCCGAGAAGTTACCGGCGCTAAGAAACTTATCGGACTCATTTCTTGGGGATTCATAAGTGTTATGGCTCGTCTACACGATGGCCCAGCGCTGGACCAGCGAGATGACCATGTGATGGTTATAGCTCCTCTACACGATGGTCCAGTGCTGGATCAGGGAGATGGTCATGCGATCGTTGAGAGCACGCACTATGAAATGGGCCACGTACGCGCCATCGCTGGCTCACTACCTTTTATGTGCGGACGGAAAACCGACACCGCGGTCATCCCATCGCCATCCCGACGCGCCATAAGCCATCCGACACCACTACCCTCTCTACACGCTGGCCTATCTTAGTGGGCTACTATGATGGCCCATCGTGTAGAGGAGCCATAAGTCGATGATTAAGTTACAGTTTCTGGTTTTGGCCACGCATGTTTCGATCGGGAAATTTTAAGATTGTATAACCGATGTTCAAAAAAAAACAATTCAATTGAAACGGATGAACCAATTTTGATAAAACAATTCTAAGAGTCAGTGCTACATAAACCGGCTTTCAAATAAAAAACGCATCAAAATCGGTTTACCCAATGCTATGGACAGACAAACATATAGCGGTCAAACTAATAACACCCCTCTGTTTGCGTCAAGGGTTAATACAAAACAGGTACAAAGTATCTCAATGAGTCAAAAGAAAAAAAATATATAAACCATTCACGCTTTCTATAAAACAAATAAAAAATAAATCCAAACACGTGTCAAGTTAATAAATCATTCTCGTGTTATAATTTGTCTACGTCTAGGAACTACAATGTTAGACAGGTTCAGACGGCCGTATTATTAAGTTCCTTTGAAAGTTTATTTCCGCGATCAAACCTAACACAATATTTTATAATATAAGTAGGTAAGTATAATTTACCTTTGTAGTTAATATGTATTATTGATTCTGCAGTGTGAAGAGAATTGTATATTAATTCATTAATTCTGTAATCTCTATATGTATTCTCCTTCCTTGGCATTAGAATATACAATGCCGTGTTTAATACGGGTCAAACGAAGGCCAATTATAGAGGACCATAAAATACGATCGATGTGTCCTCCATTAAAAAAAAAGAACAGTTTTGGATATATCATTTCGCTCCATTCATTGATAAACATCAAGTCAGTTTTCAGTAAATTCTTATTAAATAGGTATGTAGTATAGTTTGATGTCTTATCCATTATTTTGTAACGGCATACTTGACTTAGTACATTTATTATTTTATTTATTTTTTAAATAAACAGTTGCAAAAGTTAAGTAGCATGGTTCACCCACACAAAATCGATGATTTCTCCGAAACCATTAATTTTCGCTGAACAAACATGGTACATGGGGATCAAATTGGTAGCTTATGAATTATGATAATGGTAGTTCTTTATAATTGGTTTCCGTTTGATCAGTACTGAATGTGACTAGTGTACGTTATTTTGTTTCTTTGAGTCAGTCCTGTCCATGCGACGGGTTCTCTGGAGTTAGATTTATGATTTCTCTGTATCTGTATAATATAATGCCATACGATTAAACAATATATACTGTATACCTACATACCTATCTAATCTGTGTGGTGCGTTACGCGAGAAATATAGTTATTCACGTAAACTAGATGGTTTCTTCTTCATAAATCCTCATTTATGTAATATGAGCATCATGCATGATGTGTTGGACGGGCGGATAATAATATCTTACCTATCTAACGTCAAGCACACGATATGCGCGTGGCTTACGGATATTATAATTTACTAGGTACTCGCTCGACTTTCTTTGGAGTGTTTATTTAATATCAGGCAAGGTAGAATATATGTAAGTTATTTTTAACATTTTTTGTCACCGTAGTTCATTAAAATTATACTGAATTTACAGTTCAATAATCAATAACTGCCGAGCACAACATTTTTACAATGTGTTAAATTTAAAAGGAAATACCAGTGAATAACAATTACTTAATATAAGTATATATATATTTTACTTAATCCCACCCACTTATATCTATATATATATATATATTTTTTTTTACTTTCGCTACTCGAAAATCGGTGAAAAACAGCGAAATGCTAATTTTTGAAATACTAGCGATAGAAATTATGAATCTAGTTGTATTACCACTCGTTTTCAATTCTATTAGAAAAATATAAAACGAAATCGAGGGGTCGAAATTCAAAAATCGGCCCCCAGAGCCGGTAACCGCTACCAATTTTCAGAATGTTGTTAGGCGTGGTATTGGGACAGTGGCGCAGGCCATCTACTTCGTATTGTTTTATCTTATGAACTTCGTAATGACGATGTCGTCATCAAAATGGCTCCTGCCTCCTTGCGAATACCTACTGCATACTGCACCCAAACTATGCATTGCGCAATGCACATACGCGTGTGGGGTATCAAATGAGAGCAGATTAAATATAACTCATCATCATCAATATTTAAGAGCTATGCTCTTGTCGGTGGAGTAATCGCCACTCTTCTCTTTGGTGGGCCTTTTAACTCCCTCGTACTTACGACACGACAGAAGCTATCTTTTATTTGGCTGTGATATAAATATAACTACATTTCGTTAATATACTGTGATCCAAATTATACTATAGTTTAAAGGCTATTTACAATGAAATGAAAACGATGTAAAAAAGTATGGTTATTTGGGTTTTATAACCAAAACAAAAGTCGGACATAACATACAATATTAAAACTTTTCTAGCAAAATATTGATAAAAAATTGGAAGTTTTGGTATGACATATGTTACGTTATAAATAAAACTGCATTCGTACCTTAAAATGTATGTATATTCAAACGAAGTTGTTTCTGGCCAATAGAATACCGTTTAAACATTTCAGCGTTGCAAAATGTTATACTTATAACGCTCACTTCACGGAATATTTAGAATTTAAAATGTCTGGAAATTTGTTGTGTAAAATTATTCGCCTGTCATCCACCAACTAATGTTTTAGTACTCCAACTCCATATAACTTTTAAAGTATGTAAAAAGCTAGTTAAAGTGGATGCGGACGCCGAGAATTCCTAAATGAGAAAATTTAAATTGTTCACTGATTTTATAAGAGAACTTTGCCGTTGCCTATATGACTAGGCTGAAATTAAATACAATATGTTGGTTACCGAAGCACATGCTAGGTATTATCTTGCAAAAATCGCATTAGAATTTTTAGTTTTACATTTTTTTACAATGAGACTCGCAAGCATCACGTGTCGGTAGTGGTAATTTAAGGGGACTGCAATGCAATTTCGCACCTACAATATTATTATATTATTATAAAATCCTCGTATTTTCTTGAGCCTCGAACCACGTGCTGCGCTGTACATTGAACTTTGAGGTTATTAATGTTATTATACTTATTATTGGTTTCTGGGTCGTATTTCGGCACAATGTAGGCGTGAAGGTTTCATTTCACATTATGCTAATACTTTGTTTATGTTTAAGGCCTTTAACATATAAAAAGTACGGCAAAAATCATATTTATGGCTGTAAACCGATTGAATTTTTTTTTTTCAAAAGTGACAATCCTAAAAATTTTTAAAACACTGTATGCGACTTATTTGGAATTTAAAAGAGCAAAAACGGGCCCAAACCGTTATTGATCTCAATCCACAAATATATGAAAACACCGTGTGTGAAACATTTATATAGATTAACATACTTTTGTTTCAAACACACTAGGTATATCGTCCATTGTCGTCATGACTCGTTTAAATTGATAATGATAAAAGTGATCAATTTGGTTGCTATCAGTCGCGAAGCGTAATAGATCACACACCCCGTTAACATTTTCTGGAATCGACAAAACTTTTTGATCGAGCACTTACACAGCACTTACGTTTTAGGTAACTGATACCTACAAATTGCTTTTCTGACATATGATTAGGTATCCCTTCATTTTATTTCTAGAATATTACCCATTGCTTTCATTTGTCAGAGAAATTCAAGTTTTTGGTACCTACCTTTGGCTTAATAAATGTATAATTTATTAAGCCTTTGTTCATAATTTCTATTCGCTCATTATCATGACGCTATTTTGGTTATATACTTAAGTATTTTGTCGTTTTCTGTCACATACACATAGCCATATATGGTAAACAAGTCAGCTTCTCTCATTGTCTTCTGTCAAATCGGGCCCTAATTGAGTGTCTATAACCTCAGACTAAAGGTCTCGGGTCCCGGGGTCATGATAGACGATCACAGGATCGAGTCATAACACGAGCAGAGACTTCGCAAATCGCATACCTGTTATTGGGAAACTGTTGCTCGATTCACAGTAAAATGTTAACGTTTGAAATTCCGAGTCACAGATCAATTTCTTGCTAGATTAAGCATATACGATGCGGAATTTCTGTAACGTCGACAACCGTGGCCGTATTAGGTTGCCACTGAGTGAGTAACGCAGTCACTAGCGTATCTAAACGGTCGCGGTAAACTAATGGTAAAAGTATTCATGTGAAGTCGAAGGCAAAAATATCGATCCAGACTAATGGCTCAAAAATATGTGAACACGACTTTATTGTCTAAGAGCGTAGGTACACATATTTTTGAAACTTTGGGAATGTATATATATTTATGCCCTTGACTGTACAGTAGCGGCAAAAAATCATACTGAAATTTTTTGCAGGCATTCACTCGAAAATTTATGAAATTTGACTATATCATGTAAACAATGATTGTATCATCATCACGACCATATACCTACGTCCCACTGCACGTGGCAACGTGGGCAACCACTTAAGCATAATCTGCATAATTGGGGACTTTACACATACCAATTATGTTATAAAACTTATAAATATTGTATTTCTTATTTAAAAACACTCAAAATCGAATCTTACCAACAATAAAACCTAGATCGATTTTTCTGCCTCGTTAATAGCCTCTGGTTTAAAAATGAAATCGCATCATCACTAACTTTACAATTTAGTTTCCACCGGACTACCGCGAAAACTCGGGGAAACTAATTATTTTCAAGATGGACCCTAGCTTAATCGAATTGTCGTTTTCATACCCCCCTAATCGCTGGAGCCGTGTTTCAGAAATTATTAAAAAATGTATGGAAATGTATCTGAAAAATATGATAGATTATTTGCCGCTACTGTAGATCCCTAATATCGACGAAAATGATAGTTATAGTTTAAGTACTTAAGGACACTAAGCGCGAATAATTTCGTACATAGACCCGCCTGTTCCTGTCTCTATCGAACGCGCGTAATTATATTGCTGTCCCGCTCGCACAGTGTCGTTGACCGCCGTCGTCATGGGCGCTTTAGTACCTATAAAATGATGAAGGATGCAACATGCAACCGAGTTATTTGGAGTCTTTCGGTGGTAGTCTGTTCCTACCATACATGATGGTTGCCGGAAGCCGGCAGGGCAGGATGCGGTGGCGCGAGTGGGATGTATAACTTCCGCATCCTGTGGCCAATCTGCGGACCTCATTTTCGACCCTTGTGTGTCGTGATTGAGGTGGTGGGTTACATAGCGAGATGGTTAACAGTTAACAGTATATCGCCGTGATAAGTAATATAATATACTAATTGGAAATATCGTTTCATATAGATATCTGGAAAAACGAAATATCATCAAGTCAAAATGGAAAATGTAACTGAGTTTTAATTCAAAACACGGATTGCATCTACCACAAGTACCTACGCAAAATTTTTGTTTAAATTTTCGAAATCGAACATTTTTTTTAAACATTTTTTAACCAATCTTCCGCATGTCCCGTGTTATCGACGACATATACTTGTTTGAAGAAAGTGTATATTTTATTTGTAATAGATGTAGCTGTTTAATATTTTATTTCTTGTTTATTTCATTTTTAAAGATACGACATACAACTAGTTGAGTTGAAATTGTCGGAAATCACTTTGTAAGCAGAAATAGTTCAGACTAAATTGAATATACATCGTAACAGAAATAGTCATAAAAAAACTATAAACGGTCTTTCAATTATTTCCAGGCAGAATATGAGAGACAATAAAGCTACGAAATGGACATCCGCATAAATTATGGCCTTTCATGATTGGTGACACGATTTAAGCGAAATGTTTGACCCGAGTCGCATCGGACGAGGTAATACGATTTGAATAATGAATGTGGCCCGGGAAGGTGTCAATTTGCACTTACACAGACATTGTTTTGTTTTATGCAGTCTTTCGTATCTTAGGAGTGGATCAACCTTTTTATTTATTCTGTGTAATCTGTGTCGCTGTCTAAGGTGACAGTTTGTTAGAAAAGATGTTGTATCATGTTCTAACAGTTCTAACATGATTAGTAGATAGACCCTTATGGAAATTATATGCATGTTTGGTCAGTTAAAGTACTTACAAAAAAAGGGATTTTAAGGGTTGTTTTTCCCCTGAGCAACGAACCGTCCGTAACCATGGCAAGGCATTGCATGGCATGGGTAGTAGCGAGTGACACTAAAAGGTCGATTCGATTCACCCATAGATTGCCCATAGAGGAGGAAGGAAGGAAGGTAAACTAAACTTCATTTGATCTTAACTAACCTAACTTTGTTTAGTCTTACTTAACTTCTAATTTCTAATGTTAGCAAAGGAATCGACGAGGGTTCTATAAAAATGGTAAATGCTCTTCGATATCGGGGAAAATGTATATTATATAAATAGGACCTAGTATAGTGCAGACTAAATACATTAAGAATTTAAATTTTCAACTATTTGAGATGCATTTGAACTCGTACACAGGTCGGTTTATTTAATGCCATACCTACGGCGTCCTCGTACTGATAAATACAGTGCTCTTGCGAAGGTACACTAATTACTATTAAAGTGCTAGTAGTGACAAAGTGCATAAAGATTCTCATCTGTTTTCAACTCGAATTGAATTCAACATGAGTGTAAGTGAAATGAAATGAAACATCTTTATTTTATGAAACACACCGAGACTCTCAAAAATGGGTCGAAACGAGATCTTCAAATGGGGGCTCAAATGACTTCATATCTAACTAAACTAACATACCCATTTGGTCACGCATGTATTTCTTACGTGCATTTCCTGCTCATACTGATCAATATCTATTGAAATCCTCAACTCATACAGACAATTTTCTATTTAAATTAGCATGAACACTTCTGAAATTCGAATATTAGTTCAATTAACAAGCCTCACTTGACATTGGATCGCTTCTAATGTTAGAAAAAACTTTATAGTTGGTCGAACATTTAGATAGTGTCGAAGTCTGTCTGATGGATTGGATTTAGAGGGTCTACCACGAAAATAAGAAATCGAAATTTCGTTATCTGCCTCTCTATCGTACGAATATGCAAGAGTGATAGTGATCAGAGACGCACGTAACGAAATGTCGATTTTGTCGGTAAACCCCCAGGAGCCCCGCGAACCGCGAGCCCCCGATCAGCATTAGCCGTTATCTAACTTGCGGGCTAACTGGCTGGCGAATACTTACTTCTGGGGTCTATTCAATCACTAGCCAGTCAAAGGCGAACGTTCACCTGAAATGAACCAGCATACCATCGTCCACATTGTCAAGTCACAGTTTGTAAACCTTATTACACAGATATTAAGGTCCATCAATGGTTAGTTTAGTGTATTTCTGTTAGTACTAGTTTTCGGGGAGGAACTCGAAGAATTTTGATGGTGTAATGTTGTTCATATTAAGAAACTAAAATGTTATATGGTTAACTGGATTCAAACTATAGAAGAAATTTAAATATATTAATAACGGGTCACTCACGTGTTTTAAGTCGAAAACGAAACCCATCATTTGACATTAATGCCGTAAACGAGGGTAATTTCTCGCCCCCCCTGCCGCCACCGGCGCCCGCGCCGAGTCATCGGGCGCGGAGGGCTGCGGCCCGCAGTCTGCGCCGGTTCGTCACCGTCGACGCAAGCTCCTGATGATGCTCCTCGGTACGGAGTGAAACATGTCGAGCGTTTTCGACTTAAAACACGTGAGTGACCCGTTATTAATATATTTAATATGTCTGTGTCTCACGGAAGTTTTGTTATTAAAATTAGAAGAAATTTCTTTTTAAAGCACTTTTTCGTCGTGACTTTTATTCAAAGCAAAACACCTTTCAGATTAAGAAGTAGCTTGCTATGATAAACTAGCAACTGTTGCTATGATGTGGTCTGGTAATTTAATAATAAAATCTATTTATTTTAAGTGAAATATAGTTTTACATTTAAAAAAAATACATTTAAAATGTATCAAATCATGAAGAAAATTTAAAAAAAGAAGTTTGTTTTGCAGGATGTATGAAATCCTTTGTATTCTTCCTGACTCTTGTGAGTACCCTGATTACCCTAACCGTGATCTTTGGTAACACTAGCTTCGTTTTCGTTAGCTTTAAGTAGCTTATCAGCTTAAAAATTTAAGACAATGATGACAACTCCAAAAAAATAAGCGTTATAAATAACAATCATGTCATGTTTTGCAACAAAATTATAAAATATACATTACAGCCAGTAATGTATATTATAATTTATATTATAATCATATAAATAAATTGAAAGCATTGCATCATTCGGTTTTTCTATAATGTTAATGAAAAAGTAATGAATGAAACTGCAAAGCGAATGGAAATCTACAAATTTTTTACCCAAATTAAAATGAGATTCGTGCTCCCCATTACGGCTTCATTTAATATTATGAAAAAATAATGCTGAATTTAATTTACTAGAGTACTACCTTTTTACTCTGGCATTCTTTGTGCAATTCGTTACATTATCCTGTTTACTTTACATTTTTTTTAATGCATCAGTCAGTAGTCGTTCGGGCGTCTAACCTAAACATAAGTATATAAAAGATGTAGTTTTAATTTAAAGGTTTATTGCCCCTGAGACTCCCAGCTACAGAAAATCACGAAATATTCGTTCAGAACCGTTCCCGTTCGCGTCCTCCTGGGAATCCCGAGCTAGAAATGGCATTCAGGGATAATACAAAGCTGTCTCAAATCATATCATAATAATATAAATTGCAAGGTTCCTCATTTTTATCCAAAAACACAATATTTCTGTAAAAAGCGACGTTTTGTTTTTTGTTTATGAAGTTTATTTACTCCTCATGTTCAGAGATCTATCTGCACTCGCTATATCTACGTAGCGTAGGTAATATGTAGTAAATAAGTTAATAAGCACCCATATTATTTGTATCTGGGGGCACGGTAGTGCCCCCGCCAAGACGAGCAAAGCGATGAGCAAGGGCACTACCTACCTTTTCTCGAAGCGCTTCGTCGTTTTTTTTAACTTGGGTTTGGATTACACCAGATAAACAAAATTCTCGGGATATGATGCCAATAGTGGACTTGTTAAGCATAAAAATTTTCAATTGCATAGCTCTTATACTTTAGACTTTATTCATATCTAAAAAACCCAGATTTCGTCACTCACTCACTCACTCACTGATGATCATCAAAACCTTTAGGGTACTTCCTGAAGTCCTAGGAAGCTGACATTTGGTACATAAGATAGTCTTAGTACACAAACAACAAAAATATTCAAAAACTTGAAATTTTATCCCCTAAGAGGGTGAAAAGGGGGGTGAAATTTTGTATGGGGAATCAATAACCGCTGTACCGATTTAGTTAATATTTAGTTTGTAGATAGTTTTTGTTATGGGGAATGATATAGAATAGTTTTCAACCCCAAAATCACCCTGTAAGGGTGAAAAGGGGGTGGAAAAGGGCGTTAGGGGGGAAAAGGGGGTTGAAGTTTGTAAGGGAATCAGTAAAACGCAGATTGTATAAAAGATACCCCCAGATACGAAATTTCTTAAATAGTAAATTTATATTAGGGGATGGAAGATTGTCATAAGCAACTTACAAAAAGAAGTGAAATCCCACCAAAAACATTTCATGTAAAATGTTGCCAAGACGAAACCATAGGGCTCGCTCGCACTGTCGAAAAGTTATCAGATCTTTTGTAGAGCCAAGCTTCTAACTCTACAGGCCCTAACTTCACAAACTCTACACCTTAGGTAAAATATGTACATTACATACATATGTCTGGAGTTTTCTGCTATAGGCCACACCGTTTACGAGTTATTTGTTTATTACTTTACTAGCTTTATGTATGTCTAAAAATCACCATACATCGGACATTATAAACGTGAAAGTAATTTTGTCTGTTTTTTATTATAATTTTTCTATGTAAGTATGTATAATTTAAGTTACCACGCGTATGTTTTCTCTGGTCGATCTCGGGATTCTCGGGACGCCCGGTCCCTGTTATCGGGTGTAGGTACCGTGTCTTCTAATTAACGACCTCCCAGGGACCTCGCTCCTGTCGATGCCCTTCTTGACCCCGCAAACAGCTCTAGGGTCCTACTTTCATTTTATATTCGACTAGCCTCTGCCTGCGATGTTTCCGCGTAAAAGGCGATGATACTCGTAACTATCAATCAACCACATTTTTGTGCCTTAAGGGTTGAATTTCATAAAATCCTTTCTTAGTGGATCTCTGGAATATTATGGTTGTAACTTCAGTTTAGGACTTTAGGCAGAGCCTTGTCTGTCAGTATTTATGTAACTAACTAAACCGTTTTTTTATTTATGAGATTTTAAACCCGTGTTTCTTATAATGCGTTTATCCTAGTTAAAACTAACCTTTCGAACTGAGTTGGCGTCTAGATAAAATATCGGGAAGCCAATATCAATTAAACAATTTCCATCTCGATTTATTAATGATGTGATATTATATTATTGGTATGATTGTATTGCACATTATATCAATAACACCAAAGATAATATATAGGATAGAGGGTTACTGTCATAGTAAATTTTATAGCCACAGTAAATTTACTGCCATCTATTGACATACGATTAAAACTAAAAATAAAAATGCATAAATATACCAAAAAAAATATATACATGTGAATAATTTTTTATTTTATTTGTATTTATTATTTTTATATGATTTTGACGCATGTTGTTATACTGATATGTGTTAAAATTGTTAAATAACAAACGAAACCGTCAACGCCATCTAGCCGAGAATAGGCTAAAGGTGTAGGCGCCATCTGTCCGAGAATATTTTTTTATTGAATTCCGAGGCACGTTTTTTCCTCAGACTATATGTATCTTATACGGAGTTAGGTCTTTGATAACACTTAATAAAATAATTAATTATGTAACACATGTTGTATTTTAGTTTGATTGAATGGTATTGGTCAAGGTACTTACGCGGTTATATTTATTTATTGACATCTCATCGTCATTATGAATTTCATTTTATGGTTAGAATTTATTCAGAACATTTATAACAATTGAATAAACAGCTGTCAAATCCTCAGGATCAAAATGGATGAAACAACCAATCTACTAATGGTTTATTTCATCTTAAAGTATATTTAAACAAATGCTAATTTCAGCGAAACATTTCTGTTTATTTTTTAGCGAAAGGAAAATTAAACGAAAACTTTATTGAAATGAGTTTTCTCAGGAATGAAACTATTTACCCCAATGGGGCGTTTATACGTATAATCTTGTCTGTTTAAGTTATTGTAATGAAATGAGCGCGAAGCTGCGGGAAGGAAGTTGTCAGCGGAAGTAGTTTAGGACAGCGGATGCAATGGCGGAGCTAAGATGGCGCCGTTTCCGGGAATCTCTTGTTTACCCCAGCTGTTTGTTTAAGTTCGGAACAGTCACGATGATATATAATAATTTTAAACGTATTTCATGCTGGTTTGAGCAGAGATTAGTTCAAAGACTCGTAGTCTCCATACAATGTTGTGCGTTATTGTAAAAAGCGACAAAGTAGTGAGATTCCAGTTCCATATTTATATTCCAAGGCCCTTTGAGGTCTGCTTGAAAACTGAATCGTAGGCATCTTTTTTCTCGCTGTCTTTCTCGTTTTGACATCTTACTAGATGGCGTTATTAATAAGTAGGCGAACTTATAGTGTAAGGCCTGAGTGGACGCTCGAGTTGGGCGTGCAGCGGGGCGGGGCGTGCGGCGTGCATGTTAAACAAATGCAAAAGTATAGGAGCGGCCTTAGCCTTGTGAGCCCGACGCCACGCTGCACGCCCCGCCGAACGCTCCGGTTCGAGCGTCCACTCAGGCCTTACACTTAGTGAAATCTACAACAATAACGAAAAACGTGACATGGTATGGTAATTTAAAGTCTTAATTATTTATTTTCTTCTCTATGTGAACCCTTTAACGGACCAGATTTAAAAACATAGACGATTCAAGCCTCATCGCTTCTTTAACCTTTCGTATGCGCTGTCAAAAAATTGCCATATAAATAGCAATCGTGAAAAAAATTATTCATGTTTAAGTTGAATATATATGGAGCAGATCTGCTACTAAGAAAAAATACAAAAATATTATTTTACATTGGTTATTTTTGTCGTATAATATAATATCTATGTGTGCCCTGTAGAGCGTTATGGTGGTTTAAATAGAGTGAAAATGCTTCAGGAATATTGTTCCAATATCCCGCGTATGTGTGCCTCACGTGGCCTCACAGCAGTGCCACTAGTGCCAGTGCACGATCACGTAGCGTGTTCGCGCGCTTGGTCGGTTTGTTAGTGACGTTACGTTGCCAATTATTTCTCATGTCCATAATGTAAAATATTGTAATAAAAATATAAGCTTACAATTGCGACCGAAATATTTTTATTTAAGTATAATATATAAAAATGTTATTTATTCATAAAAAAATGAGCAGTTCTTAAAAACTAAAGTTAGTTGCACTTAAAGCTTCGTTTACAATTAAGAAATAATAAAGACATATTTAATACGTTTTTAAAACACGATAATTTAACACTATGATTAATTTTAGCTAATCGGTTCACTCACGTTTTTTAATTTGAAAATTGCTCGACACGTTTTGCTCAATTTAATATAGGTACCTATAACCTACCTATTTAATAATAGCTTCTGCTTATGATTCATATTCTTTCGCATTTATTTATAAGTAGGGATATATCGGCCGGGAGCACGACCACTTCAGCCTAGGGATGTCGACGATGTCGTATGACAAGTACAAGTACGTAAATATACCTTTTTCATGATTTTTTACCGCAAGAGCAACATCAAAATCCGTGGTCGTGCCTGTATGACACGTTCAGAAACTAAACTACATACAATAACAATACCACGTACGAAACTCCTCGGTACAAGTTCAGACATCACGTAGCTATTACCTACTTAGCATAATTTAGTTGTCCGTCTGTCAGGCACAGTCCTGAAAGTTTTAAACAGCTAGTTGAAAGTTGAATTTAAGTTGCAGCCGTAACGACTCATTATGAATGCAGTGTGGTGCTTTACTCAATTAGGGCGAACAGAAAAGTGATAATAGTTTCCTGGAGTTTTAACATTTTGAGAACATTATTATTAACAGCGTTTGTCTTCAAATGTAATGTAATATAGACAATATAGGTGGCAATATAGACAAAAGCTGATCATTGTTGGAAACACGGAGGGCAAACGAGGCCGGGGACGGTCTCCAACTAGATGGAGCGATCAAGTAAAAGAGGCCCCATTCTCAACCGTTGCTCGGTCGTCAGAGATGCGATGGACAGGCACCGATGGAGCCAGATCACAAAAACCAGGTGTGGACCATCCACATCCACTGATGACCACGGTCCTTAGTCATGAGGGAGCGACAGCAGAGAGAGAATATAAAAAGACGCATTTAACACAGTGCCCAAAAGTCCCAAAACCTCCCATTGGGGTGCCCAAACCATCCGACCACAGGGCGGTTTGTACACTTTTGGCACGGTTTAAAAAATCTCTTGCAATTTTAGGACTGCTTATAGATACGGTACGGAGTGTTCTTAGTACTTATAGAAGCCAGATAGATGTGCTACTAATATATGCAATAAAAAGTGGATGATGTTAAAATGTTACGTTTTTATCACGACTTAAGTCAAAAAGAGCCCAATGCTCCCCTACTTTCCCTACAATGTTTAATAATGGACGGAAATAATATGTTCAGGATGAGACGATGATATAACAATAAACGCCAACAAATAAACCATTGTTTCAGCAGACTTGTCACGGATATTAAAGGCATCCATTAAAATAGAAAGATCCATTGGTCTTCTCTTTAAGACGTTAAATCATGTGCTGTTTTATAGCGCGAGCCTGAGCCATTTCCATCACAGCAAAACACTCGCCTCTAGGTAACTAGTATGTTGGTGATCTCTGATTAGGCTAAAGAAGTTACCTATCTCCTATTTTGAAATCATTGAAATTTCCACAAAAAAATCTTTTTTTTTTTCATAATTACACTTTAACTCTCATTGTTATGCTTCTTTCTTGATAGTACCGCGGACGCACATTGCAGGCGTATTAAAATCATAAATTTCATTTAAGAATTCTATATTTCCTTCTTGACCGTCGCTGTAATTATTATTTTTATTACAAACTTTTATTGTATAGTGTTAAGCTAATGAAGTACTATTGCTTCATATCATATTGTATGTATCCTAATAATACCTTAGGCTTATGCTTGTTGTATTTATACCAATTTTCTGTTACATATATATTGTATGTACCTCCATGTTCTTTTAGTAGTAAAATCTATGTGCGTACTATGCACTTTTGACATATATACGTATCATATATGACTACATGTGTTCTAAATAAATAAAATAAATAAATTAGTACTTTCACATTTAGATATGTCACTGTCTAAGTCATTGGCTACTTCACAGAATACATCGGCCTATCTAACATCTTCCTTTTTAGGGTTCCGTTACCAAAGGGTAAAAACGGGACCCTATTACTAAGACTCCACTGTCCGTCTATCTGTCACCAGGCTGTATCTCATGAACCGTAAGACATTACCTAGAAATAAAAATACTTCTGCCATTCTGTTTTTTTTTTCTTTTAGGTAACTAAAAAGACCAACGAACAACAACAACATTATCATCACCATCGGTTGATAAACAACCGTCATCTTGTTACACGCGATCCTTAGTCGAATACTGGTTTGAGTTAAGGCGAGTGTCAGGGAGCGATGAGAAATTTCAAGCCTTGCGGAGTAATCTTATTTAGCTAGGTTTACGTGCTTGCTGTGGGGAGCACTAAGGGGTTTATTCCTCGGTTCAGACGCGATGACATAAAAAGAGTACAGTGCGGGTGGAGTAGAAAAAGGCGATATTTTTATTTTATCTTAAGCCGCGTAAGGGTTCACCCTTAATTTATCACCAGTATGCAGTACCAACCTATTCTCGATATAAAATTAAATTGAAATTTCGTATACTTTGTCCGCGTAACTTCTGCTGCAATGCAATGTTATATTATGTAGTACCATTACCATTGCAGGAGGCCATAGATTGGGAACCTCTAGAAATTCTGTGATTAAACAATGACGACATTGGGTTTGGGCTCAATCGCTCTGATGCGGCAGTAATACAATGTCTAAAAACAGTTCAGACTGTGATAAAAACTAGTAAAGCAAAAAATAATAATTCAAGAAACTTCGTTTTACTCATTCCCATCTTAGATGTCACAATGGAGAATATTGTGTCAGATTCCCAGAAGTGTAGCTAGTTAAGTTAAAAGAGATGCGTTTTACGACAAAGGTTAGTAACTTGCCGCTAGAACTAATTAATATCCTTAAGTACTGGTATGGACATCAGATCAACACGGTCAGGTGGGCGGGGGCAATGTCTGATGTGTATGGGTTGGGGTGCGGGGTGAGGCAGGGGGGCCTGACTTCCCCCGCACTGTTCAACCTTTACATGAACGACCTGATCGAGGCGCTCAGCAAGCAGCATGTCGGATGTCAGGTTGGCGGAGTTTGCGTGAATAATCTTAGTTACGCAGACGACATGGTGTTGCTGAGCGCGTCAGTCTGTGGTCTCAGGCGTTTGCTAAAAATATGTGAGGGGTACGCCGTGAGTCACGGTTTAACGTACAATGTTACGAAGAGCCAATACATGGTCTTTGAGGCCCGCAATAACAAATTATCGAATGTGCCACCTGTCATGCTGAACGGAGCTCTCTTAGATAGAGTGCAGAGTTTTAAGTATTTAGGGCATATTGTTACTGCAGACCTCAAGGATGATGTGGACATGGAGCGGGAGCGGAGGGCGTTGTGCGTAAGGGCGAACATGTTGGCTCGCAGGTTTGCTCGTTGTAGTAGCGACGTGAAGATAACCCTTTTCAAAGCGTACTGCACGTCGCTGTACACGTGCAGCCTGTGGGCGGACTACACGCAGAGAGCGTACAACGCGCTCCGCGTCCAGTACAATAACGCATTCAGGGCGGTGTTGGGGCTGCCTCGCTACTGCAGCGCGTCCGGCATGTTCGCGGGGGCCCACACGGCCTGTTTCTACGCCACCATGCGCGTGCGCGCCGCCGCGCTGGTGCGGCGCGTGCGGGCCAGCGCCAACACTGTCCTGGTGATGATCGCAGATCGTTTTGACTGTCCTTACATCACGCATTGTTGCAACAGGCATGTAAGGACAGGCGTGGGCTAGTTAGTAAGTAATTTATTTATTTCATCTGATTGTATTGTTATTATCTTAATGTGGTATTTATTATTTTAATGTAAATTGTATTATTATTATTATTATTTTAAATTGTAATGTTAATTGTATTTTTAAATTGTAATTGTAATTGTATGAGCTAAATAGCTTGAAATAAATGAATTTTATTTTATTTTATTTTATTTAGTGCTGCCTGATGGTACACTCACGTGCTTGCATTTTCTTTGCATTTTATGTGGGAATATACAGCTACTTACTGTATACAAACGATGTGTACCTGGAGTAGAATATATTTTTCTGTAAACACGTTGTGTTCTCACGTTCTTGATAATAAATAACCTGATAACATCGGCGAACGCCGCGCCGCAAATCAAAACTTTGGCAATAGATTTTAGAACGGCTGTAACGGACTAGTTATTTAAACTTGATTGAACTGTTAGGTTTTTAGTTGCTTTTTCTCGCATTTTGGCCCAGAACACTGAACGTACTTCGACCGCATAAGGGTAAACCTTCATACCACAGGGCACTTACTTCTTATGCCATAAAATTTAGCAAAAATTCTATCGGTTACACGCGGTTAAGTGCAACTGATCTTTAATAGGTATCTTTACTCTCGGGGCTGCTATTGAGATCGCTCGGTAAAACGAGTTATATGTATATTCATAAAGTTATGGAACGCAGGGTTCCGTTTTTTCATTTATGGCCAAGGAACCTTAAAACCACTCTGTATGCATTAGATAGAATAGATACCTACAAGACAGGAAATTACGCAAAATTGTGTTACATATATGTAAGTACTGTCCGCGGGCCAATTCCGTGCATTCGGAGGTCGAGGAAATGGGGGGGTGCGCCGCGCCCGTACGTACAAAATGACAGGATGACACCACTCTGTCATGACGCCCAACATTCCTAACATTCCTCAGCCGTGCACGGAATTCGCGCGCAGACAGTATATGTACGGGTAACAGTCCTGACCAGTGTTATGGAACAATAAGTAATAAAATACTATCCAGAAGCAGTTTTATCTGTGTATTGTTCGGCCCAATATGTATTTGATATGGGTAAATAAATCTTAACCGCGCCTATTACTACGAGTAGGTATGTGCTTAATGCTCTCCATCAGTGCTATGTGCTATTAAGTCGGGTATGCAAGAGCCTAGCTAATGGATAGTGGAGCAATCTCCACCCTGCCCAAATCTAATATGCAAATAAATAGAGCGTGGACTATACTTCGTTTCTTTAGCTTTAGAAAGAAGGTAAGCGATCTTGACGTGTCTTTTTATTGAAAAAACGCTTTTGAAAAATAAATCACATCAATATGTAACAATTATATGGCATATATGATCATTTACATTCTTTTACGCGTTCTTCAATAAAAAAGACTCGTCAAGATTGTTTACCATTTTTCTAACGCAAAAAAAACGAGGTATAGATAGTGCTTAGACGTTATTACAGATTACTGGTCTTTCGGAATCTGGTTCATTAAAAAGAAGAATATAACTTTGATACATAAAAAAAAGAAAAAAAATCCTACGAATAGAGAACAGTCTTTTAAAGTCCGTGTAAACTTTGTGATTCAATCTTACTCCTATTTAATTTAGGAATTGCCTATTTATTTTAATTTACTGATTACACATAAAAACGTAAGATAAAAGCAAGTTTGATGCAACCTTGTAATTTCAAAACGGCCTCATAGGTATCATAAGGTTTTTTTTTAAATTAAAACGAAAAACAATTTAGGCAATGCGTTAGAGCAATGCTCGTACCAATCAGGGACGAAGCAAAACGATGAATTTGTCGCCTCGCCTTACTCCAAATAAAGTTAGTTCGGAATCCAAAGTCAGAGGAGTCAGAATGATTACCGAGTAGAGGCGAGTCAAAGGCAAAGAAAGGGTTGTTAAGCTATCGAGTTTTTGAACTATTTGAAGTCATATTAAATCACATTTACAATCGGGTCTATCGCGAATTCATTTTGTTACCTTTATTTACCGACGTCGTAAATTCGCGATAGACCCGATTTTAATGTGATTTAATATGTGTTCAAAACGCGAAAGTTTTAAATGCTATTTGAAGTCGTCATATTTAGGATTTTACATGTTATTACTTAAGTATATTCTGTTAAACTTGTTAAGGACTTGTCTCTTCAGTGGTAATTCGAATCCTTTATAGAGAAGACTCATTTTGTTTTGAAACATGTACGACGCACAAATATTTTAATCGCGAATTTTCATTACTCTTATTCTTATTCATTAAAGCGTTGTTGCCCGAAGTAAGCACTGCACAAGCGTTTTAGTGATTGCTAGGTATTCACATTTTTACCGTTCATTAAATACGCCAAAAATAGGGTATTCTCCTACTAGTCAAATCAGTTTCTTTTTTAGAACTGTCAAGTCGATTTGCTAATACCTATGGAGTTTATATGAAACATTATACAATGACGTCACGGTCAACTCACCTAATTTTCATATTTCTATTCGATTTATTAAATAGAACTTGTGTTTAAAAATAACTGCTATCTATGTTTTGCTAATAATCTGGTGCTTTATTTCATGCATGGTGTGATATAATTTATTTTAAATACAATCAAATACCGTACCTATTGTAAGTTTAATCCATATTATAGGTATTTTAGGTAATACTGTGTGACATACTTATATGAGGTGGTATGCATATTAGCCTTTTAAAAATGTGGAAAACATTTTCACGCAGTGAAAGGCGTTAACGCACTGAAACGTGGCGAGTTGAATACTCGTCACAAAAAAAGATTGCTTTTATCGTAAGCTTTTGTTACAAAATAGCGGATAAGCGGGAAACCTTTCATACATAAATGTAGTTTGGATCGTATAATATGTTAAAGCAACATGATAGGTTTTTATAATGTAAAATTTAGCTAACGCTTTAACGGTGACAGACGGTTTGGTGCAACCGAAACTAAATCTTCATGTTATAATCTGGTACATACCTATGTAGGTTCTAACTATAGTAACTAAACTAAAACTACTCTTTGCAAAAAGGTATACGAAGAATTGAGTGCTGTTTGCGACAATGAATGACTTTTTTTTAAATATCTATGAACAATTTGCAAGCAAAAGGAATTTTTCTTTTATGCCATCACACCGGATTCTCTGCATGATGATCAATGGTATCGGTAATATCGTCTGAAACACAGAGGTATAGTAGTCTGCAGTCCTTCAATTGTATCGGGCACGATGAAACGCGCAAAAATATCTGGCAGTCTTAATTTTAGTGTTCCGTACCTAAAGGGTAAACCCGGGAGCCTATTACTAAGACTCCGCTGTCCGTCTGTCTGTCTGTCACCAGGCTTTATCTCATGAACCGTGATAGCTAGACAGTTGAAATTTTCACAGATGATGTGTTTCTGTTGCCGCTATAACAACAAATATTAAAAAGTACGGAACCCTCGGTGCGCGAGTCCGACTCGCACTTGGCCGGTTTTTTATAATCATCATGCGTCATGGTTGCGTCATGTGTTTTTGTGCACCTTGTTGTGTTACTTGTGTTAGATATACCACTACCGATGGAGTGCTTCAAATATTTAGCACATATTACTTACTTAGTTACAAGTCACCTTTGTAAGTGCCGCACTTTTACTAACGCTGTTTAAATCATCATACAATTTATGGAAAAGGCCTATGAAAAGGAAGATTTGTTAGTTACTTAAATGTTACTCAAACAAATGGATGTGGTAATTTACTGCCACCTTATCGAGCACGATATCTACTCGCCTAATTTAAGTTGACTCGTCTTGGCAACCAGCCCATGATAGCAGCCAATTCTCCTATGTTTGCGTTCTTTAAAATAACACCGGTAATTGTGCAGATTTACTGTGGAGGATACGTTCTCACTAGCCATTGTAAAGGCAATTTGTGAGGTAATTACGAGGTACTTGAGTAGCTAAGAAATACTGCCAGTTTTATAAGGCTAACTATAAAACTATGGTAGGTATATATATATATATATATATATATCGGAACAATTACTATTGAGAACAATAAAATTCACTTCTTGTTTATTTAGATTATAAATCTACATACAATCAAGTGCACTGAAAAAAGGGAGCAAAATTTGTATAACTAGATATTTAAAAATAACGTTATTTATAGGCATTTAATATTATTCAATATTATGCCTGCCTAATTTACAAATATTTGACCAAGTAAATACAAATTTTTACTGTTTACTGAACTAATATTATAACGGATAGAATCTATGCAAGTTTGTGTTAGATATTTTCTAAGACTGTTCCTATTAGTAATATAGACTGGTTCAGTTGTAGGCTTGACAGCCTACACTGAGCCTAAAGTAGTAAAGTGAGATAGACATATATAGCTCTCTGACGTTGAGTGTATCTAAAGAGTTTATGGTATTATTGTAATTGAATCTTTTATAAAACATTATCAACATTGATATAAATATTGTTAATATTTAATAGTTGAATAATACCAGTAAATGTCTAGTATTATATATTAGCATACCTAAAACTGTTGATTAAAACAAAACGCCATTTATATGAGGAAGAACGAAACGCAAGTGTCAAAAAAAGGGATATATAATATAAATGAGAACATTTAGAACGTTTTGTAAAAATAACATTAAACTACATATCATTCAGCAGATAAATGTAGTTTTAATTGGTGAATCCGCCAGTTGTTATTATCAGAAGCGGCATAAAAAATTTACGTCCACAAGATATTCTGATTCGCGAAAAAGCCGTAGTTTACCCGCTCATCCAAATGGACGCCAGCAGTAAGGAATCTATTCTTGGCACTCAACTTTTCGTCAAGAGAGAGAACCTAAGAACTGTTCCGCAGCGGGACAGTGGCAGACGAGCCGATATTCCTTCCTAGCAGCAGCCGGAGAATGGCATATGTCCAGATATGTGCAAAATGGAGTTTGGCACACGAAGGGTTATGAAGGTGTACATAACCTTGGTTAATGGCGTCACTCTTGCTAAATACGAAAAATTATTTGGTATACGACGTATGGTAAGCTAGGTATGATGAAATGATGTTCAAGCCATGTAAGTTATAATTTAATATTTTCTGTAAGCAGTTCAAGAACCAAGTGCCATAGTGTCAAATCTTGAATATTATTGCACAATCAAGGAAAACCTGTTAAGGTTGTGTTGTAGGTTAATATTTCACATATGCAAACACTTTACAGCCTAAAATCTTAGTTTTAATGGCATATACAAGAATATTCATGTCGATAACAATGGACATATATGTATTAATCTTAAAACATGCAAAGAAAGGCAATTGCAAATAACTAATAAATAAATAAAAAAACATAATGATTATGACTGCCATCTAAACTAGATATAATATTTATCCTGGAATCTAATTTTATAAAAATCACACATCGGTGACAAGTATAGAAATACTGTGTCGAGATGTTATATGGTATATCTATATGTTAGATGTTATATGTTTATTATATGGTAGTTTGTCTTCTGATTTATTGTTGAGTTTATGTTAAACACTAAAGGCTATGGTTGTTATTGGTAAGTTCTAGTATTAACAATAAAAATAATTTGATTAAGTATTTTACATGTTATCAATATAAAAGTTTGGTTATTAATAACTTTTAAAAGTGAGAGATTTTTTTCTTGTTAATAATATTTTAAGCATTCTAAGATGAAAAGTAATATAGTTTGAGAGTATGTGGTGTGTGATTATGATTACACTTTGAATATTATTGTCGTGAATGTGATAGAGCACCTGTGCTAATTATGTATGTTTATGCAATTGATGTCATGGTAATAATTGTCATTTCAGATAAAGTTGTTGCTTCATTTATATTTTCACAGAATAAATGTGTTTTCTGCTGGAGGTACCATATTGTTTAACAGATCATGCTTTATGTCTGCATACCCACACAGGCCATGCATAATGATTATATACAAATGAGTAAGTAATACTGTCCTGTGTGAAAGGTTTTGATTGATTGACAAATACAATATTGAACAAGGTAAGACCAAATTACACAAGTTTTTACTGTTATGTGAGCGACGTTCACATAATTTGTAAGTAATAATATAGCATGGTAAAAATTGGACAATTGACAAGTGAGTATTAGGTATTGATCAGATAAAATTGAATTATACAAATGCTTAGCCATTTGTGACGTATGTTCCCGAGGGATTGAAATTGTACACATGATATGATTAAAATTTGTTATATTTGTTAACATGTTGCAAATAAAATAGCCAGCATGAACACTAAAGGCATGTGATGGTTGAAGTGATATGTGCCATGAACAAGGACATACTCTTGACGTTAACCATATGATAACAGACAGTTTGTTCAGAAGTGAATTAATAAAATAAGGACAATAGATATGGTTTTAAATTATGGTACTTGTATATGTGCTAATTTTAATTATTTACTATTCATGATCATATTTTGTTGTCGAATAAAAATTGTGTCCATCTAAATAGGACTATCAATGAAGTCTTGGTTAGTCATGGACATGGAAAACTTAGTCAATATTACTTTTATAATACAAGAATGATTAGAATAATAACTGAATGCCTTGTTAAAGGATAATAATATTTCTGAATGAGTTTGTTCCTAAGTTAAGCTTCATATTACAAAAGTTAATTCTTACAGTGCAATAATTTTATGAGGCATATTGAAAAAAAAAAAAAAAAAGTGAGAAGATCACATGTTGCTGTTTGTTAAATGTTGCATGTTGTGTGTTGTTAGAAATGCTCAAATGTCTTCACAAATGGCTACTGCAGCTGGGATGGGAGTCCTCACCGAGCTGGATGGTGCAGGAAGTTCCTTGCAGTGAAGGAAATCTGCGGTGAGAGATGACTGCAGGTAGTATGTCAAGTGTTACTGAGTTGAATGCTGTATGTACCACTAGGAGAGAAGTTAAGTATTCTCAACACAAGATCTTTGTTTTAACAAATTGAAGTATTTGGTTTTTTTTATGCAAGCAAATCTTATACTGTTACATTCCATTTTTGGCATATCATGGAATGATGGTGGTAATTTATAATGGCACTACATATGTGTTATGAAAGATAAAATATAATAGATTATTGATGTATTGACATGAAGGTAATAAACTTGTGCTTATGGGAAGAATTAACATAGAAAGGTGGCTTACTATAAATGGAACAGAATAGAATAAAAACACTGACAAACTGTGTACAGAAGATGACACAGGACAGCCGTAGAATTTCCCCAGTAGATAATTCCATAGGTAAGCAACCGATAGATGTTCCCATGCATTTCTAGTGATTTCTTCTGAGCATGATTCAGATAGTATAGATAAAGTGTAACATTGACTAGATATGCTTTTATTAATTTTATCTATATGGGATTTCCAGTTACATGTGGGATAAATTTTGCTCCCAAAAATTTTATGCTGTCTGTAGTTCAATAGCAACCCTTGCTTCACTAATATTTAATGTCATCGGGATTGAATTGAAACTTCTGAAATGTATAACATATGTTTTGGTTAAATTTAGGGTTAGTTTTCCTAGCCATTCGATTTATTTATTTTTATTAATGTACAATTTATGTTGTTCTCCAAATTGAGACATTTGACTTTGCATTGAAAAGAAAAATCGTTACGTCATCGGCGAATAGTACACAGAGTTTGTAGACAACCTTCGGGAGTTCATTCACGTAAACCGAGAACAAAAGAAGTCTTAGAACGCTACCCTGGGGCACGCCTGTAGTTGCTGTCTCATGTTCCGATTGATATTTTTCAATTGTTTTGGAATTATTACAATATTTTTAAACAACTGTACATTGTTGTCTATTAGAAAGATAGTTTTCAATCAGATTTAAAGCATGACCTCTTACGCCTGTGTTTTGTAATTGCCTGAGTAAAACTTTGTGAATGAGACAGTTGAAAGCCTTGGACATATCGATAATTAAGGCTACACACAATAATTAATTGTCATTTATTCTATCCCATATGTCTTTGAAAATAATAGCTCATACAGCAGTATTGACATTATTTAATTCTCATAAAACCAATTTTGAATATGAGAATCTCGATAGATATATACATATGTGACTTGTTATATAAGTGTGTATTGTATTTTGATATATGTTGATGTTGTCGGTGTATTTGATCATCATCATCAGTTTTATCAGATGACGTCCCACTGCTCGGCACAAGCCACCCCCGTTAGATCATGTTCAATTCATTGTGATCAAACATTTTAATAAATTATAAAAAAAAAAAAAAATAGTAAGCAAGGATAGTTCAACCGTAATTTGAAATGTCGAATCGAAAAATGCTATGTTATGACGAACACAATTATTGCCCTGACTTATGTTTACAGAATGTACTGGCAAAACTGATAACCGATTATGAAGCCCGATGTTCGATGTCACCTATGTGGTGATAAAACAAGGGAAATGCAAAAGTGTCTAGGTTATTGATTGTATACAGTCATGCATACCTAAAGTATAAGGTTATGATAAATGATATGTAAATGATTCAGGTTCAACAGATTAATTTAAATATTTTTGATTTCTAGATTTCTTCTTCTTATTATATGTTGAATTATCTCAAACAAAGTAACAGATAGCGAGAACAGTGGCAGCCTGTTGTTATCTAGTCTTCGCCTTATATTTCACTTCTTTTCAACTTTATGGTGCATAATATAGTAAGTAAAATATAACTATTTGTTTGAACGAGATATTATTCCACCGAAGTAATTCATGTAATTAGTACAAAAAAAAATGGAGGTCAATGAAAATGATTGTTGTTTATCAAAGTGTCATGTTTATTTGTTAAAAGAAAGTAATGCCAATTTTGCTGTTATTTGTTGATAAATATGTTTGACTTGGTTCTGAGTGATGAGGTTCGCATGGCTGTACTGGTGACTGGTGTGGTACGGAGTGAAATGTCACATTAGGTGAATATTTGCAACAGTAGAGGCTAATGTAGCGAAGGTTGAAATGTCACATAATGTAAATGAGGTTAATGAAACAAAATTCTTGATGATACACTAGAGACTAATGTTTGTTAAGTAAAATGTTACAAAATGCTAGTTCGGAAACAGACAGTGAGAATGATAAGAAGTAATTGTGATTAAATTAATTAACATATTGTCTGAGATCGGCTTTAGTTGCTAGAGTTAATTCAATTGAAACATTGCAAATTATTAGCATTTATTATCAAATGTTATACTTAGATATATCTTTTAATTGTAAAAGGTAATATTATTAGTATAAAAAGTGTTATGACTGTGACAACTGTGTGCTACTTATAACATTCTGGTGAAGACCACGGTGCAGTTAAGGCTGTAAGCGTTGGGTGGCCAGATCAATTGTGAACTGGTGAAGTCCACGGTGCAGCTGGAGCTGGAAGTCGTTGGGTGATCAGATGTAATTGCAAAGTTCTGTTAATGCTTAAAGTTAATAGATGGCTAATGGTTTCTGGTGAAGTCCACGGAGCAGTTAAGGCTGTAAGCGTTGGGTGACCGGATCAATTGTGAACTGGTGAAGTCCACGGTGCAGCTGGGGCTGGAAGTCGTGGGTGGCTAGAACCAGTTGAGAAGCTCATAGTGCGGTATTAGTATTATTAACTTTACGCATAGGATGGGAAATATGACTGACTGCAATGGGTTGGCATATTTCACATCTTAATGAATTCATGGTATGGGAAATATGACTGACTGCAATGGGTTGGCATATTTCACATCTTAATGAATTAGTATTATTAAATTTACGCATAGGATAGGAAATATGACTGACTGCAATGGGTTGGCATATTTCACATCTTAATGAATTCATAGTATGGGAAATATGACTGACTGCAATGGGTTGGCATATTTCACATCTTAATGAATTAGTATTATTAAATTTACGCATAGGATGGGAAATATGACTGATTGCAATGGGTTGGCATATTTCACATCTTAATGAATTCATAGTATGGGAAATATGACTGACTGCAATGGGTTGGCATATTTCGCATCTTAATGAATTAGTATTATTAAATTTACGCATAGGATGGGAAATATGACTGACTGCAATGGGTTGGCATATTTCACATCTTAATGAATTCATAGTATGGGAAATATGACTGACTGCAATGGGTTGGCATATTTCACATCTTAATGAATTAGTATTGTTAAATTTACGCATAGGATGGGAAATATGACTGACTGCAATGGGTTGGCATATTTCACATCTTAATGAATTCATAGTATGGGAAATATGACTGACTGCAATGGGTTGGCGTATTTCACATCTTAATGAATTCATAGTATGGGAAATATGACTGACTGCAATGGGTTGGCATATTTCACATCTTAATGAATTAGTATTATTAACTTTACGCATGGGATGGGAAATATGACTGACTGCAGTGGGTTGGCATATTTCACATCTTAATGAATTCATAGTATGGGAAATATGACTGACTGCAATGGGTTGGCATATTTCACATGTTAATGAATATGAAAATTGTTTCACATTTGTGTAACTAAAATTATTAAGTTTTTTTTTTAGTTCATTGTTAGTATTTTGTTTAGGGACAAACAAATGTTTATCAGGAAGGCCGACTGTTAGATATTTTCTAAGACTGTTCCTATTAGTAATATAGACTGGTTCAGTTGTAGGCTTGACAGCCTACACTGAGCCTAAAGTAGTAAAGTGAGATAGACATATATAGCTCTCTGACGTTGAGTGTATCTAAAGAGTTTATGGTATTATTGTAATTGAATCTTTTATAAAACATTATCAACATTGATATAAATATTGTTAATATTTAATAGTTGAATAATACCAGTAAATGTCTAGTATTATATATTAGCATACCTAAAACTGTTGATTAAAACAAAACGCCATTTATATGAGGAAGAACGAAACGCAAGTGTCAAAAAAAGGGATATATAATATAAATGAGAACATTTAGAACGTTTTGTAAAAATAACATTAAACTACATATCATTCAGCAGATAAATGTAGTTTTAATTGGTGAATCCGCCAGTTGTTATTATTTGTGTAATGTGTGTAGTTAGTAATTTTTCCTATCATAATTTTGTTTCTCTCAAACATGCAAGATAATCCTATAGGATTAAACTTCACGCTTTAATTAAATAAAAAAAAACATCAAGCCACCTTTTGTACCGAATATATAGGTTTCAAAAATTACGCTACCCCTTTTCTTTATTTCTGTTAAAAGTGAAAAACTGTGCCGCAGTAGACTTGTTTTGCATAGAAGGAGAGATAGCTTCAACGCTTTAATACCCTCTATCATAATGCATTAAGTGATTTCGTATACCTAACCTATCACAAATCATACTATAGTTGGTCAAGCAAATCTTGTCAGTAGAAAAAAGAGCGAAATTCAAATTTTCTATGGGACGATACTCCTTCACGCCTACCATTTTTTTTAAATTTGCCGCCTTTTTCTACTGACAAGATTTTCTTGACCAACTATAGTATTATTTGTGATAGGTTAGGTATACGAAATCACTTCATGCATTATAATAGAGGGTATTATAGCAGCAGTTATCTACAGGTCATGTATACTTCAAGTAACTATGTATTTAACTCCGATAACCAAGTTTTTGTGATTGTAAACACGTGGTTTATGTATCTACTACAATCGAGTCACGTTTCTTAGTACTTCAAAGGAAAGATGCTACAGACTGATTGTGTTTTTCCAACATTTTTATTACATTTTATCCAAACCTTTTTAACTTTTCTAACATGTATTACGATAAAGACTGTAGACTAACTGAACTATTAAATTGCAATTCAGTATTAGAATTGTTGTATCTTATTTACTTAAGTTACTAATATAATATAACTTAGCTGTCAGCAAAGCTAATAGTTTTGCTGACTAAACATAATAGTTGTATTTTTGCTGTGAAATATTTGAAAATGAGCCGGAAATTTAGAAACTTATAGTGATTAATTTACGTCAGAGTATATTGTAGCCCAATTTATTAGCGATTACGGTTTACACTGTGTATATATGTACAATAATAATCATAATAGTTAAATAAATAATTATCAAGTGCAAATGCACGACTAATTGATGTTTATGCGACTTGTGACCTGTTATCAATGCAAGATACTCTTACTGTTAGATAGCCGGCCATTTCCTGCCTATATAATACGCAACTGTTTCAATTCAGACTCATTCCAGATTAAACTAGAAGAGGGAGTTCACCAAAGGTAAATGATTAATATATTATGACACATATTTTGTAACATTGATAACTTTTAACATCCCCCCCCCCTTAAGTCACAAGAACATAGCCGCCGCCATTCTATGGAAGCTATGCTGTAATTTTAAAACAACGTGCTGAAATAACATGGCCTACCCGACGTGTCGTTTTATGAGATATTAATTTCGATTGTACGGGGGCTGGTTTTTGGCGGCGGGTTCTTACGACTCTATAGTGAATCATTACTTTGATAAATTTTATTACTTACAGATGGACACTAGGATCATAAGGACATTTGCGATACTCCTGGCTGTAATACTGTCTAGCTTCGCCGAAATTTTAACAGATGAACCCGATTGTCAAGATTTTAAATCTTGTAATTCATGTCTATCAAAAGGATCGTGTGTATGGTGTGTTAACAAGGCCATATGTACTACGGATTCATGTGGGAACGATAATATTATATATCCATCCCACATCAGAGCCCTCATGGCGGGCTCACAGTTCTGCCCTAGAGTTGTGTCGCCAGAAAACAAAGTGATCGTTCAAAGTGGGAAGGAAGAAAGGATAGTTGTGAGAATAACGCAAATTTATATGTACATGGCATTTACCCCTTGGAAGTGCAAGATTTCTCAGAATGGGAAAGAAACGATCATAAACGCGACGCTTATTGCTGATGAAGTGTTTTGCGAGCCTGTGGTTTTGTACAGTTATTCCCGCCCATACGCAGATGCTGGTGTGTCCGTCCTATGGGAACATAGCAAGGCTTTTGATGGGGCGCTACCGTTGATAATATGCCGATGCGATATGGATCCTAACTGCCCGGCATGTAAGAAGCCACGTTAACTAAAATAAGTTTGTATTATAAAAGGTAATTTTAATATCTATAAACGTGTTTTATTGTGCGAATTTGGTAGTTTCGTATAAGTACCTAATTAAGTAAATAAAAAATATATTATTAATATGATGACATGGACTTATTTATAGATATGTACATACTTAATGAGAAAGTCAAATTTAGGTAAAATGAAATGGCAAATAGTTAAAAAATTTAACTCGTCTTCATATAAAAGGCAATAGTGTAAGTTTGTATAAATCCCATGGTTATACATATTGTACCTCTCTTAAATCGAAATCAACAAACAACACTTCACGCACTTTTTCAAAAACAATTGCAGAAGTATGTAACATCTTTGCTCTAACGCAAGAGCATTAGATATGAAGAAAACAAATTTTCTATTTTCGATGTTCGCAGACTCAGTAAGCGCCAAACTCCTTACACAAAATGTTAAACTAAAGAAGTTTACGTTTAAGCCGGAGACAAAACGCGCCCGTGATAGCCGGGTAAGTTTCACGGGCCGACGTATGCTGGGTTTTCTATTGTCCCGAGATATTGTTCAGGTGCACCTTTTGAACGCCTGATATTAATTAGGGAGCTTACTTTGTCTAGCCTGAGTTAACGAAGAGAATAAATTAGATTCTTTTGTAATTTTATTTTGAAGTGGCTCGGGAACTGGCAGTTTCCCGCGAGGTAGATGTTAAGAGGACGACACATAAAAATTATTCTTTTTGTCATTTCTTTTGGTTACAAGTAGCAGTCATTGTATACATTCGAGCCTCTTACCTACTTACGGCAGACGAAATATAAATTGGGCCGATTGGTCATAAAACTTTATCTTTACGAATACGAAAGGACAAAAGAAGTGTGAAGTGCTTTGCCGCACGTCGCACGTCTCGTCCATATAGCGGGAATAACAAGTTATGATACTTTGAGTTTCTGGGATAATATCGACACGATTAAACTTTTTTTCGACACAAATAGTATTTACTTGGAAATTAATGTCTCTTTACATAAAAGTTTTTTTTTACCTACAGACTTCGAATTGACATGTTGGAATACTTGTAAAATATAGATATTAACATTTAGAAAAGTAAGTGGGATCAAAATTGTTTAGTCCAAGTAGGTAGGTAAGCAATACCGGAAGTTAATTGTTTTATTGCCCTATTGTAAATAAAAGAGCCATTAGAGATAGTATTTATCGGCTCACTGTATTTTTCGCCTACATACCAGTATATTATAAAACTATAACTGTGGCAAAAGGACCAAGATAAGATTCTGAGGGCCTACCTCGAAAACCGAAATTCGCAAATTGCGGGGATTTTTCTTCTTTACTCCACTGAAGGCGTAATTAGAGTGACAGAGAGAGATGCCCGCAATTTGCGAACTTCGATTTTCGCGGTTATAGCAATGGATTAAATAATCGTATTAAGATAACGTCTAAGTTATAATACTTTTTAAAATAGTAGTATCTAATCTACTAGCAATATGTTGTAGATGTAAACAACACTCAAGAGCAATGTTATCAGGTCACTAGGTATGGATATGTCTATACAAAGTGACCAAGTTTCATTGGGTTCAAGTGTATAGGTAATATCTTGTCAATCTCGAAGATGTACTATTAATATCTTTATCTTCTTTATCTTTATCTTATCTTTGTCTACTATATGTATAAATTTCGACAGCACATCAAGTCAAGTTTAAGGTGCAGGGGGCAATTTCGACTGTGGGAAATTTCAAGTAATCGAAATATCTTCCATGTTTTACATTATTAACTAGAGTGCCATATAATATATGTGTCCAGATAGCGAAAAAGATTGTTCATAATTCCACCACAGACTGTGTTAATAGACCGAATGCTTTCTGAATTACGTGGCTAGTGCGAGATGGCTCTTGAAATATTCTATAAAAATAGTTTTTTAATGGGTCTTGACAGGTTTCTCAAAGGAGTCCCATATTAATAGCCTATATATTCTATGTTTGTATGTCACTGAAACTAATGTAGTTTATGTTTTAATTATAATTTGGCGATAGTTTAAATAACCCCGTTAAAATTGAGATAGCGGCTAATTTCAACTATTTGGTAGTTGAAACTACCCCTCCATATTTTATATGAAATCGAACAAACACTAGTGATGTACACGGTTCAAGATTTTTATCGATGCAAATACCTCATTTAAAATACCGACCCTGTAAAGGACTATATTTTTATTTTATTAATTTTAGTATGCATCAAAGGAGATTGTCGAGTTTGGCCCCCCTCGTCAATTGAATGTATATATACTGCAATATACATATGAAATTAATCGTTGTTATTGTTAGATTATGATGGTGAAAACAGAATCATTAAATATAACGGAAATTTTGAGAAATCCTGCAATAAAAACTTGAACTTGACAGGAAAAAATGTTTATGTATACACAAGTGTTTTTCATACTGTTCTGCAAAATTGCTTTTTTTATTTAAGGTTAGCGTTCCTTTCAAATATTTGACAAATTGAAAAAAATATGGATGCGTTTTGTTTAATAAAAGTAGCATGATAGTCGTAGGGTAGATTGGGGACGATTGAAACACTTTGTTTAACCGCCTGTAACTATTTTATTTTTACATTTAGAAGGGTAGGTATGCGCCTATATTATTAAAGGTTAATTATTTAGTTTTTAAATAAAATGTCTTTTAAAGGCCGATCGCCATGGTTACGTAAATAATGATAGGGAATTAAAAAGAGTGTGGAATTGGTTCAATTTAATATATTCGGCAAAATGAAAGATCATTTGTTATTTCTAATCTTTTTTAAATGATTATCACGGTTTTCAATGATATCGGCTAAATGTATGGAATTAAAATACTAATAAATATTGATATTTTAGTTTTTTAGGAAGAAAGTACCTAACAAATGTATTAATTTTTAAATATTAAATTTTTGTGACATACAGTCTACGTTTTATTTATATTATGGATTCAAACAAAAAAAATAATCCGGCCAAGTGCGAGTCGGACTCGCGCTCGAAGGGTTCCGTACCATTACGGAAAAAACAGCAAAAAAATCACGTTTGTTGCATGGGAGCCCCATTTAAATATTTATATTATTCTGTTTTTAGTATTAAATACTTAAAACAGAATATATAGAATAGAACAAATTATGTTGTTATAGCGGCAACAGAAATACATCATATGTGAAAATTTCAACTGTCTAGCTATCACGGTTCATGAGATACAGCCTGGTGACAGACAGATAGACGGACAGATGGACAGACGGACGGACAGACGGACAGCGAAGTCTTAGTAATAGGGTCCCGTTTTTACCCTTTGGGTACGGAACCCTAAAAAACATAAAAAAAGATGTGTGAAACTGTAGACACTTTATCGATTGATTCTAATAGACCTAGTCCCATCACTACTTACTATGGAGACTAGTTGAAATACCCCGCTTAAATCTATGAAGTCTTTTTTTACAAAATAAATAAACAGGTTTACTAACCACAGGAGCTCAGGTTTAGCTGTCCAAGTTCACTCGAAACTTATTATCAATAGTTGTTATTGCCCCTCGGCGGGGTAATAACAACTATTTTTGCCTTTTTATATAAAATGCTCATCTTAAAGTATACACTCGACATTTTTGTATGTGAGTCTGTAAAAATAAAAGCAAGATAACTAATCTACAGTATAAAGGCAATCAATAGATATTGTGCGACGTTAACGTTATCACTTATCTTGTCAACCAACAACGGCTACCTAGGTGTTGATTTATATCTAACGATTAGATTATCCAAATATTTGATTAACTTAAGCACATGCACGAATTAGGTAGAACTTACAGTTACAAAGTAAGTTTTTGATTCCAAATAGTGGCGCTGTTACTTTACGGCTAGATTGAATTATGCGCGAAAAAGACTGACACAATAGTTTAGACGGCGGATTAAAAAAAAAACCGGCCAAGTGCGAGTCGGACTCGCGTTCCAAGGGTTCCGTACATTACACAATTTAAACAATGTATATTTTATGTGAAATGTCTTTAAAAAACCCGTAGGGGTCGGATCAAAAACTAAGTAATTAAGTCCGACTCACGCTTGACTGCACATTTCTAATAGGTTTTCCGGTGATCTATAGGTAAAGATCTATTTTGTGTATTTTTTCAAAATTTTTGACCAAGTAGTTTTGGAGATAAAGGGGGGAATGGTCATTTTTTGCCTATTTTCTTGAATAACGTATAAACTATTTATTTCAAAATTATAAAAAAAATATATTTGAGATTCTTATAATGAGCTCTTTCATTTGATATGTAACGCGATATAGTTTGACAAACTTTATTTTTTAATTTTCTCATTTACCCCCCAAAACTGGCCCCTGTGTTTAAAATTAATATGTTTACGTTACATGTCCATCTTTGGGTCACAAACTTACATATGTGTACCAAATTTCAACTTAATTGGTCCAGTAGTTTCGGAGAAAATAGGCGGTGACAGACAGACAGACAGACAGACATACAGACAGACAGACAGACAGACAGACGCACGAGTGATCTTATAAGGGTTCCGTTTTTTCCTTTTGAGGTACGGAACCCTAAAAACTAACGTAACTAAGCATAATATAATAAAAAAACCGGCAAAGTGCGAGTCGGACTCGCGCACGAAGGGTTCTGTACCATTACGCAAAAAAACGGCAACGAAATCACGTTTGTTGTGTGGGAGCCCTACTTTATTATTTATTTTATTTTATTCTGTTTTTAGTATTTGTTGTTATATAGCGGCAACAGAAATACATCATCTGTGAAAATTTCAACTAGCGATCACGGTACATGAGATACAGGCTGGTGACAGACAGACAGACGGACAGACGGACAGACTTACAGACAGACATACAGATGGACATATGAGTCTGAGTAATAGGGACCCGTTTTTACCCTTTGGGTACGGAACCCTTAAAAAGACTTATGCCTATTCCTGCATAAGTAATTTCGTTAAAATAAATTTCATTACCCTACTTTTGCATTGCAAAAATATAAAGGTACTTACTTTTAATCGTTTTCTTTACCGTCTGCTGTCTGCACGCACCTAAGAAAGTGCTTTGAATTGAGAAAAGCGCTCCTTCAGGTGTGAATTATACTTGAAGCTGTTTTGTTCAATTAGAACGGGAATTTTCTTCCCAAGTACCTACTGCTCGGCGAGAGAGGAAAATAAACAAATCATATCTGCTTTTACACTCAGCTGAGTCAGAATACTTCATTAAATTGTAAACATCTGGCGCTAATAGGTTTGCCGTAAATTGTATACTTACCTAGTAATAAATAGGCGCCCACGTCAGTTTACCTACAAATTACATTTATATAATTTTTGCTCTAATAGTTATAAAATGAATTAAGACGAAAGATGAATGACCGCGAGAAACCGCCTTTCCATATTAAACGTAGTCCCCATTTTCATCTCTGGGTATATTATAAAATAAAATAATTTTTCACTATTTGAGGAATGTCTTTTCAAAAGGGCTTATTTCCATTTTTATTTTTTATTAACCACAGCTATGACCTGTCGTTTGATTTTATTTTTATTTTTAACAATTTGTTTTTAGCTCCTACAATAATATATAATAACTAACAATAATCAAAAAATAAGAAATATTCAAATAAAGTTACATTAAATTATGTAAAAACATTTTCCAAGTCGATATCCAGAGAGGAAAATGGGGACTACTTTTGTATGGAGAAGCGTTCGTCCACTATCCTCTTAAGATACATAGGGACAGTCAGTTACAATCAATAAAAACTAGTACGTACGACAATCTTGGGATTAGTTGCATGTGAAAATTTACGTGGGGCCCAGAGACTGTATGTAGCATCGTCTAATCCGCGCTTTCGCAGGCACTGATTTAATCTAAAAATACCATCTCGCACAACTAGTATTCAGAAAAAAGGTAATGTCAATAGGGAAGATTGCTCATAATTTTTTTTGTCACAGACGCCTCAAGTTTGGCAAAAAATGCCATCAATTATGTTTTAATTTACACGTCTTTGCGTTTTGATGGTAAATAAGCCCGTTTAAAGGTTTAAGGAAAAAAGTTGGCAGCTTGTGTACTTCTTAGGTACGTAGACCTTATCTCGTTGCAATTATTATTGTCTTTATTTATTTTGGGTCTTAGGTTAGGTTATTTTATAATATGGATATAAAAATATAATACAAAAACACGTACAAAAACAATACAAAATACATATAAATATATTATAAAAAACCTAACCTAGGGTGCCGCCAGCAGCGGGGCAAGGCCCAAGCTGCCGGTGGTCAGGGCCGCAGAGAGAGGAACCGGCGGACTATCCGCGCCGTGTCCAAGATCACCGCTTTCTGCATCTGACCCTTGATCCAACCACCTAGCGAGAGTCTCTCAAGGTGTCGGTCGAGACTCTTCGCTATGAGACCGTTCGCTGGAACAATTATTATTATTATTACGAGCCCATATTGTCCCCCTGCTGGGCAAAGGCCTCCCTCCTATTCCTCCACGTATACCTATCCCCTGAAGTCTCCCACCAGTCTCTATTAAAGGCGGCAAGCTCGTCCCGCCATCTCCGACGAGGTCTACCGTGACGCCTTACAATTTGTGGGATCCAATAGGCTGTTTTGGTCCACAGAGCATCCGTCATAAGGCATACGTGTCCTGCTCAGTTCCATTTAAGCTTGGCGGCAGTTTCAGCAAAGTCAGCTATTCGCGTTTTGGCGCGCAGTATTGTATTTTGTACCTATTGTATTTTTAAAGCGATCGGTTGATTTCACGTTCAAAATACTATGCTCTATGGCTCGCTGACAAACCTTGAGTTTGGATTTTTGAACTTGTGTCAATGACTTAAATGAAGAGCTCTTGAACAAGTTAGATCGTTTACTAAATAACTGCATTCGTTTCATTTTCTGTCTTCGTAAATACGACCATGTCTCCTCTTTCCGTTCTAAACTCGGCTGGTTTCCTATACGTGTTCGTCGAAATATTCGCATGCTTTGCACCCTCTTTTCTGTTATTAATGATCCCCAATCTCCCGAATATCTCAAATCTTTCTTCAACTACTATGGTGTTTCTCGTGTCCGTCAACTTCGCTCTACTGGTAACCTTTCTTTGTCCATACCATCTCACCGAACAGGTGTCATGTCCTATTCTTTCTCTATTCAGGCAGCTCGCCTTTGGAATAGTCTCCCTGTTAAAATTAGACAGTGTCCGAATAGATTTGCATTTAAAAAATCCTTACGTGAGTACTTTGCTGGCAGAACGATGAATTCTTAGTGTTTCTGTTTTGAAAGTTTCATCTGATATCTTATGTATTTGTATGTATGTATATTGTATGTATTTATATGAATATTATATATACAGATATATGTATGTATGTCTATGCCTATGCATTATTTAACTATACTTGTATATATGTAATCACTATGTTGCACCGCCTACAAATTCTCTGCTTTGCCCGAAGGTTGACTGGTAGAGAATGCCTCATAGCATTAAGTCCGCCTTTTGTACGATTGTATTTTATTTTGTGCAATAAAGATTAAATAAATGACCAAGTCTGTGCTCCGTAGGTAAGGATGTTTTAATTTAGTCAGTGATTCGGTAAAAATTGAAAATGTAAGAGGGATCAGTGAAAGGGTACTTACTACCCTTTACCAAGTAGCTACCCGGTAGCTACTTGCTACTAGCGGAAGCTCATAAAGTGAGGTTGCACTTGCATTTAGTTCGCAACATAGCGTGCGTGCACCGTGCATTCCAAATGGATTGCTTTCATCAAGAAATAAAATATTTCCCTGTCCAATTCTCCTTTGAATTGAAGATGCATGCAACTGTAACAACTGTACTCGTAATTGCAACGTAAATTTTGATTCTATTTTAGGATGAATTTATTTTTATGCCTTTGAGTGTAGAAGGGTAATTTTATCTGGGGCTTCCATTAACCCTTTGGTTTTAAGGTCATTAATTTCGCAGGCCGACCCGACCGATACGTTAGCAACTTGGCATGTCTGGGCTTAATACGCAAACCAGCATAAGGTACGCAACTATGTAAGTCTAAAGTGCAAGAATAATACGAGTACGAGTCGTGACAACTTGAGATTTAAATGAATAAGTTTTTAGCAAAAAAAAAACATTTTTAGTACAATTTTTTTTCGCTGACTGTACTTTTCTTTCCACAGGCAACGAATACTCAAAAAATTCTAACAACTCCAAACACAACTAGTTTGCGTTGTTTTATCACATAGTTCCCATGGCCACCTCCTATCTCCATCATCAGATCAGCTCCATGTTGTCATAATATTGCATTATCATCTAATTTACATGTGTATGCAAAATTTTAGCTCAATCGGAAATCGGGAAGTGGGTTAAATTTAGCTTCCAAGATTTGACCCACACTATCATAAGTGTAACCACTTCATACTAACAGGCAAGTTAAATAAAAGCTTGAAAAAAGTAGCTAAAATTTTGAACTTTTGTTGTTCAAAAAATGATAAACCATCAACATATTAAAAACCACTGGAGGGCTTCGTCACTTTTTCTTTAATATATGACATCTATTACAGTTTTTAATTTATATATAGTAGTGTGACTACTTAAAAAAAAACACAAATCAAAATATTTAATAAAATAATTTGATTTGTTCCCAAACTTGTTCATCAACATATTATTATATATTTTTTTATATGGAAAAATTGTAAAAAATAATAATGAAAAGATGAATGGTATATACAACCTACATAATAGATAGGGAATATTACGCGAAACTGCGTAGGGTTGCGCTATCACAATCTAACGCGAAACAAGAAAATCGAAATTTCGGTATCTAACATCTTTGTCACTTGCATATTCACAGACACGGATTAGTACGGATTTTATTAAATTGTAGCCCACGAGAAACTCCTGACTTTTTCCAATTCAATGAGTGTTCCGTCAAACTAGATACGGGCAATAGATATTAATGGCGGGGTTCCCGACGCGCAGAAAGGCCAGGAACATGAAGCAGTTCAACCGAGCAACGTTAGCCTTTTTGCCAATGATTATAAGGCTTTTTGGAGAATCTATGAGCCTCGGTTGTACCCCGGCTCGCAATTAATCAGTCTGACGGCGCTTCAGCCAGGATCATAGCAAATGGCCGGGATTAGACATGCATCACTTTCCCTTTTTATTCAATAATTAGAACTGTACTTCTACTGTAGAAGACGTAGACGGATAATAATGGGTTTCATTACGATGGACGGTTTTTCATTGTACTATTATCAGTAAAGATTACTGTGTCTGGTCGATTGCTTGATAATGATGAAAATATATTATTAATTGGCACGATGAAAAAAATAATGCCAAGTGCGTCTCGGACCATGTAAAGTAGAGGGGTTTCCATGTTCTAAAACAAAACAACTGCTTCTGGGTCTCAGGAGGCTAGATGGTGAAACTTTCAGCCCTTAGATCTGTTTCCCACCGAGGTCCAGTTTTTTGCGGGTACGGTTTTCTGCAGAATCCAGTTTTCTGTAGTAAGTCTACGTGCAGTATCCCGCAAACAGAATGCTCGTGTGAACGTTACTATATTAGCACGTACACCACTAAAACGGGATCCTGCAGAAAACCGTATCCCGCAAAAAACTGGACGTCAGTGGGAAAGAGCTCTTATATCTTCAAAAGCACACCCTTCAGGTAAAAACGGGAACCTTCTTCATGGACGGGAGATAGCGGGTTACTACACCATATAACTCCCTTGATCGTACCGGGACTCATTTCTGAGTTTTAGCGGCACGCATATTGTACACATTATTTTACAATATACGTGGTGGCTAAAGAATAATTGCATTCCCGTTGGTTTTGGGAGGTTTTGGGATTATATTGAGCAACTTTTACTATGGGACCAACACCGAAATCGCAAAAAATTTTTTGGCTGTTTCATACATTTTGGCTCGTCCATTTTCTATCGGAGGGTATTTTTTTTTCGCGATTTCGTGGTTGGTCCCATAGTCCCTGTCCCTGGCAACGGGAGCTTATTTTTTAGGCACCCTGCATATTGATGATTACTAATATTTTCAGCATCTTGTTTGCCATGACTGCCATGAGATTAAATAAATAAAGTATTGAAGCTCTTGAAGCATTCATAATTTGTTTATGAAACTGCGTCGGTTTCCATGTAATAAAAAAACCGGACAAGTGCGAGTCGGACTCGCCCACCGAGGGTTCCGTACTTTTTAGTATTTGTTGTCATAGCGGCAACAGGAATATATCATCTGTGAAAATTTTAACTGTCTAGCTATCATGGTTCATGAGATATAGCCTGGTGACAGACAGACGGACAGGCAGACGGACAGTGGAGTCTTAGTAATAGGGTCCCGTTTTTACCCTTTGGGTACGGAACCTGGGTAAAAAGCAAGTCAAGTAAATAAGGCATACTAAAATTTTCTTACCAAGTGGACCAATCCGGCCTGGTGGATCCAATTACGAGTATATATAAAAATGCGCTGTAAAATGCGAGAGTAAAGATTTCACACCGAAGAACTACCTAAGTATAACCTACTTAGTTGGAAACGTAGCAATAAACGGAGACAATAAAGAAAAATATTTACTCAAATAACGGAATTTTACCACGCACCAGTTTTGAGTAGGTATAAACTAAGTATAAAGGATTACTTCGTTGGTTTATCATATTTTAAATAAAGTATAAGCGTATGAGGTGCGTCTTATAATTGGAGTTATTGTAGCCCTAATCCGGCTTGATAACTGGTTCCATCGGGCCAATTCGAGTTTTAGTTTTGCGATTTGATTCCGATACGATACTAGTCTGTCCGTGTCAAAAATGGCGTTTTTGGTTGAAGAATTCTCCCTTTGACACTGACAGATGAGTATCGTATCGGAATCAGATCGCATAACTAAAACTCGAATTGGCCCATGTTTCACAGTAGTCTAGATACAGCTGCAGAGACGTCAATATTACTTGAACCTCAGCACAGGCGCGCCGCGCCGTGTGTCGCTCGCGAGGATATTCACTTTCGATTATTTAACAGGATTTTGTTGCCGTGATTCGCACTTCACTGTTACCTATGAACAATGGCCGGACAGTTATAAAGAATCATTTATGGCTCAATGTGCGTGAAGTTTTTAGCGTGTGATAGCGCTTCTTGCCTAATTTGAAAGAAATAATAGTAATAACTAATATGGAATCAATAATTACGGTGGCAGAAAACAAAGTTAAACAAGATGTTTCGATAGTTGTTGTTTCTTGGTGCCGTTCAAACTGGACTAAGCTTGTATCAGAAGTTGTTGCCACGTTCTTACTGATATTTTTGGGATGTGCGTCATGCATACCTATAGACGGATTCGACCCTATGCCGCCCATGTATTCGCCGCTCACGTTTGGGTTTGCGGTTCTGATAAACGTGCAAACGTTCGGTCACATTTCTGGGGCACATATGAACCCCTGCATAACTCTACTATCAATATTCTGGGGTAAGATATCAATAGTGTTAGGAGTATGCTACTTCATTGCACAGGTTTTGGGATCTACTTTTGCGTCGTGGGTTTTATTAAATGTGTCACCAGTGGATTTTGTTACGGAAGGAGTGTGCGTGACGCAGCCCCACGAGCGTCTCCACGCGTGGCAAGCTGTTATTATAGAAATGATCTTGACGTGCACACTTTGTCTAATAACCTGTGCACTTTGGGATCCTGTTAATGAGAGGAACCAGGAATCTACTGCGATCAAATTTGGGCTAACTGTGGCTGGTTTGTCGTTCGCGGGCGGGCCGCTGACCGGGGCCAGCATAAACCCTGCGCGCACGCTCGGCCCAGCGCTGGTGGCCGGTAAATGGACTGCTCAATGGGTCTATTGGGTAGGACCGTTCCTTGGAACATTCATAGCTGCGTTATACATGTTTATATGGCTCGAAAAACCGAATAAATCATTATAAGACTACGACTTACTAATAATTTTTTATATATCTCAAATAAAATTATATTTTTTTATTATTGTCTTCTTATTTGACCTGAACTTACTTTGAGCATGTAGCTACCAAGCATATAGCTAGACAGGATGTAGATAGTTACCTTCAAGGTAATAATACTTACTTAATATAATTCAGTGACTAGGTAGATGGATCTATATGGATTTCTTCTACAAAAGGATGAAATTTACCTACTTTTACGTAACTAGCAATTTTACTGCGTATTAAATCACATTTACAAGGGGGTCTATCGCGAATTTATTTTGTTACCTTTATTTACCGACGTTTTGACACAGCCGCGACCAGTGAAACCTATGTCTAAACGTCGGATAATAAAGGTAACAAAATAAATTCACGATAGACCTCATTGTAATTTAATATGTGTTCAAAACGCGAAAGTACGGTAGGCCAGGTAGGCAAACACATTAACAATTACTTGCATATATCTATGAGGCCTTATGTCCTAGTACGTTGACTTCAAACTTTTTAATTTTAGTTGTGTTTACAAAGAAAAACTACTTTTTTATGTAAATTCTTAAATATTTTTAAAAATGTACAAATGGTGCTAGTTTATTATTGTGTCGCCAGCGCCACTCAATATAAAACTGGTTTTCTAAATTAACCACTATCGATATCGTTCGGTAGTTCCACCTATGTTCAAACTGCAAACTGCAGAATTTGAAATCCATTAAGTGCGCCTTTGGGTAAATTATTGAAAATGAAATTGTTTGTTTGTGAATATGTCGGCGACCGATCTTAAGATCAGGCAGGTCGTAATGCTCCTATGGAATGTTTTGACGGTAGTCAAATTAATCCAATAGATAGGTATAGAATTGGTTCGTTAGGTTGTTTCAGATGTCCGAAGGCAAACTGCCCAGAAATAGGAGACGCAGGACTCCGTCGACTCAGGGAACGAGACAAAGATTTTCACGATTTATAATATGTCTAGGAATTTCACGATCTGCCTGATCTTACGATCGGCCGGCGATAAATAAATTTCGAGGCATTCATCAGTAACCTACGAGCTGTGGTTTCCGCAACGCACGTTTAAAAGGTGAGAGACATACCGTTAGGCTACCGTAGCTTATCAATGCGCTTCATCAATGTGACAAGAATTGACATGATACAAAACCGTTAAATCTATAATCCCAGTCGATACGTCAAATAATCTGATTGCGTATATATACAGTAAGTTGTTTATGCGTGTCGCTAACACACAGACTACTATTATCTGTTAGGCAATTTATATTTACGATCCTTGTATAATTCAGAATTCAAATCACATCATAATAGTACATTGATACAAGTGTGCTAAGTTGGACATTACACACGAGGCGATATTGTGCGCGAGGCGCAATAAGAAAGCTGACGTGTGTAATGACCAATGCATACGCGTTTCATACGACGTTTTTCAACACACTTGCACACAAAAAAAGAAACTCATATTAATCAAATTTTAATTGTTAAAACAGTTAGTAAAAGTCTAAAATCTGTCATACTGCCGGCCGCCCCTCGCCCTGGCCATGGGCGGGCCGGCCGGGCCGCGGCAGGCGGTCGGGGGGCGCCGGTGCCCGCCAGTCCGACCAATTAAAGAAGGCTCCGTTTCCATGCATATTATTACCAATCAGTTACCTTCTTAACTCAGTCGGATAAAAAAGCACGCGTGTTTAATATCTAGGATTATGAGCACAAAATCGGTGGAATAAAAACGTCGTTTTGAGCAAGTGTGTTGAAAATTTATATTATGTTAATGTTGGTATTATACACACCCCGTACCGTTCAACAAGTTACACCATTTGCGGACCAGACACTAGGTATATACGAGTAAGTAACATAAATGAAGGGTACACGGAAAGAACATGTCTAGTCACTTTGACAACATTTTGAGTTATCGCGGTTTGAAAGGAACGATGTGGGTAATTATCCATATTATTTTCGTGTATAGGTATTTTTAAAGTGAGACAAAAACGAGTTATATTTATAATTGCAGAAGTTGTAACTAATAGTTCATTAAGGGCTCTACATTTTGAGATTAAAATCTAATTTTCCAAAAAAGTGACGACATGTTTTTTCAGTGTACCCTTCAAATAGTATTGTGATGCCTTCGTCCCATTCCAATTTTCATATTACAGATTAATTGATTAACATTAGAAAAGTCATGCAGTATCAAATGTTTCAGCACAATTAACGTATAATTATTACAGTCATTGGTAAGTCATTCATATTATATTATGATAAAAATGCCGAGATATGCAGCAGATAACAGAAAGCTGGTGATAATAACATAATGTACATATTCATAAATTGACACTAGTGGCTCTGTGACCTTTAGACCTCGCGAACCCCTTGGCTTCGTCATTTGATACTAGTGGCTCTGTGACCTGTAGAAATCGCGAACCCCTTGGCTTCGTCATTTGATACTAGTGGCTCTGTGACCTGTAGAATTCGCGAACCCCTTGGCTTTGACATTTACAAAAAAAAAGTATTTATTTAAACTTTATTGTACAAAAGGAAACTTATCTTAAAATAATATGTATCCATGCCAAATTGCAGCTTTCTAGCATTCATGATTACGGACCATAGCCGCGGACGGACAGACAGACGGACATGGCGAAACTATAGGTAAGGATACCTAGTTGACTACGGAACCCTAAAAAGCTATAACTTCCTAGGAAGAGTAGGGAGGTCTAGATTTTTTTTTCATAATCCATAATTCCCGCGGGATTAATATAGGCCTTTGTCCTTTAGTACACCTGCATGAAAAAAGATCTTTTTCGAGTAGGTGTGATGTAAAATAAGTAGGTCCCTATATAAGTAGCTTTAATACTTTAAGTAGCTTTAAACGTATTTATTAAAGAAAGCCGTTTTTTTATTTCTTTGCTATTTATTAACGATTAAAATTTATTTTTAACTAAACAAAATATTTGAATACTACTAGGTATCGCAGGTATGTGGGAGAATCTCAATTTATTTTATAATTTTAAGATAAATAACACTATCTTCGAAACTACTTTTGAAATAAAAAAATACATAAAATAGTTCTTTATATATAGTTGACAGGAAAACCTATTAGAAACTACATCTACATACCTTATTTATTTAATGCAGTATTGTTTCGTCGTTGGATACTATAAGTTTCTCCGGAAAGAAGAAGAAGAAGGCATGTTAAATCAATTATTTATTGTTAACAGATGGAATGGAACATTATTTAAAACGTAAATCTTGAATTTTTTGAATGACAGTATAATATTATGTCTGTTAGAAAACATTTTCTATTTATTTCAAAAATTCTCATACATACGTATATATATATATTATAATATACTTATATGGATATTATCATTACATTCGTAATAATAGACCGTGTTGCGCTCGCTATTGCGCGTCACAACACAACCAAATCAGCGCTCTGCAATTATTTATTATTTGGCCACAATGACTCCGATTTTATAGCACTTGGGCTATGCACAAGCGAACATTGTGGAAAGGAGGCACGGAGCGACGAGCGACACAGCCTCCTCGTCTCAAAGCTGGCACTCGACTGCCGGTAGTGCCGGTCACGCCGTTTTCGGGCTGCATACGCATCAAATGTGCAAAAATCTTCGATTTCTCAAAAAAATATTTATTCATTAACAAAAGCTATGTTGTATTTGTAGAACATGTTAAAACATTTTTGTTATTTTAAAAATCATTTTAATCCATTAAGCCGTTTAGTAGAAATAAGCAAAGTTAGCCGAAAACCGGCCTGTCGTATTATTTTTTTACGGTGAAACTATTTTCAGGAAAAAAGTCGTTTTTTCATAATTTTTGTTGATCCATTTAGACGAAATAGGCTCCAGAAAGTAACAGTTTTTGGCCAAAAACGGCGCCTAGCGCCTTAACAAAATAACAAATATTGACATCTGTCGTCTGTTTCGCACCTCACCCCGGTAATAAAGGTAAACAATAACAAAGTTATAAAGGTCGAGTCAGGTAAAGATAACTTAAGAATGCCCTTTAAAAAACAACATGTAAATACCAAAAGATAAGACGTACTGTTTGAGCACAAATAACGTTGATAAGCTTATTATATGTATGTACTTTTTTTGTTTGCAGCATGAATGTCGAAACTAGTGTATATTAATTATAAAATAATTGATTAACTAGTTTTTATCAAATTAATTGTAATATTTTAAATTTATAACATTTCCGCACCAAACACAAACTTTAAACTTTTCCTATGAAATCCCGGGGTTACAAGCTATATCCATACTAAGCTTACGTACCGAAGTCCAGCGAAATGACACTATCTAATCCGATCACTGATTATATTAAATTAAATTAAATTAATGAATATCCAAGTACTTACGAACTAGGTAAGCTTATAACTATGAATATACATATTTCATTGATACAAAAAAATTATATAATGCAATTTTGAATTAATTAACGTTTTCTAGTCTTAAAATATTAACGGCAATTTATTGAATATTCGTGGTGCCATACCAATTTATTTATTTACTTACTTGCTTATTAATATAGCAAATAGGTACCAAAAATTACATTAAGCAAATACAAATAACATATTGCAAGGTATGTCTTAGGTAGGTCAGAGGGCGTTCACACTGCCACGCCATCACCGTGTTGCGTCCCGGGCTGCGTGTTTCATCGTGACCGAGGTTAGCCCGCCCGCTACATTCAACTTGTGTAGAAACCACTACCGCTTGGAGTGCCAACTTTCCTCTTAACCTTGCGGAATCCATTCGAGGGCTTGCCTTGGAATGTGATCAGGATCGCATATAAGAAAGAGATGCGTCATCTGATTGATGAGTAATTTTCTGGAAGGCGTTCGTTTCTGTAAGGTGTGCATTTGTATGCAACGGTAGGAACCAACGATAACGATTGATGTAATCAAAGATTTAAACCCCTTTAAAATATATATATATATATAAAACATTTATTTCGGACAATTCAGAATCCATATATCACATATAAAATATTAAAATTTAAATTTAAAATTCAATCAACTTTTAGAAATTAAAATTAAAACATAAAACCTTTATTCATAACATAAAACTAAGCAAACTATCTTTGAAAAATACAACAGAACACCAGATAATCAACGACGTGTTAGAACTGACAGAGATTTAAAGACCGTATTGTTAATTATAGGTATACAACTTTACTTAGCCGTTTTTATTTGGTATTATATTTTTATTTTAAAATTACATGTGTTTAATTAGTGCATTAATAAGGTACACATTTCGTCCTGGGAGCTCGACGTAAAGCATATATATGGTTTGGGCAAAATTTACCCAATCCTCCCGAGTAACAATAACGATTGTGGACAAATACTACAAGAACGGTTTGCGAACAAGACCATAATTCCTCCAAAATTCGTACTATGTAAACAGCAATTACTCATGATTCATAAAGCGAAACATCTGGGCATAGTCTAATCATTTCTTTTAGTTTAATAAAAGTTTTGGATCTGTGCATGGTGGCCTATTAGAGAATATGGCATGTTACTTACGAGTCTTACGACAACTCCGACTTTGGTATCCAATATAACTATCATGGAGCGTTTCTATCGACCTGCTTCAGCCATGGTTCAACGCCATAAATGTCCGTTAGGCTTTCGATTTTGTAGATTCTTTTAGCTGTCTCTCTCACCCCGCTTGCGTCTGAAATTGACGGAAATCCAAAATGTTGCGTATAAAGTAGTTTTTATGAAAAATAAAAATTCACCAAATTTATTCTGTGGATGCTCAATTGAGCAATCATGAACAGGACATTTAGATAACATATTAACCTGACCTGACAGCATATTAACCTTTTGTTTCTTTAAATCGTTCCAAGGAGTCGGTGAAATAGTCTCAAATTAAGCTCGATACCGTCCAAATTATATTTGCTAGACGATTTTGAAAGCATCATAAAGTCCCTAAAATAAAATAAAAATTAACACCTTATATCAGATATGGCTTTAAATACCCTCAGATCATATACTAAGAATATACTAATACAATACAATATACATGTCAACAGTTAGATTAGGTTTTATCTATTCTGTACCCATCATCATCAGGTTTACTGTACCCGTATTTGGTACGCATGCACGGTACAAAATGTTTTCACAAACCATTCATGTAACATCTTACCTTCTCAAAAATCGACTTTAGTTTCTTTTTGAAATAAAAGCTAGCACAAACCACGTAGTGATTATATTCTTTTTGCTTTCCTCATCTGAATGTGACCAAATTTAATGCGCCTTCGTATGACGCGGTCAAGGTTACTTTTGGTAGGTTTTATACGAGTATGACATTGTCTGTTAGGATAATAATATATACCTACTGTAGGTATTAACTAGAGTTAACTAATTCGTTGGATTCGTTAAAACTTGATCGCTTTGCAACTATCACTGAGCATTACGATGCCGGAACAAGGATTTTCACTTAGCGCGAACTAGCTCTCTGAATTTAAAGTGCTTACATAAATAAAATTCTATCTGGCATCAAAACGGGCGGTCCCAGATCGAGGCGCGGAACGCGATACGTCAGCGGCCTCCGACGCAACACGATTTGCGAAATTGAACGGAAGGGCCCGACTATTTTGTCGGGTAATCTTTATAATGCCAGCAAAGTAAGGGGTGGTAAGGGGGAGATTTATAGCCTACTCCGCATTCTGTTGTGACGTTTCGTTGTGTCCCCGATAATAATATTGCAAGCTACATGTAAATCACGTAAGGTAAATAATGTCTCGAAATATAACAACAGTATCGTGTTTTTCCTAGATAATTAGGTAACGAAGTAATAATTAGGTATATAGGTAGAGTCAGCAAAACCTAGCATTACTGAAGACTAATGGCTGAAAGCTAATGCTAATGACTAATGGCTAATGGTGGCATAGACTTACGTCCAATAGTGGCCGTATTTTGGCTGTTATGATGATGATGACTAATATCAAAACAGTAATCTTGTTTCAAAGGGTCCTTAACTGTTCAAAACAGAAGTTTCATAACGTGTGTTATGCACGTTATTATATATCATAATTTCTTTTTTATGATGAATAGGCAGGCGTTTGACCACGATCCCACCTGATGGTAAGTGATGATCTACGGTGGAGTTAACCGCAATTATGATTAAACAATGTAAAATATATAAATTAACATAAATACACTTTAACTAGTCTTATAACACTTGTCAGTGGATGCGTGAATAACGTTGATCTCGATCGGACACGTATCTCGACGCGTCACGTCACCCGCCGCTCGACCCTCGTCATAGCCACACAATAACGTAATATTCACGAAACATTCCTCATCGACTATGAGCTCGTTCGTATAATTTAGGTACTTTCCCTAAACCTAAAAGCGACTAGTGACTTTAAGTTTTGAAAGTACTAGTTGCCCACATGTCCAGTTCCGACCTGAGGATTCATTTTATTAATACTTTAGGAAACAAATCCCTCACCGTCAATGGCGTCCATACAAGAGCGCAGACGGTGGGAGAGCTACTAATGTGGGTCGGGTAGTCAGTGAGCGGTCTAGTTTTCTGCGTTCCGCGTTCAGAATTTTGCGTTCTCCTAACTAGGATCTCTTAACTATAATGCACACAGGAGGCGTTCAGACCGCGGCGGAGAACGCGGAGTCGCCGACATTCTAGAGTTATTTGCCGTGTTTCTAATTTAAGTCTATTACAAGAATCGGGACGAAGAAACAGAAGCTTGGCTTGAAGCACTACTATCATAGTAGTGAAGGGAAATTTCAGTAGAATGGCTCGTGGCCATGGCCATAGGAAACGGTCAATGTATAACACAGGAAACAGCTAAAAGCAGTGCACCAAAAGATCAAAGGAGTTGAAGACCAAAGCCTACTTAATACGCATCATCGTGTCGATGGTTGTGATTTCATGATTGTGGAAATATTGTGAACTCTTTTTTTGCATATCACTAATTTTCCTTGTGTTGTTGTGGTGGAAAATTACACTCGGTGGCAAAGTTTGTTTAAAAACCGCTTGTGCTAATATTGACACCCCAGCAAGCGAAAGATTCCATAATTGAACCACGAGCAAAGCGAGTCACAATAACACAACAACTTTGCCCCCTTGTGAAACAAAGAGCTATTGTTTTTAGGGTTCCGTACCCAAAGGGTAAAAACTATTACTAAGACTCCACTGTCCGTCTGTCTGTCACCAGGCTGTATCTCATGAACATGAACCGTGATTTTAAAGTGCTTACATAAAATGTAACAACTAGACAGTTGAAATTTTCACAGATGATGTATTTCTGTTGCCGCTATAACAACAAATAAATACTAAAAAGTACGGAACCCTCGGTGGGCGAGTCCGACTCGCACTTGTCCAGTTTCTTTTCTAATTAATTTTACACGTAAGTATAGATAAACGACTCTGTAATGGGAACCATATTAATCTAGTTTATTTTGATCGTATAATAAAATTGCATGAGACTTATATTGTTGAAATGAGCTTTTAAAAAGTTGTCCAAATAATGTTGTCCTCTCCTACAGCCTACAGCACTTCTGCATGCAGGAGCTCGAAGCAAAATTTTCAGTACATTGGCCGAGTAAAGAGCCGTGTCGCTTTCTTAGGTAATAGCCTTTTTGACATCTGTTACGTTTCTACCCGAAAAAATAAAAAAATTGAAATAGTTTTATTTTCATTTTATTTTATTTATTAAGGTCTACCAACAGTTGTTACATCTACGACATTTAATTTACGTTAAACCATAAAAGGAAACATTCAGTGATGCATAACTAATTAGAGGTAACTACAGCATTTATTGTTTGTTATTATAAAAAAAGAAACAGTAATCTTAAAGTAAAAGTTAATGGCTAAATAAAAAAAAAACTTAATGAAGGATACATACTATTTTTTTATGTTTATATTGACAAACTATTTATATAAATTATAAACTGAAATACTATGAATTTACTAAATTAATTAATTAGTACAAATTACGTTTAAAATACAATAACTAATAATCTTAAATACCAAAAAACAAATAAATCCTTAAAGTAAAAATTATAAACTAAATTTAAAAACTACATAAAACTAAAACTATAAATGTTTATATTTAATAATTTTCGGAACCTGGGCAATGAGTCAGTATGAAATGAATGTCACATGGCTATGCTTGTTCAGCAATCTACACAGACGTGGAAGGGGTGAATTGGCGCCGTTATTTTTTTCTTTTAGTACAAATTGTATTTCTTGTATTTGGATGTAGTTATTGTAGAATACTTCCATATTTAATTAAACTACATTAGTATTAGCATTAAATATTAGTGATTTTTTAACTAAACCATTAAAGCGCCGAAATTTTAAAACGTAATAAATATAAGAGCCTCGGTAGAGAGTATCATTTCGTTCCATTTGGAGTTGAAACTCTAGGTCCATGGGGTCCCCAGCGCGCATAAGTTGTTTGCAGAAATCGCGAAGCGTCTGGTTGACGTAACTGGTGACCGAAGAGCTGGCGGCTTTCTCGCACAACGTATCAGCATTGCGATACAGCGGGGAAATGCCGCCAGCATCCTTGGTACAATGCCTCAAGGGCCTATTTTAGATTTAAGCTAGTTATTAATTTCGTTTACGTAGTACCACTGTATATATCTTGTATGTAAATAAATGTTTATACTAAACCATAATTTTTGTACGACCGGGAGAATGTTCTCTAAATCATTCCCGAAAATTATTTTGCAGAATATCATTTCGCAACCAACTATTCGCATATGATACATAATTTAATTTTTAATTTAATTTTTTTAATTTAATTTTTGAATACCTCCGTAAATACATACATATGTAAATATTTTCATCACTAATTAATAAGATACAAAACAATTCAAATCAGAACATAAATAACAAATCTGTTAATTGAATAGCTGCCTGTACCTATCATTGTATAGGCATAATATCCTTGTTTTAAATTCTAAAAAATATGAATAGAATGCTAATAAAGTATGGTAGCTTGAATAGATAGGTACCACGGCAAATTTTGTAAACAAAATTTGGTATGCAAACAACAACCGCGATACGCAACCGGATACACGCATAGAAAAAACAAAAAGGAGTATTTCCAGCGTGGAGCTATAAAATATAATTTTTTAGCAAAATCCTATTAACTAAAGCTAAAAAAACTGAATTAAATTCCAGTACATGTTCCAGATCGTAAAAAGTCACTTTGAGTCAGTAAAGGCGAGCTAAAACTGTTAAAAGTGTTGAGTAAACAGTGCGAGACAATCAATGGATAAATTCTCAATAAATGGATGTGGGTATCTCCGGACGCAGCTGGGGCTGGTATTAGAGCTAAGTGAACCTCGGCTTACGGCACGCCTGGATTCAATGCATCGCTGCTAATGGAAACTTTTAGTATACTACCTTTTGAGCGGTACTGGTCAAGCGGTAGGTATTATACTAAGTAATTTATGAAAAAGGGCTTAGTTACAAATGTAGTCCTCATTTTCCTCCCTGGATATTGACAGTATGAAAAATATTTTTATATAATTTGATGTATATCTATCATAGCTATGCCCTTTGACTTGTTTTGGATTTTTTTGATTATTGTAAAAATTAAGCGCGAAAAACGGATTTCATACAAGTTATTAAATGCTCCTAACTCTTATAATAATTACAAATTTAAAGAAAGTCAAACGTAGGGGCATGGCTGTAGCTGATATACAACAAATTGTATCGAAATATTTTCACTAATAATATCCAGAGGTAAGTGAGGACTACGTTTGTATGAAAAGACGATTTCGCACGGGTCCTCCACTTTCATCTTAAACGTTTACGATTTTCAAATATTATGCTATTCTTTTAACAAGGAACTTATTAAGCTAATAATAGCTGAATTACTAATATACCTACCTGTATTTATTGTAAGTGAAAGCTGTAACGCAGGCCTTCTAGGAAGGAGGCATTAATTATTTATGTATAAACTTCCTACTGAGAGCTGACAACATTGTATTGCATGGCTTTTTAACCCGTGGAGCGCCCCAATATAACATTAACTAATATGGAGTAAGTCATAAATATCATTACATTAATTACTTACTTCATTGTTTAACTAAGTTAGTATATAGTTAGTAGTCAATATTGTGTGTGGGTTCAATTACGCCGAAGTAATTTCTAAAGGGTCTGTTGTCAATACTTATGTAGGTAAGTAACAATTATATTTTTAGCGCCTACATTTAGTATAGATATAACTACAAGCAGTGGCTCTGTGAGCTGTAGACCTCGCGATAAACTTAAAAAATTAATAACCTCGTTGAATTTGTATCAAACTCACAATAGTTTGTATCAAACTCACAATAGTATTAAGTGCCATGAACCCAACTGGAGCTTAAGTCCTTTAAGCCAATTTCCGCCAGTTGGAACATTTAAAAAAAAAACCAAACGACAGAAAAAATCTAACTATCGAACCTGCTCAAAAAAATTTACGAGAATGGGTTAAGAAATGCGGATAAAGGTTAAGAAATGCGGATAAACCTGCACATGAGAACATTCGGAAATACGAAAGCATTTTTGCTCAAGCTAAAACGGAAACCTTCGCTAACGTCAATTAGTATTGTATAGATAGACATTGAACTAGAAATCAGAAATCGTTTATTGCGAACGAAGGTACGTAGTTGTTACAATAAAAACATAGAATTACATGGCACCATATAAAGGGTATAGCAAGTATTCTTATAGCTAGGTAGGACTAGTTTGTTGATATAATTTACTCATTTTGTCACATTGTTTTTAGTTGTCACGTACATTTTTTAGCCACAGTTAAACTTTTGCGACTTGGGTAAATACTACATTTTATAAAACCTATGAGGGAGATAAAAGTTAGTTCGTTTTTATACTTATGTTATATATACCTACTTATAATTAATATATCAAATTAAGTAAAGTTATCTTCCATAAATTCTCGTATATATTAGTATGTTTTCTTTATAAAAAGTGATTGTAGTTTTGATATGAAGAAGTTTAATTTCTCTATATTTCTTATCGTGTTGGGAAATTTATTGTACATAAATCTGTATTGCTCTGAAATACGGGCCTTTTTTGTACATTTCTAAGATTGGTTCCGGGGCTATGAGTTAATTTTTTTGGCGTGTGCTTTTACAGTATTCAAATAGTTCGGTATTTTTTCTGACAAAATGGATTGTTCTAATATATATGTAGAGGGAGCGTAGTGTTAAGATATTAAGGCTTGTGAAATATGATTTGCAGTTGTCTGTTTCTTGTATGTTTGTTAATATACGTACACATTTTTTTGAGCTATAAGGAGATCGTGGGTATCAGTACTATGGCCCCATAAGATAATGCCATAGCGTCACCCGGCTTGAGCTTAGGATTAGTATGTAGACAGCCTTGTGTGCGCCTGCACTCAGTATGGGTGTTTGACTTTATAACGAATAATGCATAAAGGAAACAAAACGAAAGAAAACATTGAAATATAGAAAGAGCTATTATCCAGATACGTTGTAAGGTTGTCAACTTGTCATTCATAGGAATTATAGGTAAAGCAGCTTTAGAGATAAGGGGGCCAATATTAATGGAAATGTTTATGTAAATGATACATTTTTACTTTTCGTTTGTATTGTATGATTTTCATTTTGGCTAGGCCCTTAGGCATCTCTACAACTGACTGTATACCTAAAAATAGCTTGAGGAAACCATACAAGTTGTTTTCGAATGTGCAATACATACGGAGATAATCAAGAGATCAATTTATGTAGACTAGCAACTACCCAACAGTCGAATAGAAAATGTTTTGTAAATCGACAGACAGAAGCCGTACGAATATTTCTGCTGAGTTGCAAGCCCCGTGAAGTATTCAGAGGTAAACAAAAATATTCCGCGCGGAACGTCGAAAACAGTTCCAAGTTACGAACCGCTACCAAACGTAGAATTTTAAACGGATTAAAACAATGCTTATGAAGCATATTTGGCATTCCTGAAATAGTAGTGTAGTAAGGTCCTGCCCTGATATAATGAATTATTCTCATTGTAGGTGTAGACTGTAGCCGGCGCGGGCCGCGGGCCTGCCGCTCAAATATTTATAAGCCACACGAGAAATTCGAAGTACCAAGCTCGAATTTGCTCTGTCTATCCCGCGTCGTTGTTAGCTGTGACTTGTTTAGAACTAAGGCTGTAAATAATGATTAAATATTTCAATGAAAATAAATACCTAATGACTTTTTCAAGTAGAAAAAAGAACTTCAATCATGGTTGAATATAATGATTGGTATGGATAGAAGAATATTTGTAAAATATTTTTTTATTGGTTTCGCTGAAGCTGTTGGGTTTCAGTAATTGTTTCTTAATTGGTCCAATGTCACTGCCATCTCAAAAAGCAATTAAAATTAATAGGCAGGTACATTTTGGGCAGCATTGTTAAAATGTGGAATGGGATACCTACTCTTATAATTTGTAGGTGAGAGAGATGATCCTCTACTTAAGCTAGAATTATAAGCCAGTATCCAAATATTTGCTTATATTAACGATTTATCTGATTATGCTTATACACTTATCTACATACACTTGACTTTATTACATAGTTATCTATTATTTATTGTTAGTAAAATTCATACATTAAGAATAGTTAGTAGAACTATAAATATATAGGTGCGAAGGTGCATACCTACCTATGTTACCTATATGTATCGTAAAATTCGCTCATTACGACCAGGTTATGACTCCAGCATCTGACGCTATTTTCCATTAGGTTTAATATTATGATTAAATACTTAATATACTCATGGACAAATTTAGAAGAACGCAAAAAATGGTTTAATTACTGGATTACATCACCAAAACTTCTTCCAAAATTACTAATTAAACTTTTTTTTGCGTTCCTTCTAAATTTGCCCATGAGTGTAGTAATTCTTTCAGAATCGTTATACAAGGTTTTCAGATAAAAAATCCTTTTGTTAATACTATTACATTTTGGGATTGGTACGAGTATATTATTAACTAAAAAAACTACAAACTGTCACTTTTATGATGGGCCGTACAAAAAGTCAGTGAAAAAGCGCTACAATAAAATCTGGCACTCGTAATTGTAAGGAAAACAAAAAAAAAAAACAAATCCAAACTTGTTATATTTACGGAATTGTGTACGTGTTATATTTTATTGTTATAATTAGTATTAAGCCGCATTAAACCACATTGTGTATGGGTGAAATGAACATTGTTTTCATCATAATTGACTAGTAATCAGCGCCAGAGCGGGTTTGCAAGTAGCTATTGTTACTTTGATAATACATAGTATGTAATTATTATAATGGATGTAACAATGTTAGCGTTTAGTATTAGCACTTCAACATTGAGTTAAAAGCCTTTCATCCTATATCAAATCACAAGTGATTACTGATTTCAAATTGTGGATGGGATTATATTTGGCTTTAGTTATGCTGTTGGTTGTTTAGACGTTGAAATACAATTATATTATGATTTAAACATATTATGCATTACAGAAGTAGTAAGATACCTTCGAACCCTTGATTTGTAACTGTTATACGTATTTAGAACTTTTCGTTCGTTCGTTAGCCTGACTTTTCGTTCGTTCGATTAAAATGGTTTGATGGTTCGAAATCGTCGTGGATGTGATGTTTTGCTCGCATCGCTTAGAATGCGACGGGAATAGTAGCTGTAGGGGCCTATTCAAGTGACAATTATGGGAAACACAAATTGAAACTAAGATAATGTAAGGAAATGATAACTTGACTCATCGTTTGTATCTGTTATCTCAATACATTATTTTCACGCAGTGGCCACATTTCCGAACAGTGGTTCGGAAATGTGGCAATAGATGGTCTAAAATCAAGGTGGAAAGTAGGCAATAGCTGTAGCACCTGAACCACCACTACTACAATGTTTCATTGTTATCATCATCTGTCATTGGTAATGGTTCAGATGCTACAGCAACGAGTAATATTTAAAACATAAAAATCAATAAAAGGTCGTTTTTTGGCGCAACATTTTCCTTCAAAAATAAAATTAATTTATTTATAAGACCAATTACTTGTTTAAAAAAAAGAAACGTCAATCAGTTCACGCTTAAGGCGTTTTTACTTTTGTAGCTGTTTGTGGTTTTTTAGCAAAAACGCTTCTAAATTTAGAGTCGGTTTGAAGCAAACAACAGAAAAACGCCTCTTAAAAGTGATAAAAAAAGTAAAAAAGGCGGGGTCGGAAAATACTTACTGAATTGGATAGTGTAAATTGTGTTTGACTAAAAAATACAAGAAACACGTATCCACGCTATAAAAATGAGTTCTTCTAGTGAAGAAAATATAAATGTTCCCGGCAAAAATACATCGCTTTTTTCAACAATTGTCCTCACGCCAATATAAATATTAATTTCTATTAAAGTACTTATAGTTATGCAAATGTTTTCTTATTTCCTCGCAGTAGTCGTGAAAAGCACTATGTAATGCCTCAGCCGGAAACGCTAAAGATGGACTAACGTGTCGGCTCAGTTTTTCCGGCCTCTCCTGCAATGTACTATACTTTTAATGACAATACAATACAATACATATAGACAGGTAATTCGACAAATAGCAAAATATAATTTTAAACTAATTTTATGGTTTGATTTACTTACGTATTTTTACGTTTCGGAGAGCTTAAGGGCTCGAGTTCCAAGCACTAACAGTGCTGAGCCGTGGCGTGCATTAATCCCTCTTAAGCTTGAAATGTTAAGATCGTAGGTATAAAAATTAATAATAAATATTTACCTGTAAATAAAATCGATAAAATGCTAACGCTACTGTCAGTTGAACCAGGCATTAGCATTGATCCTGTGTGCTTAGTTGATATGCTTTTCCCACCACGTTTGATGCAATTTAGCGCTTCGACGGCGGCTTAATGGAGGCGGCTAAAGTGGAGTAAATATAACTAAATTGCGTACTGTTTATAAATGTACATATACCTACATGTGCTCGCTTAATTTAATTAATTCAATTCGGTTATTTTAGTGAAAAGTGTGAGATTTGTTTCACTTTTTATAAATCATCATCATCTTCCTCGCGTTGTCCCGGCATTTTGCCATGGCTCATGGGAGCCTAGGGTCCGCATGGCAACTAATCCCAAGAATTCGCGCAATTACTAGTTTTTACGAAAGCGACTGCCATCTGACTTTCCAACCCAGAGGGTAAACTAGGCCTTATTGGGATTAGTCCGGTTTACTCACGGTGAAGGAAACTTCAGTGAAAAGCGACTGACATGAGTGATATTTCGTACATTGTGGAATAAAATATGTAGGTAGGTAGGTAGATAAAATGTTTATATATTGGACATATTTTTATTTCCTTATTAGACTAAGAAATTTCTTGAATTAGACTTACAGGCCACTTCGAATGTACACTGACTGTCAAAATTATCAGTTTCAGCAAATGTTGTAGATTGTAAGTATCAATATTACGTTAAATTTAAGTCGATTTTCAGAGAAATTGTCACTTGTTTTGAAGTAATTTCTGGAGAAAATTGATTTCGTTTAACTTTCATTTACACCACTTAAAATTTAAGTGCATTTACAATGAAAATATTCAATATTATCCGCTGTATATATTTGAATAGAAGTTCTTTCTTAATTTTAATTTTATATTATTCTCTTTGGTTGAGGTTTCGACCAATAAACGTGAAGCAGAATCCAATTACTGAGAAAATAAAAAGCTAACAGACACCGATCTTGTTTACCGCTGAGGCAGGTATGTAAATTCATTTACCCGAGTTGACTTTTATGCCTTTAGAAAATTCCCGCGTGCAATTTATTATGTTCGTGTTAGTAGGGGTAGAGGCTGTAATAACTGGTTGGTTTCTATGAGTTTAATTGCTCCTTTCACAGTTTATCGTTTAAAAAAAGCGTCAATAGTTCTTTGTTAAGTATAAGAATGCAATGTTTTTGTTTACCTCTCGTTCTTATTTCACTCAGTAGGTAAGTTCGTGTCTTACAGAGAAATAATTTATGCAAAGTAAGCTATGCATGGGGATACTTTATCACGGGTGAATTTCAATAATTACCCAACTGATCTCAATACAGCATGCGCCGATTCAGTTAAGATAATGTCTGTATCGCCGCACATTAGAGATGTGATGTTAAGATAGCATGATGTATATAAAACAATTAGTTATGATGGAATAAATCAGTCTGTCTACCCGTCAACGGTACCTTTTCCTCACCCAGCTCCGTTCCTCTAAACTGGTTATACATGCAAATAGCCTCATAAAGCCAGTAATGCATTACAACTACCTATTTTACTAATTAACATTACTGTATAGGTACTAAAATGTCCTCAGCGTTCAACACAGTCCTAATGATTTCGCAATCCTCTGTCTTACTTATTCCTTTATTAGATATATGTTATATTATGAATGACCACAATCACACTTTATCTTGCATTCTATAAAGGGGTTATTACATTTTAAAGGCCTTAGGAATTGTGACATCTTCTTCATCAGCTTGAAATAGGTTCCGCGATCCGGAAAATGCAGCTGGAAAATACCCACATCCAGGACCGACTATCTCGTTACGATCGCCGGGAGTCGATGGTTGAGGGCAGTCGCTTTGGAGATCCCTGGGGGATGTTTAAGTCCAGCCGTGGACGTCTTTTTGCTGATATGATGTCTCAAGATGTGGCTGATTTACTTTCACTCCTCTAGTCTCGATCTGGATCTACTTCTGCCGATAATAAACAAGTACAGACAAACATATATAATAAGATACTTTTATAATTATATATTATGTGGTACAACTAATATAAGCGCGCTAAATTATCTGACACAATCTTACTTGTAGAGCATGTAATGTTTTCACGCTTCGTTGTGGATGATTTTATTGCAGGTGACTTCATCTTGTTTCAAATCAATAAACTACCCATCAGGAAAAATATTTTATTAAATTATATACGGTTCGTTGTACAGTAATATGATGATACTCGACCTCCAAATAACTTACTAGCAACCGATCAACGGAGTCTGTTTGTTTGCAATCAAAAGAAAAGGTTATAAGCCGGAATAATTTGCGAATTAATTGAAAAAACAAAACAGCTAATTTTAGCGTTTCATTCACGTGAAGCACGTAAGACGTGTTTCACGTGAGTGAAAAAAATAATACCGGTGAGTGAAACCGGAAAATTAGCTTTTGTATGTCTAATTAATTTTTGTATGTCTCACGGTAGTTAGAATAATTGTTTGTTCAGCGTTTCTCTTACAAATTAATATAGTTGGAGTTTCATAGCCCTATTTACAAAAATAGCAGCCGCAAAAAGAAGGATTCATTTTCCATTATTCTAACATTTCTTGGGACTGTGGTGTTGTTCTACCTGTTGAGGAAGATAGGATAATATGTATTTAGATATGTTGTCCTAGTCCTAAGCTACAATCCTTAATTCATCCGGTTGATTCCATATACATGATGATTCATGAGACGTGGACAGGACTAATCCTACACACTCAGTAACTGTTGATTGATCGATCACCGTCGTATTTAGTTGAAACATACGACACTTTTTCAGTTTTTTTAACTTTTTGGTGAGGACCAATTTAATTCTCTACAATAATTTGCACAACTTAAACTTCTTTAACCATAATGACAGCATTTTGATTGAGTGGGATATGAGTTGTCAAAAGTAACCAGACTCTGATGACAGTGCTGAAGTGATAACTCAATTTGACGAAGAATATCGATAGTTTAGTAGTTATTCTAATTGTAGGGCGACCACGCATGTCGTAAATAACTTAATAACTTTTTTTTCAAGGTGACAAAAAAAATAACGTTAATCTCACTAATACTGATACGAAACAGTTACTTGTAATTTACGAAATGCGCAGTGTTGATCTGCTCGTCACGTCTACTGAACCACCCTCTGTACACTTAGCATAACAAAAATATATATTAAGTATTTTTTTTACAATAAAGAAACCGACCGTAAAATTGTTTTTTTTTTTACTTTTTTTATTAGTAGATTTCTGCTAGTTTTACAAGTTACAAGTTTTCATTACAGCGGCTCAAGATGTCAATCGCTTGATAAAAACCAGCACTTACCCTTAATCTTGTCGTGATGAAAATACCAGCATTCCTATAGTTCAGAGTGGCATTGCAAGTACAAGAAGTCTTCGGTAAATTTCGACCTGAACGATACCTACTCGCATTCCACTAGTGTCGCGCATACCGAGACACAACACAGCCGGTCTCTAACTTTCCGGTGGAAACTTTAACTACACGCTAAGGGGCACGATGTCCATTCTTTTTTGTCACAACTTTTAAATGAAGCTTCGTCGTATTGTTTCTAGTGCTTCGCTTAAACTGGTTCGACAACTTGGTGCTGTCACAGTGTAAAAAATATACAGTGGACCGACGACTTTGACGTGTACCGAGCTGCTAACAATGACGAATGTATGCAGCTCGGGTACGCGCGGTACACCTCTCGCTCCTCGCACCCCGCAAGATTGCCCTATCAAGACGGCTTCGTCGAATGACTGTATTGTTTTATAGACTGTGGTACTGTGCAAGTTGTACTAAGTTTTAAGAGTCAGCAGCTGTTTGGGAAGTTTACTTTTTATATTTGGCTGTTTCATACATTTTGGCTGGTCCATTTTCTATGGAAGGGTAAATTTTTTTTTCGCGATTTCGGGGTTGGTCCCATAGTAAAAGTTGCTCATTATAATCCTAAAACCTCCCTGGCAACGGGAATGCACTTATTTTTAGGCCACCTTGTATATGTAGATAGCCGGATTGAAAATTTATTTTCCTACACAAGGGAGTTTCACTTTAAGCAGGTCCTTGTTATAATTTTTCGATTTCCAACAGAAATGTTATTCAAAGTAGGCACCTATTCAATTCTGATATCATAAAATAAAATAAGGATGCAGAAAATTAATCATGTTATGCGGCTACTGTAACTCATAAAAATAGTATGAATGGACGTAAACAGCGCTTAACAGGTTGGAACAGGCATGTAAGTGACGCTCACAGCCTAACGTTTGCATATGATATATGGAAATTGTATGGGAAACCGGGCTCTGGACCGGTTTATGTTGACATGGTCGAGGCCCGTGAGATCTTTAAAGGGAGGCTCAGATGGTGCCAAAACCATCAAAAGCAAATCAAAATGGACTTACTGGCATCCCATCACTCCAGTGGCGACTTTAAGGCTTTCTGGAAGGCTACAAATAAACTAAATCCCAAGAACGGCGTACCTGTGAGTATCAATGGAGTTTCAAGTCCTAAAGAAATTGCCAACTTATTTAGAGATAGATTTACAATTAGCTCACCCTTAAGCCTGTCGTGTCGGAATTTCGAAGCTCTGAAGGGCGACTTGTCAATTTGTGTTTGTGCTAAAGACGTAAGAATAGCAACAAATAAAATGAGAAGGGGCAAGTCGCCTGGTCATGACGGCTTAAGCGTCGAACAACTCCGACATGCCGGTGTCCATCTACCTCGAGTACTAGCCTTGTTGTTCAACTTGTGTTTGAGTCACTCTTATTTACTGCCTGAGTTGATGGAGACCCTGGTGGAGCCTATCATTAAAAATAGAACCGGTGATGCTTCGGATGGTACAAATTACAGGCCTGGCCAGGTCTATTAGCGACTATTGTAGCGAAAGTGTTTGACAGTGTGCTTAAACTACACGACGCTCAGTTCGGTTTTCGGGCTGGGTTGTCAACAGAGATGGCCATTCTCAGTTTAAAGCTCACTGTCAGATATTACACAGACAGAAAAACGCCTATTTATGCCTGTTTTTTGGACCTGACGAAAGCTTTTGACCTTGTATCTTATGATATTCTGTGGGCTAAGTTGCATAGGTCTGGGTTACCGCCAGAGTTAATCCATCTTCTCAGGTACTGGTATTTAAACCAGGAAAACCGTGTGAGGTGGGCAGGTGAGGCTACGGAACCATACAGGCTTGAGTGCGGGGTGCGTCAGGGTGGATTGAGCTCACCTTTACTTTTTTGCCTGTATGTAGACGCACTTGTCGAGCAGCTCAGCGGTACACATGTCGGGTGCCATGTTGATGGCGTATGCCTAAACAACATCAGTTACGCGGACGACATGGTACTGCTGGCTCCCTCCATTGAGGTGCTCCGTAAACTTATAGCTGTATGTGAATCCTACGCCTCCTCACACGGTCTGTTGTATAACGGGAAAAAGAGTGAGATAATGATTTTTAAGGCTGGAAACAAGTATCCCACAATTATACCTCCCGTCCAATTAAACGGCATCGCCCTCACGAGAGTCACACGCTTCAAATATCTTGGCCACGTTGTTACTGATGATCTGAAGGACGATGTGTGAGGGCGAACATGCTGGCCCGCAGGTTTGGTAGGTGTTCAAAAAAGTGAAAATTACGCTTTTCAAGGCATACTGCTCGTCTTTTTACACTGGCAGCCTGTGGGTCCGATATACCCAAAAGTCATACAATGCTATTAGGGTGCAGTACAACAATGCTTTTAGGATGCTGATTGGCCTGCCCAAATTCTGCAGCGCATCCACCATGTTCGCGGAGTCACGCACCGATGGGTTTGCAGCAATCTTGCGCAAAAATGCAGCGTCTCTGCTGAGCAGAACGAGGGACAGCCCAAACAGCATCCTAAAGATGATTGCTGATCATGTGTGTTGTCCTGTAATTAATGAAATAATTTTAAATGTAAAATTTAATTTAATTTTTAAGTACTAACATTATTTTTAAGAATATACTAACAAAATCTAAGATCATTGTTATCTTTATTTAATAAATGAAATGAAATGAAATTAACATACCTTAATTTTTCAATAAAAGATATTTATACCTACAAGACGTAATACTTACAAGTTCATGCCATTGTTATCTCTTACATTGAATATAATGCATAATACGTATTTTACTTTCCTCATAGTCGAAATGAAAATATAGTGACTAACTCGGGTGAAAGCACCCATTTCACCCTCGAACGGCGGCGCTTTCTCTTATTCGACTGCCAAAATATCTCTGGTGCAATAAAAAATAGTGTGAAGTATTATGTTACCGGTTTAGTAATAACACGCATGTGACACCTAAAATAGCATTTTTAAAATCCACACAAATGAATTGAAGGCAAGAAAGTTTCCAACTCTCACGACGATGTCATTCTTTATATTCTATAAGTATCCATCAGATCGTTATTATTTCCTCGTGTTTGTTTTTTTTCAGAAATAATCGGAAGCTGCGTAAAACTGAGCTGCCTTTTTGTGTATATTCGCGAAAATTCGTTTATCGACCAAACATCACTCCGCGTTGAATCGAAAAAGCTCCATTTGCATATTCATGGACACACGAGCTAGTTTTAAAATCGTTTACTGAAATAATAACAGCCCTGTGTTCAAAACTATAATATTATTTTAGACCCTTTGCTATGGTAAGGTCAATGCGGGGAACACCGGCATACTTTATTTAAAGTAAAGCTTGACTGGATAACACTAGGGTATTATATATAACTAGGATAAACGACATGATCCTGTGGGGTAATCAATACTGTACTTTACGATATTGTTATAATAAATTGGCATAAGAAGGTAAACTTACGTTTAAAATAAGGTATTTATTTAACACGGCGGCTAGGTAAGGTCCGTCTGGTGCGCATTGACGCGTAATTAGATAGATTAATGGTGTTGCTTCAAGATAATTTTTATCTTTCTTTATACCAGTGAAAAGTTTGTTTGCTATACAGGGAAATAACGTTGCAATTTCAACATATTATTACACGCATTTTTCTGTTTTTAAGGTAAGATCGGCATATGTAGATGGAGTTCAAAACCTTTTTTTTAAGTCTTAATATTACCTGTTATCTGTTTTTGTTTTTTAATTTTTTTTACTGATAATCAGTAAAAGTCTTTTGGGTGATGATGCAAATCGAAATAAATAACATCATTTCGAAATTTGAAGCAAATCCCTTATAACAACACAATAAAAAATAACCTGAAAAAATTAAAAATTCATAAGCCAAAAACTGTCACAAATAGGATGTTTATACTCGGCATAAAATATTGTTCACTATAAGAGGTACTCTACCTCCAAAAATACCTTAAAAGGTACGGACTTTCCAAAATATTGAGGTTAGATATTTCAAAACTTAAAACTATAAATTGAAAGCGGTTTGAGTGCATTAATAGCACTAGACAGGAAAAACCGTTAACCGGGGGTCAAAAAGTAGCCGAATAAACCTCGCGTGATTTGTGTACCAGCCCTATGCGGTATCTGCTAGTTGTCTCTTGTCTCTAACTATTACCTTTAATATTATGTACGTAAATAAAAAGAGCGGATTTTTCTGATACACTAGGAGGACCAAAATCCAAATGTTTTCGAACTGTATAATGTTTAACCTAATAAAAAAATTTCATTTTAATTTTTCAATTGAACGCATGAAACTGGTGCAAACCTTTATGCTTAAAAGGACTATACATAAAAAATATGACAATTGTCTTACATGTTACAACTTAAAAGCACCTACAAACAAAGTAACGTATGACCGGTTTTGTTCAGTGATCCGTGTTAGTTCCCTTAAGTAAATTATACCCTTGACTTTGGATACTACTCGTAACATATATTTTCTGTGAAGTTTGTTCAGTTGAACGATTTTAAGAGATCTCGAACAATCCGATACATAACCTTCCAGTTTTGTGGAGTTTTAAGGACCCTTTGTAAATAGATACTTATTTCGTACCTCAAATGTTTCTTTGTCTTGCGATGTTATAATAAATAATGTTATAACGGTTTTTTACGTCGAGTGACTATTGCATGAATTATTTTTGGTAGGCAATATAGAGATATTTACATCAAGTATATTTTATTTGTTTAAAAGTACCTAAGTATTTCAAGAAGGCAAAAGTTACAAAGATAAAAGCCAATTATAATTACATTATTACAAAGTAAATAGAAATACAATTTGAAAATCTTAAAATCTACTTACAAAAATACCTAAAGCAAAAGCAAAAGTACCTAAAGCTTGAGTAAGGTGCTGGTTGTCATCTCCATACAGTTTATTACCTTAAAAATGTAAAATCTAGCAAAATTGTATTGAGATGACATTTGTCACCATACCTAAGCTGTTAGAAAAATACTAATAATCGAGTACAATATCATCGGAACACATATTAAATTGAAGCGTCTTCTTATTCCTTCTGTTTATTTCTTTCTCCTTTTATTGTTCATTTGTGCGTCTGCGATGCGGTTATCGCATTACTTAAATAAAAATTATTTTGTTACTACTCTTGAGTTACTTTAATTAGCTTTCTGGGTTTTAATCTCTTTATAAATTTAAAATTTTCAGTTAACCATGGCATAAATAAATTATGTTTATAAAATCAATAAATATGGCTTTCCATCAAGGGTTCTTATGCTTCATGTGCATGAGAATTTAGAAAAAAGATCTTAAGACACATGGAGCTTACCTAAGGACACTTTTGTGTTGGAAAGCATCCAAAAATGATACATCGGATGATTATCACTTATTTTCCCGTGTTACCTTTCCTAACAATAATTTCCATAGGGCCTGTGGCAGGTGCGGTTCACGCAGCGGAGGTAGCCGGCGGCCCCGCTGCTGTAGTAAGGAACTTGCCCAAGGAAATTGCCCCTGAAAAGGAAATGCACTTTTGATGGAAGCATTGAAACAATGTCTGAGTTGTTACATTAAGTAAAATAGAATAGTTAATTGTTTTACAAGGGGGCCAAATTGTTCGTGCATTTCGTTTTAATAAAAATTTCAACATAAAACCAAAAGCGTAGCGACTGTAGCGAGTAAGTTGCATTTTACCCACAAGAGTGATTCGTTTCTGAGAATAAAGAGGGAGGGAGGAAAATTTATAAACCCCTTATACACAGTGTGATTTTGAAATTGACGCTTTCTTTTAAGGAGCGACTTCTTACTAGAGTTAATTTGCAAATCTTATGTCGATATTAACCGGGGGTCAACAACAAATGATTTCTAAGATACTTAATGCGTTTTTAAAATTATATCTGACTTGACTTGTATGAAATTGGGGCCTTACCCAAGAAAAACATTGATTGCGGGATATTGAATACACGCAACTACTCTATCCAGTAATAGTGTATTTATTAAACTTTTAGAAAAGTATTACAAATGTACCAAATATCTCGATTTTTTGACGGCAAGTCAGAAAAATATTAATTTTTGCCTACTGGTTTATCGGGAAGTATTTGTTTCAAATAAACTATTAGTATTAACTCCTTAAAAGAATGCGTTCACTTCAAAGTCGTCCTATAGTTATACTGAGTGGAGTATCTGAAGTAGGCATTTGTCCGTCAGAAAATATTTTTCTTCTAGGGAAAAATTCAACATCTAGGGGTGTGGGATGTAGGGACGTGTTGTGGGCGGATCTCCGTGAGCTCGGTGTCGGCGAAAGCTGGCGTGATATCGTTCTGGATCGGGCAAAGTGGCGTGCTCTTGTGTTGGAGGCCAACACTCATTTTGGGTCATCGCGCCAGCCAAGTAAGTAGTAGTAGGGATGTTAAATTTTTAAATTCAACCATCACCAGTCATCAGTCAACAACTTATAAAATTGTTAAGATTAATTATATTTATATATACATATAGTATATAAGTAAGTTATCCCAGTTGAAAGTGTTGAAACTACTGTACTGCAGAAAAAACAACCTATGTGCCTGCATATTTCCTTGACAACCTATATAAACCTATTTGTGATCAAGGCTGACGCATGTCACTGAACTGAAACATCAATGGAAACCAATCAATACATGGATACTATTGATCAATACGTCAGACCAATCCTGCACTTCCCTCTGATTCCGCATTTTACTTTTAGTTTAGGGTTATTCCCAAGAGCGTATAAAATTGTTAATGGGATTTTTGTTTCTAGTACGAGTATGTATCACTATCGACCTACCTGTACAAATATGTCCCTCTGCTGGGCATGGCCCCATCTCGTGGACGAGTGGAATTATAATTTATACAGATGCAGTGCATATTTGTTTTCCATCGTATTTTCTCGGAAACGTTCGTATTGGTCATGATACTTCAGTCAACCTCAGTCCTTTTTGTATCGAGACTGACTAAAATATCAAGCCGCGTTCGTACGTTTCTGTGAAAAACGATGGTAAATAATTATGCACTAAAAAGGTTATTTGTTATAATTGTTATGTGTCACTCAGTTATAACAGCTGTTAATTAAATGAGGAGGGTTATTATAAACGGCATATTATAATCTTTGCTCCGACATGAACAGAACAAAGCGAGGAGTGTTATTATTAACAGCATATTTTCGTAGAAATTTGACATTAATGATGGCATTTCCACACTTTGTCATTCCGATTCTAACGAGCTTTGATTTCTAATCTCACCAAAGTTTTTTTGGTGACATAAACCTCACCATGTTTACCACTGGGAATAACCCCTATTTCGGCTGAGCTATTCTGTTTACAGTTTACTACGAGATATTTCACAGTCAAAACGAAATTGAAAACAACGGGGTTTTCTAATAGGTAAGCTCCGCTTAGAATTCCCTTTGCAAACGCTCTTAATACAGTAACAGTTGCCTACATTTGCTTGCATAGAATTGTAAGGCACTTTGCTATTGCATTAGCAAGTGTTTTTATAACATATTGTAGAGTAGAATACGATAAATTTTTACAATAAAAGAAACAGGAAACAATGTAACTTGGAATTTGCTGGCTTGGAAGCGCTTCACACGCGCTTTTGATGATGATAATGGTTTCCTGTTATCCTTCATCAGGGACATAGAGCTCTCAGAAGGGATTTCCATTTTAAGGGATTTCCAATTTCCACGGTCCATTGCGGCCTCCTCCAGCTCAGCCCAGCCAAGGGATGAATCAGTCAGTCAGTCAGGACACTTGCATTTATATATGAAAATTATATTGTCATGTTAAGGTTTAAATAATTGTCATTTTTGAGTATTTGTTTTTGTATTTTTTGCTTAAATTACAAAATCAAACATATTATAACTAAAAAGGTGTAACTTACGTGGGTGCGTAATTACAAACTATCAACGTAGTGGTCCAACCGTATTCTTTCTTCTGTGAGATCCCACAGCCGACATGGGTGGACTCGGCCCACACCATCTGAAAACCGCACGTATATTTACCTACCAGATAATAATAATTTATAGGCACCTACTATACCAGAGTAGACCTACCTCCGGTGTCACTGTGACGTGGTTGTTCTGGGACAACCTGTATGTATTATCCATTACCTGTGTGTAGTGGCCAATAGGTCGCGGCGTAGCGAGGCTGTATGGTTCAAATCCGTAATTTGCGTGCTCGTTAAACCAGCTGCCCAGGGCTTCCTCGATATTCGGAATAACTGGCACATTGAACGGCCTCGGCAACGTATATATAAAGACATTTTCACCAATCTGGCCCCATCTTTGTGAGCCTACAAAGAGAAAAAAAGCTAAAATGGGAGGACCTGTTCACATTGATCCAATGTTACATTCGGCTCATATATTCGATTTTCCACAGATTCTGTTGTTGTGTACAGCCTAATTCTGCTAATTTACCCATATTTAGATTTTGTATTAAAAATTATACTCTGATTACAACTCTAATATAAACGTGAACTATATTTTTTTAATTTTAAAAATATTAAAGAAGATAAGCAAATAAAAATATCTCCTCAATTCGATTAGTTATAAGAATCAAACTAAACAATTATTCTACTAAGGGATGTAACAGTAGTTGTAACAGTGTTATAGGTGTTATTGCTGAATAAAGTCTAACGAGTAAGATTTATAAAAATGACCTAGTTCGCTGACTAACAAAATACCTAAGACATTTATTTTAGCAAGCGTGACCCAATTGTCAATTCACATTATACCTCTACGAATAAATGCGCGACCGTACTAATAAGGTCCAAACTGACATGGAGGTCAATTCAAACTTACATTTTGATATGAAAATGATGTCATTTTAATATCATTTCCCGTACGTCTCGTCCGCACCAATATAAATGTACGAAAAAGTACGAGCGAAATGCACGTGTTGACAACATAATGACATCATTCAGATATCAAAATGTACGCTCTAATTCATTAGTGTTCATTTTTCATTTCATTTCAATTGGCCTCATGGTCACGCGTCACCTGTCTGTTTGTCTTTCTGTATTTTTCTGTTTTTCGCTTAGCCGATATAGATTAAAATTGGAATGGAGATAGCGGAAATCATCACGTAGACGAAGTTACGGGCGGGAGCTAGTATTTCAATAGGTAAGTGTTTAGTATTCAACTCATCTGAAGTAGCGCGTCTACTGGCCGGTGACACAAAAAAGGTCTAGAAAAACAATAACTGACATACCATCAGTGTCATTCGAATCACGAGAGGAATTATATCACAATTCCCAATAATATTCCGTAAAAAGCAAACTAATTAAATGTTCCCTAATTATTAATGTAAAGAAAAAACCAGGAAGCAGCCACCCGCAGCATAGGCCTCTGCCAACACGAGGACCCGCAGCCATCGGTAAGCCAAGCTAGGTTCCTTTGGGTTAGTATAGCACACAACCAATACAGTCCACTTGGCTTTATAACTATCAAAATCGATCTTCTCAGTATTTCAACAAACGCATTGTATTTGTATTTATTACATTTTTACTCGTTTTTAGGGTTCCATAGCCAAAATGGCAAAAATGAAACTCGTTCTGTCCGACAGTCCGTCCGTAGGTATGTCACAGTCATTTATCTCAAAAACTTTAAGGTAATGTTTAAATATAAATTTAGAATTTAGAAGCTTAAGTAAGTCTATTTTGTGAGCCGCTACTAGTAAGTTTAAAAGTTAAAAAAAATTATGCGTGGCCCGACTCGCACTTGGTCGGTTTTTATCTGTTTTACCTCTCGCGTCGAATTGATGGTCCCTATGACAGTTCTTTAACGTCTCTTTTGATTGGGCTTAATTTAAAAAAATAATAGAATAAACGTATTTTTACCGTATTTTATCACTTTAATGTTACATTTCTAAACAAATTAATGTGCTAAACTTCCAAAAATGTCTACAAATATTTAACGTGACTGCTTCTCCATATAAAAATTAATTATTCGACGCGAGAGGCATAATCATTGACCAATTGACCTTCCTTACAGGTAAGCGGCTTCACGACAATAACGAAATAACAAAGTAGCAATACATCAAACTTGCTTGAGAACTTTCATAAGTTCCTAGATACGAGTATTATTACTTATTCAGTGGCACTAGTTCGATACGGGGCGGATTGAAGAAAGCTGATTGGTCCGTATTGAAATGATCGCTGAATCGAATAGTAATTCAGGAAATCATTCATTTCGGCAATAGAAGAACCGAATGTTCCAGTTAATATTCGATTCTGTGAAGTCTGTATTCGGCGCATTACTAATCAACAGGCAGTGTAATTACCAACGGTCTTAACTGGATTATGGCCAAATATTCCATTTTCAGCCCATTTCGCTGCTTTTTCTGCCAGTTCTTCGTCCCACACCTAGAAATATGATACATTTAGTTTAGTATACTAATTTAACCTTGTTTTGGTTGTATGGAAACAATGTTGTTTGTTTCAGTTTCACACAGCTGTTTGCTGACGCAAATGAGGTACTCGTCATTAATTAACATTAACTCAAAATTAGTTCTGTATATTAGCAGTTTATTTTAATATAGAGTCAAACTAAAAGGTGTCATACGTACAACAAAACAGAAAATAGATCTAAAAATTTTAAGCAATTAAGAGGATATTGGACGACCGTTTTTCCATACAAACGTAGTCCCCATTTTCCTCCTTGGGATATCGACATTATGGAAAATTATTTTTGAACAAGCAGAAACGTCTGCGAACGATGCTATTAAGCTTAGAATAAATTTAAAATTGGAAAAAATACTGCCTTGGGTGAGACTTGAAGTCCAGAGGCCGTGAGTTCAAGTATCACCCAAGGCAGTAATTTTTTTTACTTAAATTTACCATAGCTATGCCTCTTCAACTCACCATGTATATCATGTTGGCGGCCGTAGGCTGCCGCGGCACGACGCCGCGCGCCACCCTTTGCCGGCGCACGTTATGTCCGTCCACGAACTGCTTTATTTGCGCACATGACAGCTGCAACCCTGACATTAAAGATAAATGTCAAATGTTATTAAAGATAAATCATATTGAATTACAGACACTGAGATTCTCAGTTAATTCACTTTTTAATGTAGGCGGGGCGTCGATAGAACTCGATTACCAACCGCTTGCCTAATTGAAAAGAGTTTAGCACCTTATCCTACAGGTATCAAAGAAAAATTAAAATATGTTTTCTCGACAAGCTTCTCGCATATTTTAATAAATCTCAACGGGCTCTTACATTCTTTCTCCAAACCGCAATTATCGCAAAGTATTTTGGACATACTCGGAAGCGCGGTCATTATAATTAAGTGTCGCTCATAGCTAGATTAGCTAGTAACAAACAAACCGCATGGGCTATCGGGCTAAAGCTGCGAGATTAATAGGCCGTTTTGAAGAGCGGTACCAACTTCTCTCGATTTGCATTGTCATTTGCCGCGGGTGCACTAAGCCCGGCGGGTAATGAATTTTGTACAATCGTTAGGGTTGCCAACGTTGCCATTTATTGAAACGCGCCGAATAAAAAAAAATCCGGTTGCCCGATTTTTTACATGATCCAATGGCTTTAAACTAAATGTTGTTAGATTTAGATTTAAATGTAATGTGTATTTATATGTATACTTACTACTTATATTTAAATAGTTTGGCACTGGCTTACTATGAAGTATGTCTATGGTAATATTTAAATTTTATATTTCGCCTGTGTTATGATTTTTGTCTGCTTGACATAATCATGTAACTCGATCTTGTTTACATGAAGATACACGTTATTCAATATATATATTTTAATATGTTTAAATAGTGCTGTGTTATATTAACCTCTGCGTGCTCAGGGAGCTCCGCTACAAATATAACCCTAAAATAAAATTAAAAATAATACGGGCACCATCTTACTTTCTACATTTTCTTTATACTTTATACCCCGTCTTCGTTATAGGCGGCTTCTCGGATTTTAATGGCATCATTCAATGATGCATTACCTACAAGCCTGAATTAGCTATGAATCGTTTGTCTCTATCTGTCATTTTGACTTATGTATTTGTAAGAAAGGGATAAAACATAATTTAACTAGGTAATTCAGGCTCGTAAAGTTTTATGAATAAGGGGGTAAGAATTTTCCTATGTATAGTTAATGTTCAATTAAGCCAGGGGCACGGGCTATCGGGCAGCGCTCGGAGCTGAGAGATTAGGGCACAAGGATAGTAAATTCGTTATTTGTAAATCGTAATTTCATTATCTGCCTCTCAATCACCCTTGCATATTAGAACGATAGAGAGGCAAATCGACGAACGAACGAACGAAGTGGTTCGCGGTAGGCCCTCAGGTTTTAAACTGCATGTTGCACGAACTTCGTTCGATTTGCATTGTCATGAGCCGCGGTTGCATTTAACCCGGAGGATAATACATTTTGTACGAGTGTTATGGTACATGTTTCCGTTTAGGGTAAGGGTTCAATTGGACCAATAATTAAGTAGGAAACTTCAAAATAAAGATTTATAGATTTTAGTCGCTAAAATATTAGGTAAGGTCTGCTTACATATTGATTAGTGTTTAGTACGAGTTCATACATTAGCCGCAAGTAGCGAGTTAATAAGTACTCGCAGTAAATAAATAGTTGTGTAAACGAGGTCTCAGTATTCACTTCAGTTCAATTTCAATTTGAAGTTACGTTTTAAAACGAGTACCTATTTATATTGCTTAAATACCTAAATAGGTTTTCACTTCATACTTGAATTGTGACATAAATAGATTGTTTTTTTTTTTTTTTTTAAGTTTTAATTTCTAGAATACATTCAATATTTCCAAGTTATGTTTTTTATTACGTCATCGTTAGATCTATTTTCTTATGATCTGTAAGATCTGTTAATAAGCAAATACAATATTTTTCAGTAAAATAGTCAATTTAGTTTGAGTATGAAAATAAATAAATGTAACTTACTTTGTGGCCTTGCACTATCACAGTTATAAAGGGAAGACGAAAACACAAAAAAGAGCAACAATAACATTTTGATGATCTAATATGTAAGCAAGATAAATAATAATGTCTGTTATCAACGTTTGATAACGCTGGTATGAAATGTTAAATTGAAAATAATATCCCATTTTGTAAATTATTAATCCAATTGTGTAAATAACTTGCGCGGAAAATGTGCTGGCAAGCAAACTAGCAAGTAACTGCATCTGTTACTCATAATACAGTAATTAACTAGGTACACATACCAAACACTTGGAAAAGTTCTCGGATATTTTGGAAAATTTCACAAGATACAGGATATAACAAAAATAGTGGAGATCCGTTTAACGTTTAAGGGCATATTCGGTATCGTGTTCTGATTAGGAAAAAGTAGAAGAAAACTTTTTTGATGCATAAAGGATGATAAATGACGTTTTCAAAATATTCTAAAATTTTTCCTTGGAAACTTTCCGCAACTTACACATCTGTCACCAAAATCACTAGGTATATAGTATAAAACAAAGTCGCATTCCGCTGTCTGTCTGTCTCTATGTATGCTTACATCTTTAAAACTACGCAACGGATTTCGATGCGGTGTTCACCTATCAATAGAGTAATTCTTGAGGAACGTTTTAGTGTATAATTTGTAAAGGTTTTGTGTAACCCGTGCGAAGCCGGGGCGGGTAGCTAGTAATATCTAAATTATAACCGTCGCGCGTGCATTTCACTCCTACTTCCGTACATGTAATTGGCGCGAGCGAGACGCACGAGCGACTGACCTCCAAGTCTCTTAAAGTACTCTAATTTATTTTTGACTCATCAAATTTTAATCCTGCTGTGCTAATTTTAGTCATAACATGTGTAGTTAAAACCTCATTCATTTTTAATATCTATGGCGACCTGTAGTTGCCATGTTCGAACTAGTTTTCAAATGCATGCTGTTGTTATACTAAGTGTCGGTTGCACCAAACTGTTTGTCACCTTTAAATAGTTCGCTAAATTTTATTGTATGGAAAGTTTTATAGTAAACCGCCGCGGCGCGCCGGATGACATTAACCAGTCTGTCAGGTGCGGATGATGCAACTGGCACTAAGCGTGTCGCCAGCAGTCTAAATTAAAAGTATTTGATAAAAGGTATGGAAAACTCACAGCTACTCATACCTAGTCCATTATTAGAATTCGATATTAGTGATTCAAATTCGAACTAGCGTACCTAGTCTTCGAACGTCGATAAAAATAAATCATGAAAATATCTCTTTTGATATTTCATTGCGCTGCGCTTCCAGTGCACACGTTAAATATGAGTTGAATGGGCATTAATTTCTCTGGGTCGCTGGGAGTATGTGGCAGGGCGGATAGATTGGTGAGGGCGGAAGTTGAGGGCGGGCGCTTCCGGCGGTTCCTTCCGGAGACGCGAGCAAACTTGAATCCTAAGTGTGTGCATGTCGCTTACCGAAATATCGCTTCAAAGAACTAGTATTAGTATACCTAGTAGTACCTAGGGATTATAATTAAGCAAATACAAATTCATTGTGGAAAGGAAAGGTCTCAAACATGGTGTATCTACGCTAGGTCACTCTCTCCCGCAATGATAGATGTCAAGTTTTTAAGTGCTCTGAGCAAATACCATCCAAACCTGCCGCGCCGCTATGTAGTTGTCTGGCGATAAGTAATGATATTATATAACACATATATTTAACAAGTAAAATGCTGCCAAAATCTTGGGCCTTGCTTTAATCGTTCCGTTGCTAAAATTGATTCTCAATCGAGTTTAAATCAAGTTTTATAATACGAGTAATAATTTGTATTTAACTATAACCATAGAGTAACTTATACTAGAGTGGTACTGTCATAGTAAATTTTGTAACCCCAGTAAATTCACTGCCATCTGTCGACACACCTTAAAACTTAAAATGAAGATTTATAAAAATACGATAAAATGTATTTAAATATGGATAAATGATTTTTTTTTATTTGCATTAATTATTTTTATGATTTTGACCCATGTTCTTTCACTGATATGCGTTAAAATTGTTAAATAACAAACGAAACCGTCAACGCCATCTATACGACAGTAGGCCAAAGCTAGTAGCGCCCTCTGAACGAGAATCAAATTTTCTTAATTTTTGAGGCACGTTTTTTCCTTAGACTGTATCCATCTATTACGGAGTTATATCTATCTTTGCTATAACCGACTTTTGCTTGGCAGCTGTCATCACTGTCATCAGGCTATAGAAATTAAACTTAAGATAAAAATTGTGAGACGTGCTAAAATATCCTCACTCAACTTGATGTCACAGAATGTGCCATAAGGCACTCCGATACGTTGTTTTTCAGTTAACTAGACAGGATGGCAAGTAAACACACAAGTTTTAAAATGTACTATGAAAGGAAGCTTGTTTTGTTAACAGTAAGGATTAAATTTGATAAAAATAGGGATTGAAGTTGTTATGGATCTCGATAGCACCTTATCCTGGTTTGGTTTAGATTAGGTGAGCGCTCGATACCCATTGGAGTTATAACAATAGCAGATCTGATTCCTCGCCATATCAACCAGTTGCCACTGTTGCAAGCAAATTATTGGTTTGGAAACATACCGCCGACACTATAGCAAATATTAAATTTCGTTTGCTATCATCAACCCTTTCAGGAGTTGTAACTAGATTGGCTTCTAGTTGGTTTGTCTTCTATATCTATATTTACTTACTTAAATATAATTTAACAATCTTAGAGCAAGATTAGATGTTTGTTAGAAAAAGTTTATTTTAATAATGCGTATTGGCTTCATCTTGCCACAACTTTTAGATAATATAAAACAAAGTGTGTGCGTGTAATCTTTACGCGCGATTGAAGTAAAACTTCTTTGAAGTTTATCGCTATGTTAGCAATTTTTGCGTGTGTCCTATTGTGCGTGTGTCACTACTGAGTGTTATTTCCGTCAAAAAAAATCTGAGACCCTATAGTCGCGCATAAAAAAGTTTTACTTTAAAAACGATCATTTTTACAGGCGTATTCTGTTTTTAATAACGTTATGAATTAAATCTGGATTAAGTAGTTATGGATTAGATCTGTCAGTCAATCCATAACTAATCCAGATCTCATTTATATCCTGTCATTAATATCAGAATACGCCTGTTAGTTTGCGCGTAAACTCCGGCAGGGGGAATGTGAAGTATGCCAGCTAAACTGGATAACTGACTTTAAAATTTATTTTTATTAATTTTTATTTTATTTTATTTTAATCAGGTTTTCAATATTTATTTTAGAAAACGCCCAGGGCTATAACCGCGAAAATCGAAGTTCACAAATTGCGGCTCTCTTTCTCTGTCACTCTTATTAGGCCTTCATTGGAGTAAAAGAGAAAGATCCCCGCAATTTGCGATTTTCGGTTTTCGCAGTAGGTCCCCAGGTATCATGTCGTTCGATCTAATAACTCTACTTACGCTCTTATACTAATTATTTTTATTGTGTTTTTAATATTTGTTGTCTCAGGACTTGGTCATGTTTTAATCGCTTTTTTATTTGAAAAAATGTACCTACTTTCTGGAATGTGCCGAGTATTGTCGAGGAAGCTTCGACGCGGCTGCTCCCAGTGGACACTCGTTATCGCCACTTGTGTGTGCCCGCTGCTGTTGACAGATAACGCGTTGGATAATGTGAATTGGAAAATGTTACGGTTACTGTAACAAATGGATTTTATTTATAAAAATATGCTTTCCTCGTCAATCCAAACAAATCCTTGTTTAGCACAATTCGGAATTCAACCTCTTTATTTTTAACTTTCTATGTCACGGTCAATGGTCGACACTTACAAAAAGTCTTTTAAAACAATTACATAAGAGTTATGTAGAGCTAGGAAAAAAACGGTTATAAAAATTAGACGTTTGTGTTTTTTTTAAATATCAAGCCAACTTTTATTTAGGTTTTGGTTAGAAATTGCACTTGCAAATATAAGTTGTTTTCCGTGTGATTTTTTAATGGCATTTGCCCTTAATTAATACGTGTAACAATTCAATATAAAAACCACAACTTTGCGTTAACCAAAATTGTTAAGGGAAAGAAAAATGTTTAAGATATGTTTAAAACTAAAAAGTTATAAAACTTTAACCCGACTATGGTGTTTTCGTGTAAAACTATTTGAATTAATTGATACCTCATTGATTTAAACCGGCTCATGCTCAGTAGTATGACGCGAGACAAGGGTCAGAAACGTTCAGGAGAACAGGCGTATTTCCTCTGCGTAATATAATACTTAATACGATACGATAATACGATTTGGGTACATTTCACTAAGGCTTCAAGGCTTCTTAGGCAAGAAATACCAAATAATAAATAATAAAGGTCAAGCGAGATAAGGTAGGCTTTAAAATCATGACCTTTCCTTCAGGCTTTGCGTAAGTGGCATAAAAACAACTACAGTTATATAATAAATGAATTCATTTAAGTATTAAAGACCAACTTGGATCAATTTGTGTTAGTGACAGCAAAGATAGATATAACTCCGTAATAGATGGATACAGTCTAAGGAAAAAACGTGCCTCGAAAATCACGAAAATTTGAATCTCGATCAGATGGCGCCACTAGTTTTGGCCTATTCTCGTTTAGAGGGCGTTGACGGTTTCGTTTGTTATTTATAATTTTAACGCAGATCAGTGAAAGAACATGGGTCAAAATTATATAAAAATAATTAATGCAAATTAAAAAACATTTATCCATGTTTAAATACATTTTATCGTATTTTTATAAATCTTCATTTTTAGTTTTAAAGTATGTCGATAGATGGCAGTGAATTTACAGTGGTTACATAATTGACAGTACCGCTCTATCTTATTATATCCTCTTTGGTGACAGTTTTATCTTAAGGCTAATGTTAGTATATACATAATTATTTACTGCCTAGCTAACTATTATAAAATTCTAGTTTCTAAAATAAATAAATAAGCAGATTTTCTCAAAAACCAGTTTAAAGAAAACCCGCCTACTTACCTATTCCTGCGCACATGAATCATGCACCAGTTATTTATATACAGGCTATCAACCCCGTCCGCAATCATGGTCAGGATGCTGTTGAAGCTGGTCCGCATCAGGGATGTGGCCCGTTTGCGCATCGTGGTGTAGAAGCAGTCTACCCGCGCTTCCGCGAATATCCCTGACGCGCTCAGAATCTGGGCAACCCCATCAGCACCCTGTACGCGTTGTTATATTGAACGCGCAGAGCGTTTTACCGTTTATACGTATAGTCTGCCCACAGGCTGCTGGTGTAGAAACTAGTACAGTAGGCTCTGAACAAACTGACTGACTTCTTTAGAGCAGTGAGCAAACCTGCGAGCTATGCAGCTTATGCTGCCATGGCTGTGAGTTATCATTGAGAGAATTGAGTTGGTTGGAAAATTGTTAGCCTCGCGCGGTATTTGCCGATTCCACTCGTGCAGCTCCTGATGGAGGCTCGTTATCGCCGCTTGTTTGCCGCAGCCGACAGATGGCGTCACACATTACAGAACCTCTAGTTATGCCTCTAATGATCTGAATTACAATTGTACCAGAGACGAGGCTGTGTTATCCTATTGCTAAATATTACACGTATGCTTTTGGTTAAGCACATGGCTTACATTGTTGGTACAGTTTAATCCAAGTTATAGCCTTTACGTAGGTTCCTAACATTTAACTTCTTACCTTTTTACTCTTTTCCTTCTTAGCATCACTCGTCATAATTACATATCATCAATATCATCATTAATTGTCCAGGTATTGTCATACTTATTCATGTGGTCCCTCACTTACTTAAGTGTCCCATAATTGCGTACTCAAGTAGGTACGTAACTTATGTAATATGTTATTTTAGTTGTCTTTATTTAAAAAAAAAATCCGGGCAAGTGCGAGTCGGACTCGCCCACCGAGGTTTCTGTACACATAAAATTTTAACATCTGTGAAAATTTCAACTGTCTATTAGCTATCACGGTTCGTGAGATACAGCCTGGTGACAGACAGACAGACGGACAGTGGAGTGGAGTGGTTATAGTAATAGGGTCCAATTTTTACCCTTTGGGTACGGAACCTTAAAAAACCTTTAAGTGTGTGAGATACCTAATGTTTTATACCTACAAGTACTTTTCCTCATTACTTTTAGAAGGCAATTTAACTTATTACACGTGTTAGAAAATTGGCTAGAATCTCGTAACGACATTATAAATTAATGAGCGAGTCTTAATAATTTCAAGTCAAGTCGCGGTTCCGAGAATAATGTCGCAACTTATTAAAAGTTATAAAAGCCATCCGTCTCCCAATTATCATCTTAAATTACAAGGCTTCCACTATTACTTTTCGTGAATTAAGCAATATTAAAAGATGGACTCGTTTGATTATATTGATCGCTCTTTTAGCTTAGAATTTAAATTGCAAATCCGACTTCCATTCATTTCCTCCACGATTTATCTTATTCTTTACCCTTAAGATTTTGCTGTGATTTTCAATGGAGTCGGTTCTTATTTAAATCGAGGGAATTCAATTATTTTTCACGTACACTTAGCTCCACCGTATTTCTGTGTAAGCATGGGTTTTGATTGAATCCTCTTTTGCGCGTAAGTATTTGCGGAAATAAGGAATGATGAGCTTGCTTTAGAGTGTTTTTACATTGTCCGATCCGATATGGAATGTCGAAAGGAAGTAAAATGTAAGATATATGTGTTTCTCTGTATTTATTTATGCATTTAATAAATCATTATTATTGAAAACCAGCCAAGTGCGAGTCGGACTCGCGCACGAAGGGTTCCGTACCATTATGTATGTATGTAAACACTTTATTGTACAAAAGACAGATTACAAACACAATAAAAGAACAAAAATATATACAATGTACAAAGGCGGACTTATCCCTATAAGGGATCTCTTCCAGTCAACCTTATCTATTATCTATAAAAACGGCAAAAAAATCACGTTTGTTGCAGCTGTTTTCGTTATAGGCGCCTTCTGACATTCGATATCGGAAAGGTTGTTCCGATAAATTTAGCCATGTCAGAGCCGCCCGTCAGCTCTGCTGTCGGACTGATAATATTTGTTTGCGTGCGTATATGTAGGCATAATGCTTATTGTAATAATATGCGTGACCGCTAAAGACGGCGCTCGGCCGCGCGCGGATACAGGATACGCGGATGTAGGATCCTATATACGTCCGATATCGGATCGGACAATGTGAAAACGCTCTTACGATTACCAGCGCCTGAGTAAGTGTCTGCTCTCTTATTTGTATGTACTTAGTTGTTTTAATAACAAAACTTCCGTGAGACACAGACACTTACTACACATACAGGTACTTAGTTGTTATTGAACTGTACGCGTAAGTAACTTTATATAACTTTATATAATATATAACTATGAGCTAGTAAGCAGCTAGTTTGATTATAAGTCTTATCGTATGTTAGTGCTTTATTGCCGAATTCTTGAATTGATTTAAATCATATTTCATAGCATAAATATACAATGTATATAATTTTAAATATATGAATATATATTATAAATATATAATTTTATTGTGGTTACAAAAAAACTATCACTCATAATCATAATCATTTATTTGCACATAAAAAGGGTTACCCCAAGGGTTTAGGGTGTTAAGGGTTAGGGCACTATACGCTTACGTTTACGCAGCTTACGTTTCCTTTTTACGAATGGACAGACAGACGGACATCGTTTCGCTAATAATGTCCGTTCACTACGTCCGAAACTATTTCAGCGCAAGTTCGGCCATTAAAAGTTGCACGTACCTAACTTGTACAAGTTAAGCTAAGAAGAAGCCAAATAAATATCCGTGAATCGGTCGTAAAATATGAACGTGTGATTTAAACTACTTATACTAACTGCCCACGATAAAATGCGGACTTGCGCGATCGGGGATATTTTTAAATTAATTGCAGCACTTTTTAAATATGTATTTAGCTCTTAATATGTTAATAATAAAGAAGTAATCTGGCGAAATAAACCCTATTTTTACAATTTATTTTTCTGCCAAACTACAGGGCAGATGTAATGCTTGCGTTACATACTCCAACGCACTTCTCATTTTTCGACCAGAATTTTTGCCAGTGTTTAGGGTAGAACGGTGTAAGCTGGACCACAGGGTATAAGTTGTTAGTTATTAACGCTTATTCTGTGTCACAAATGTCACAATATGAGGTTCGCTTAGGGGAACGGAAAACGAGATATGTGTAATTTCTATAATTTTTTGTACTTGAGGGTACCACCTTGAGGTGTATTTCCATTTGTCCCCGCCGGGTTCAGATGGGAATAGGCACTTTATATAAATTATTTCAATTTATACCCACCTCATGTATGGCGGCGGTCACGTGGGGCGGAGACAAATGGAAATACACGTAATACCATTTGATATTTTTGTAGATTTTACAACGAATTATTGCTAAGAAGGAATGCTTTAAGCAATCTTTACCCGTTTATTGTTAAGTACTCCAGATTTCAATTTCAGATTGCCTGAAGTTAATTACTTCAATAATGATTGTTGTTCTGAAACTAAATAGGACTTAGGTAACAAAAGTCTTCTATTTTAAAAGGATTTTGAGCTTAGTATTTAGAATCAGAGAACAATGATTATCTCGGTGAAGTAATGAATTATGTGCACAAAAGATTGATAGCATTCCTGTTCAAAAAAAGTGGGCACATCCGCTGCCGGGGAGTTATTTTTCGTAGACCACTTCCACTTGAGGCGCGAAGATAAATCGAGTCTGTAAAAACTTTTATTTTGCTCCACCTAGGAGTAGGCTTCGTAACAGCTTGCATTTATTTTATAAACGATTTGGGAAGAAAGGTACCTACCGTGTGTACGGTACGGTACGACGGTGTATATTTCGCATCCCTCGTATTTTATTTGTGAGGTTGCTAGTGAGCGATATTAAATATAATAGACGGCGCCCGTGATAAAACGTTTATGTGTAAGGCACCGCCTAATTAACGTTAAACTTTAATGCTTTTTAGCCAATAACGCACCAGGGCTATGTTTTAAGAGCACCTATTATAAAGTGTTTGACAGCCCGAGATAAACGATTTTACTCTATTAAATTAATTCAGCGTGAAGTGGTTCAATCTCTAATGTTATACTACTTAATATACTATGGACCTACCTATGCATTTATATTATGTTATATATGTTGCTCATATTATCGTATAGCACCGAACCGCCTACAATCAATTTGCGTTGCCTTAACGTTTCTTTGGTGCAATCAAAATTAAATGAATATCAAAATCAAATGAATTGCATTAAAATTTTAGATAACAGTCAAAATCTTGACCAGTAGTTTATTATCTTTACCTATCAGTACCTACGATACGTATAAGACGATAAGTATGTTGGAGAAATGTAGTTGATAGCCTAGCATAGACCGTAATTTGGGACTAACCTGATGACGTGTTAGACTTTCTCCAGGGGCCCCTGTTCCTTCGATGATGAATGTAGCAACCTCATAGGCTGGAGTTGACAGACGATCTTCTATTTGTGCTGGACACTTGGTATGGTTTGATTTTGGGTTTTTGAGCTCAAGCTTCGGAGCGAGCGATGCGACGGCGGTTTTCTTGTTTTTAGATCGTTGTGTTGTGCTCTTTATATACGTTGCAACTTTGAAATCGAATTTCCAATACCTACAGCTTAGTTACGGCGCGATTCGGAAAATGAATTAGAGATTCACTAGATATGAAATAGTAAAGATATGTGACGTTCCACGGCAATAGGTACCTTATGGCGGCTGGCGCTTACGTCGCATAGCGCTGCAAATGATTGCGGCGCTTTGCGACGTAAGCGCCATCCAATATTAGATAATTGAAGCGGCGTTAATAATAGCGTAAGCCCCAACCGCCATAAGGTACCTTTACCCGTGGGACGTCACATATCTTTACTATTTCATATCTAGTGAATCTCTAATTCTTTTCCAGAATCGCGCCGTTATTTACTCACCCGATTCGACTGAGATTCAGCGCACGCTAGACTGACTCTTTTGCGGTAGACTGCACTATTTCACTGCCGGTATTAAAAATCGGTCACAGAGTTATCTTCCACGGCAAAATTGTACTCTAACAAGGGCCACACAACGAACGGAAGTAAAATTCCATTTCTCGCTTCTCTGTAAACTTACCTAATAATAGTAGGTACTCTTACAAACTTCATGATTTGCCAACAGCGAATTTATCGTAAATTCACTATTGTTGTCGTTCAATTTTCCGTACGTCTATTTACGTAAGTGCGAATACAATACTTGTCTATTCACAAGAAAAATAGAGGTTGGTTATGAAAGAAATACGACTTGGATAAGAACATAAATAATTCGTGAAAAAGTATGCCACATAAACATACATGACTTCATAGTTTGCGAGATACACAGGTACAACAGTTGAAATATTGAGGGAGCAATCTTCATTTATATAAATTTATCTCGGTTCAAATGAGGGTTGAAAATAGGTTGACTAACCCTACTCAGAATGACCTTAAATGTGTTGGGTTCAGGAAACGACGCGTAGGCCCTCCAGAAACATAACTTTCGCGGCGCGATTAACATTCAACTGGGCTCTAACCCACTCAGCTTTTCTTTTGGGATATTAACTTAAAAGTATCTCGTATGTAAATCATAAAGTACGATTGATTTATTGATGCTTAGGAATGAAATATGTGAGGTACTGATACACATAAACATAAATAACGAGAAATTTGCATTAAAACTAGTGGCGTTATTCATAATCGCGTTATGGCCTGAATTAGCTATGAATCGTTTGTCTTTATTTGTAATTTTGACTTATGTATTTGTACGAAAGGGACTAAACATAACTAAATCAGGTTCGTAAAGTTTTATGAATAAGGGGATAGGGTAGGCATGTAAATTATTATTTTTTCTACTCTTTACATGGCTCTAAAGTTTTAATTAATGCTCGCAGGTGGCCTAGCGGTAAATAAAGCGTGCGGTTTCCAAACAAAGAGGTCTTGGGTTTGAACTCTGGCTCGTACCAATGGTTTGGATCGATCCTAATTGAAACCGATGATAATATTACTGTGCTTGGAGGAAAACCAACTACGGTGCGCCCTTAAAATAACCTTGTCATCAGATAGATATTAAGTCCCCGGCAAGCTCGACCGAATTTCACCTTCCCATATAAACGGAGTTCGTTCTCATTTTAAAACTACGAGTTGGATTGTAATGAAACTTTGCCCATACAATGACATGAGGTATATCTAGGTCTATATTACTTCAGTTTATAAAACAAACTAAATAGAGCGAAAACAAGTTTTGTATCAAAAGCTTAAATTCGCTGTATCTGAAGCTACATAAACTAATTACAGATATACCTTATCCTAAGTACAAAGTTTCAGAGCAAACTAGCTACTCGTTTTAAAATAAGAGCCGAGCCGAACCGAGCTTGCCAGGGACCCTTAATAATATTTAAGGTAACATATTTGGGGTATCTCGGAATGAGCGGCAACAGACCACAAACCCGCACTGACGGTATGACCACGGTGGTGAAGGCTACGTGTTTGAATTAGCGGATCGATCCAACTGATGTTTTTATTAAACACTTGCACCTATAAAATTTTAGTTAACCGTTTTGTTAGATTGGGTGGCGGATATTTCCTATTGAATTTTGGATAAGTAATTTGTATACTGATTGGGTCTGAAATCTGAAACTTTTCGCGATGCTGCTACAGCGTTAACGCGATCAATGTTACTGTCAATCTTGATAAAAAGAGCGATGAATTAAACGTTGTAATCGAGACACCAATTCGTCAGTCAATAGATACCGCAATTTTAAAAGAAAATTAACTGTGACATTGCCAGCATTAACGCTGCCCAAAACAAAATGATTGAAATTAGTTTTTACTTCCGCCTGACTCGTGTCATTATTATTTACATTTTTTGTTAAGTTTTGGGTAAATAAAAATAAAAGTAAATCTAAGGATCTTTTATCTTAATACCGCAAATACGTGAGATAGATCTACGCAGCTTGATTCCTATCCATCAAGGGATTACAATAAGAGCTTCGGTCCGTCGTCACGGGCCTTATGGATTAAGTCGTCGGCCTGTCTAACATCCTCCATTACTTACCTTTGCGTATGCTCCACTTGGGAAGGGCGAAACAAGGCAAATAACCTTATTCGTGATAAAAAGAAGCCGCTGCTCTTTATTTTTACAGTCATCATAAACTAAGCTACCGGTACAATAAAAATCAGTACAACTTTTCCAAGTCGTGCTAAGCAATAACGAAAAATGTTGACGATTTTAAAGTTTCGATGAACGTTATTCTGAAGAATTATTAAGAAGAGTAATAGCAAAGATCCTGGTTATAGTTAGGTATGTGTGTTAATCTTACCTACCTAGAACGTTATAGTACGAATATACATGCATTTTATTATAAGATAATTATTGTCTTTTAGTGGTGGCATCATTTTATGATTCTACCTAGAGCAAGTGAATTATTTTTTTTATAACGGACGGGCAATTAGTTAATGAAACTTAAGGGTAATAAAATATGAAATATAATTCTTATTTGTAGGTAAATTCTTTATTAATTCAACACGTACATTACTTGTTACTTTTCCTAATTTGACATAATCCGAATACGACGAACACCCCTTCGATGGCATCCAGTGCCGCCGCTCACCAAATATTTGGTTCAATATTTGGTCACAGTATATTGTCTGGGGTATTTACGTCCCAATTAACGTTTACTTCAACTACTATTTTAAAAATCCGCTGTATACAGGTATATACTTCAAAAGGTAATACTACGACTTACGATAATGACTACATTTGATAGTTTATTGTAGTTTAACAGTAAAATCTTATTCAATTACTCATATAATCTGGAACCGGTTGAAATAGCATTAAGCTTTGGCTTTTAAAAACTTACCTATTTGTATATTATGTAAACCCTATTAAGCGAAAGATTATGTTTTTATCAGTAGGTATGTTAGATATAATCGGCAAAAACCAATATACTGTAGGTGCCCTATAAGTACCAATGTTATCTTCTACCTAACGATTTTATTTTCTATTTAAATGTTGCTTTTTGCCTCCTTGAAACAGCGAATATACATTATGATATTATTACATTTATACGTAATAATACGTAGTGGACTCACATTTATCAGGAATTATAACATTGCTACAACTACAGTACACATGTCATCAGTTTCTTTCGTTGAAAGAAATATAAAACTTTCAATAAAGCAAAAAGCATCATTTTTACAGTAAAGTATTTTGATACATTTTATTAGCATTAGGTGTGATAATGTTTAAGTTTTCAGTCGCATTCAAGTAATAGCTAATAAATTAGAGTACGATAATTATAATGGACTATAATTAAACTTACACAAATTATTTACACCTGCTTATCGAAAATAAAGATTTACAATCGCACCGTACTGTAAGCACACCTCTTCCTTTCAATAATAACTAGAATTTTATACTTCTCATTAAATACAATTTTAGCAATCCAATAAATATTGGATACACTCACATCCATTAAATGTTTCTAAATATTCACTGACAATCGTCTTTTATTTAAGCATCATGTTTATTACTACAAATTTAATTCCCGACCGTGCTTAACTTTTTAAAGGTTTAAATTATTTGACTAAAAGAAAAGATGACGAGAATATTTTTGTCATGGAATGATAACATTAATAAATTTGTTAATAATATTTAAATATACTAAATAGATTTTTCAGATAACATGGAATGTAGTCTATGAAGATGTTCACATTAAATAAGATTTTCTCTAGGAGATAGATTTAAATAAATAATTATTTAATTTCCAAAGAAGGCACGATGGACCAAAATTCTCAAATAAAGTAAACGATTTTACTTACATCAATACTGGGTAATAAAGAGCCTACTCTCGATATCATTATTATAACTGAATTTGTTATTGTACACGTGAAATTATCTTTTTATGTTGGTCATTTGTTGTTATTTATTTTATTCAAAAGGTAAAACTATAAACATAATTATACATAATTATAGTAAATTTATCTAAAATCAAGATATTACTGTGTTAATTAATTGCTTTAATGTGGCAGTTAAAATATATTTCAATGCCCAATACCCTCCATATCGTACACAATTCAAAAATATACAATCAAACCTAAGGTAACTAAGTTTCAAACTCGTAAGTATACCAATTAACTACCACACTAAGATACTGAGATACCATCATGTACAAACTCTTATATATTAAAACTAATACCGTTGAGTTAATATCTCACTAAAGTTGAAATCAAAACAATTAGAATAAAGCATATAACAAGTTCAACTTGTTAAAAATTAAGCTGTAAATATTACAGCTTTAAATTTGGCAACCAAATAAATCTAATGCGATTTAGAAAATGTATGTACCTAAATATGCTGTAGGTACAGTTAAGTGTAAAAATATGGGTGCACTCATCATACTCAAAAATAATATGTCCCATAGCTCTTATGTCAGCGAATTAAGAACTATGGGACATATTTTTGAGTAAGTTTTATGAACCCATATTTTTACGCTTGACTGTACACCCGACGGAGCGCAGCGTGATTGCTTGTCAACTTTTTGCATGTTACTTACGTTTTTTATAAAATATTTTTTTTGATTGTCCACAGATTAAATCGAATCCTCGAATCGAACACTAGTGTCAAATTAAGAACATTATTCTTTTGTCACACTCCGACAGGTTACTCGTACCTAAATTGAAGTCAAGTTCGAATTATTTTATGAACAGCTAGTGACAAAGCGACCATTTGCGACTTTTGGTTAATAAATGAGATTTTACCACAAAAATACTTTCCTGAATGCATAAAGTTAAAGTGGACATTTTATACATTTTACTAATAGTTTTGATTGAATTCTGGTCAAGAATTCTACAAAATGTACTATGTCACAAGCTGTATAAAATTCTATTAAATAACCTCAGTGGTTTATTGAAGGATTGTAATACAGATCGAGATTAGTAGCATAGCAGCTGCATGCGCGAGCGGCGATGCGGCGCCGGTGGCGCGCACGTCGCTCTCCAGCAGGAAGGGCTCGTCGATCACGTGGATGATGCCGTTCGTGCACTCCACGTCCGGCCGGAACACGTGTATCCAGTGCCCGTTCCATTCCACGTAGTAGTCTGGGCAGAACGGAATTTGAATTAGTCAAAGACACTTTTGCCGTGTTAACGATGGAGATGTGTAAAGAGTTATTGTTTTGCGGTTTAAAAGAACTCGGCGAGTACCTAACAGAATTGTTTCTCTCGTTCTCATTTTTAGGGTTCCGTACTACGAACCCTTATAGTTTCGCCCTTATGTCCGTCTGTGTGTCCGTCTGTCTGTCCGAGGCTTTGCTCCGTAATCGTTAGTGTCATGGTCTATATCCCGGTCAATATATTGAAGTCTATGGATATATAAATCAATAAATCCGACAGTCGTACAATAAAACCTAAGAAAAAGATTTTTTTTAATAAAGTAGGGGTGTAATTTTTTTTCGCTTCAACACTGCAGTGTGGGGTATCGTTGGATAGGTCTTTCAAAACGAATAGGGGTCTTCAACATCATTTTTTGATAAAGTGAATATTTTCGGAACTTGTGACCGATCCTACCTTTCAAATTGATGCAAATTTTGTCTGATGCATCTCGATTGTCCAAACTTTCAATTTGGAGATGATAATATTATGTACGAGCGGCAGGCAGCACGGTTCTAGGATCTGCTAACTCACTTTTGTCAGACTCCTTGACACGCAGTCGCAGCGGGTCGCGGCTCGTGGGCATCACGAACGGGTGCGTCTCATTGGCGTGAAGCTTTAGATCCGAGATGGTGTACGATCGACTGGCGCGGATCACGTGCCTCTCCAGAATTTGTTTCGTCTGTGGAACCGATCAGTAAAGTTTAAATTATGATTGAATAGGTGTGGTCTTGCCGTTCCTAAGTAAGTAGTTTTGCGTTGGTAGCGTTAGTGTCTTTGAAGTTATGGTGATTGTACCTAAGTTTATAACAGAAAAATGATGCGGTATTATACCTACCAAATAACCATAGAGAGTACACCAAACATAAGTTATATAATATATGTATGTACCTAATACCTAATATGAATAAGATAATTTTGGGACAAACATTATATCAAACATTTTACCCTAGATTTCCTAAATTTTACCGTTAAATTCTTAGTAAATAAATGCTTATACTAATATCAGAGACAAGGACTACATTAAACTGAACCCTCGCGTTGCCTTAGGCGGAAATATGCCCCAGCACTTTCGGAATGTCCAAAATGGAAATATAGGAATGTTAAGAGGAAAGGGGAACTCCGCTTCTCCATACAAACGTAATCCCCATTTTCCTCCATGGATATTGACAGTATGGAAAATATTTTTAGTTAATTTGATGTATATTACCTAATCATAACTCTGCCCCTACGTTTCACTATTTTCGATTTTTTGATTATTGTAAAAATTAGGAGCGTAAAACAGATTCCATACAAATTTTTAAATGCTCCTAACTCTTATAATAATTAAATATTTGAAAAAAGTCAAACTTAGGGCATGGCTGTAGTTGATATACAACAAATTGTATCAAAATATTTTTAATAATGTTAATATCCAGACAGGAAAGTGAGGACTACGTTTGTATGAAAAGGCGATTTCGCACGGGTCCTCTACTTTCGTCTTGTCTTTCACCACGATAATTTGCATTCGGGGTCGGTATGTCCATATCCTTCCGTATTAAAGTCATTAAATGTATGGTTTTGGGATTCTATACATTTATCGATGCCAAGTATTTAGCTGACGTACTAAAAACGGATGTGACTCAAGCCGTCATTAACGTAAATACCTGTCTGAATGTGTCGGGCATCGTGACGAGTATTAGGTACGCTAGCGTAATATAACTATCAGAAATTCAGTATAAAGCACATTGGATAACGGCCGATATTAAGCCGTGTCCGAATCTAAGATAAATGATATTTTTATATCTACATGGTGACTAATGAATAAACTTACGTAATACCCGAAGTCCATTTTGAACAGCGCTTTGAACGCTGAGGGGTGTCGGACTTGGAATTTGAGCCATGCATGATCGCGAGGTACGAAGTATGTGTACCGGTGTTCCAAGTCGTTCAGTTGCGTGTTGAACATCTCCCGCTTGCCCAGATTGTATGTAATGCTGCGATAAATTAAAATACACGATTACGATTATATCGTCAAAAAAACGATTGCTGCTCAAAGTAAGCCATCAGTTTGAGTCTAATACAGAGAGTGTATATATAATTTAAAGCTGTTACACTAAGGTCATTTTATTGTTTTACGGTGCTGACTGATGTAGGCCTAATAAAGGGCATGTCTGTCTACGTTATTTTTTCGTGACCCTTCAAAAAAGTTAAAACGAGTTAAATACGTTTCAAAGTAAATGTTCTCAAACAGGTTAAAATATGTCTTACTTCAGCATAGGATCAGTCTTCAACTTCTCAAATATAGTAGTGTAAGGAACTCCCAGAACTCTGTCGATGATGTGAACGAAGCCATTTGTCGCGGCGATGTTGGGCAAGGTCACCGTGGCGTTTACTCCGCCCCCCTCCACGGTTAGCGTCTGATTGTTGTTGTGAGTGAGGACGTTGAAGTAGAGGTACTTGCGGTGCATCGCTGTCGGGGCTTGGTAGATCTGAAACATGAAAACATGTCTTATACGACCCATACATGGCTCAATAATGGACCACCAACCACCAACTGGGCTAGGTTTAATGCTTTAAGCCTGAACTCTTATATTTTGAGTTGAGTTGTTACAGGGTTACACGACATAACTCTGTCAGTGCCATGCCTGCCTACATTGCCTACGTTGCACACTTAAGGGAATAACAAAGTTCTAATAATGGACTTTGACATTAAACTGGCACATATAATGACATATAAATCAACATCTACGTACATTGAACAAACGGCCATGCATCTAACTTAATTCCAGTGAGCAAATTTATAAGAAATAAATAAACAAAAAAATCAAGTATAGGTACTGGGCGTAATTCCATCTTTTTTTTATAAATCTGATAGACATTTTCGGTCATATTAGAACATGCTGTTTCTAACATTGACGGAGCCGAATCAAAGGGAAACAAAAGTTCACAAAAGCTTTGGAATTATTGTTTTTTTGTTAATGCGTCCGACAATATTAAATTTTCATTCATATATTACACGTACAGTTCCAGGGAGCTGAGTCCGCGCAGCCAGAACCACAATAAAATACAACACATAAGATTAATGTTAATAATAGAATTGCTTTCTGCCATATGAGATACTTATTGTTGCGTCCTATTTTCGTTCTCTCATAGATTATCCTTTTACTAAATTAATTTGTCCTCTTTCGAGACAATCCGGATTAATACACAAAATAGAAGATTGTCCGGTTGCGCAAGTTAGGGTTCGTTCGTAGAAGAAAAACATTCAATGAAAGTTAATGCTAATTGATATTTTACAAATTTATAAAAGTAATACCAACATTGTCCTTACTTTTTCTTACCGATTAATCCTAATTTGCGCAAATAGGCTGCAACATACGAATAACATAAGCAATAATATTACCTGATTCATATTATTGTGTATTATAGTATCCATAGCCAGTCTTTCCCGCACTAGATGCAAATTCAAGATCTCTTTAAGTTTCTGGTGGTTCCTGAAAACACTCTATTCTCAATAAGAAAGTCATTAGGAAGTTCCAGGGATAAGTAAATTGAAAAAGATTATAATATCAACCTCACAACTTCAACCTAAAGATCACGTTACTATTGACTGTGATTGTAAAACGTAAAATTGAACATGCCTGACCACCGTCGCAGAAACATAACTACAACAGAATAATAACGATGGTATGGTATCGTCAGGTGACAACCAAAATTCACTAATTACTACTAGTTTACAGCCATAGTGAACCGTATTAGTACTAAGATAAAGTGTATTTTTTTTGTTTCATTATTTATTTAGTAATTAGTGAGTTTTGGTTGTCATCTGGCGGTATTTAGTATGGAAAACAATAGAAAGCTTCATCTATTTAAACTATCTCAAATAAACTCACTAGATGGCGTATGGATGGATTTAAATTTTACGTCTAAAATACTGATTTTATTTACCCCTGTCAACCAAGCAAGTAAAATTTTTGATTATTCGTCATTTTAAACGAACGCGGCCATGCGTGGAGGTTAACACACTTAATTTTTTAACTTCTCTCATGTAGATGTGAGAATAAGGCCGGTTCTGATTTGACCATTTGTTATTGATGTCATACGGCACCTGACGCGCACCTATACGTGCGAGCGAGATGCTTGATTTCGCTCACACCAATCAGTACTAGCAATCAAGAAACGAGTCAAAAAATAAGATAAAGCCTAAAGGGGCCCACTGACTATCAGTCCGCCGGAAGATATCGGCTTGTCAGTTAGAACAAAAATTTGACAGTTCCGAACATCTGACAGGCCGATATCGTCCGGCGGTCTGATAGTCAGTGGGCCCCTTTAAGAGACACGATCCTAACCTAACCGCCACCATACAGTCGAAGTTACACTCATTTTAAAACGACATTCTGATATAACATGATAAGTAACATAATATCTATGTCTGTTAGTTAACTTGTTAGCTTACTACATAGTTTTCGTTACTAGAAATTAAAATACAAAGAAATTAAAGCGAGTAGAAGTTTTACTTACAAAATTACTACTCGCTATACTTTTTTGTGTAACAATTTTTAGCAACGATACTGATGTGTGTTACGTAGATATGGTCATGCCAATGATGTTAGAATGAGAGCGTAACTTCAATTATACGGGAGCGGCTTTTTGGCGGCGGGTTCGTGTGACGCTTAAGACATCGTTAAATCAGCATCGGCCTCCAGATCCCACGGCAGTACCAGAGATGCATACCTATATCCACCCACATTATATTTATTTCAATTACCGTTTCCCAATTCTTTTCCCTTCATCGTCGCGAAATTTTTCCGGGGATCTTATTAGATTTATTCGGTTGAAATGAGGATTTGTGTAAGCCACCTCTTGTGTTCTTATGCATTTGAGTAATGTATTGACGAAGACGCAATATTTATAACACAGAAGCGTAGTAACAGAAAAGAAACTCGTATATTACGTGCCTTCGTATTTATAATGAATTTACTGACATATTTTTAAGATTATAATTTAAATATATTTAAATCACAAGTTCATGCTTGGCTAATACAGAAATGTTTTTATAGTATTTATCTACACACATATCATAAACCCTCTATGATGCCTTCAAAATCCGTAAATAATTAAGATTAACTGTTTTGTTACAGCAAATGTCAATTTGTATCGAACGATAGGCAAACGACCCCGATTAGTTTGTCTCTAAATAAATAAAAACTACGGATGCGTGACATGCGTCCTATCAAGGAAGGCCACCCAACTGCCCGGCTTCGATTTGATTTATTTATATATATATATATATGTTATAGAGTAGTCTAAAATAACAGACAATATTTTAAGATTATTAATTTGTCCTAAGTTACTTTCCTCTGTATCAGGAGAAAACCATTCCAGCCAAGTCACCCTCTAATTATCCCTATGTGTAAAACTTCTTCATTTAAACATACAGCTCAATGTAAATTTAAAGTTACAGTCTTCACACTTCGACACTTATTATTTGTCAACTTTTTTGACATTATTAACTAAAATAAAATGCCGCACAATACTGAATAAAAATACATCTTGTTTGTTATTATTTTCTACGGGTGGTCTCCAAAATATATTGTTGATTATAAAATAGCAGGTGTCAAGTCAATATTGATTTTTACTTCACGACCAATCATGTGAAAAGCCTATACCTGACGATGTTCTGCACGCTGGGCTCGTTCCACGCCTCGTTGGAGGGCGCGAACAGCGTCATGTCCTTGGCCGTGTTCAGCTCGTTGAGGAACTGATTGTTGTTGCCGAGGTCCAGGATTACCTCGTAGAACTTGCACAGCGGGCCGTCCTCTTTTTCCTGTCGTAGTAACGTGCTTATTAGAATGTGAGGAATATAAGTATGGACGGTATAGAAAGGACGACAATCTCTTATGGCAGAACTGTTGCAAAAGTGACCAGCTTTCAGCTGTAAATAATAGTTCCTAATCTTTCCGGTGGCGCTAGCTAGGCTCTTGGGCCAAAGAGTATTGTAATATATAGGAGACTCTATGACAAGAACCATAGAAGTATAATAATGTAGAGATGAAATGGGGGAGGGGCAACAAGTAACCCGACCAAATTACGTAGGTTGATTTTGGTATGTTGTCAGGAATGTTAAAACGTGTTTATAATTTTGGCGCACATCTATATAAAGTACTAGGTGTATGGTCTAGTTACTTCGGTGTATGGTGGCGCCGCCTATTTACTGTTTTTTTAGGACATTATTTCAAATATAAAGATTTTCCTCCTTTTACTTCTACACCATAAATGTGGCAATATGCGGCTTTATTCTTTATTATTTGTATATTCTATAGTCTATTTTTGTATATATATGTTATTGGCGAAACCACAAAGTTTTTGAAATTGCTTAATAATAAACTTAACCTAACTTAGGGACGTGGTCAAACGTTACATTGCCTTCTTTACAAATTGTTATCATGAATGCATGTCCTACAAGCGACGCAATTATATTTTAAACCGCGCTCACTTTTGAGCAAAGTGTGAACTTACTCTTCGTGTGATCGAGCAAGTGCAATACGAGTATAATAACTTGTTTCATATTTTACGTTTCTGAATACGCCTCCACGTGGCGAAGTTTAATGATGACCTTTTTAAAAAGATGAAAGATTTACGACTTTAGAGAAAATCTTTTTTTACGGAATAAATATTCTTCATAAGTTTCGTAACGAAATATTCGGATAGGCAGTGCTATATATTATCATCAATTCATCATAGATATCGATTCGGTTAGTTAAGGGAGTTATTTATTAATTAGAATGATATTATATTTATGAATATGAAACCACCATTAAAAAAATATTATACTGATTTAAACTAACACGATTTTAACTCATAATTTTAAAAGTAACACGGGACTCACATTCACGTTCGAAACGTCAGGCCATAAATAAACGTAAGTTTGTACGCAATTAAGTCCCGTGCAGTAACACTACACGGGATGGTTAAATTAAAAATATTAATTCAATACTACAATATTTAGGATCAATAAAAAAATATTATTTAGCTAAATTATTATTGTTCGACATGTTCGTAACGACACACTAAATTAGTGTTTTAGTTAAAGATAAAATTATTAGTTAGTTTATACTTACAAGAGCTCACTAGGCAACATGGGATGTAATTAGTTCTTAAAGTACAAATAGATAGTCAATTACCATTTACCTTATCGTTGCGTAACAAATAAAATGTAGTTAATATTCATAAATAGCATAGGGTAGATGCAACCATAAGAAAAGGTAGGTAGTGAGGAAACAACGAGTACGGTACAAGCCAACCAACATGCGACGCTACCGGATACTTACAATCCCCTAGAATAGTGGTAAGTCATGCAGGGTCCGCGGCGGGCAGGGCGGGCACAAACATACGAAAGAGAAAAACATTGCTTCATTGGCACAACTATCGAAAATAGATTTACAAATAGAAATATCCACGTGATACACTTATGATAGTTACAGATGTATATGAATGTGTTTCATGTTTAGGTATTAGGAGTAAATATAAAACAATTGAGATTAATTAACTCAAAAACATCCCTGATTTAGAAAGAACTTTCTTGAATTTTAATATTTAATATTTCTAAATAGGTATTATTTGCGTTTGCAAATTTCTTCACCGACGAAGCAAGACATGACTATTTCATACAGTCGCCATTGATTTGTACTTTGTACTAATTGGTGTAATCATAATCGCGAATAATTTGAAAATCAAATTACCGCCTTGATTCACTGGTGAAAATCAGGGAGAGGTGGAAAGCTTCTGTATGTTTGGTACCAAGGGAATGAAAGTCCAGCGTGTCTACACAGGTTTTCAAATGGTTTCTATGAAATGCTACTTACTCAACTTTTACTTTAGGTATTTGCTACGGCGACCTTAAAATGATTTATTCAAATTCAACAAATATACTTCAAAGGTTTTATATACGTAATTACCGTTTTCTATCAAAATACTTGCAACACTTCAATGTACGGCAGAATAATCTACATTTCAAAGGTAAACGTGCTCAATAAATAATTAGTAAAATAAAGAACAGTATCAACAAAAAGAAAAAGTTTTAATGGAGTAAAGGGACACTCACAAAAATGGATAATTAGAAGAAATAAATTACTCTTTTAATTTTACCTTCATTGCCTGGTTCCGTCATAAATGGAGCGGAAAGTATACAATGATAGTATACAACAGTTTAATAATGGCATTTTCCAGTAAATAATAGACATTTGATCATAAACATCTTATGAAATATGTAACGTAAGAAGCTTACGTGGAGACGGAATTATCATAAAAAAATGAAAAAAATTATTAGGCCATGACAGCCAATGTACGTTATGATTACGGCGACGTCCGGCATGATATCTAGAGGTTAACAATTATTGGTGTACTTATAGAAAAATACATATACAAATATTTCTAACTCTTATCGTTCATGTATATAATTAATATATTTCATTGTATTTCTGATTTAAAGTATGGAATTCTTGTTGCTGATTGTACGTACTCAGTCATTTCACATCCACTAGTTTATTAATTCGTGGTACCACGATACAACCAATTTAAACCAATGCCGAGAGTTGACTTTATTTGCAAGTTTCCTGGCAACCACGAGGTATGAAACTAGACTAAATTTATTTATATGGGAATAAAATAAAATTTAATCATTAGTACAAAATATTCCAGTCACTTATTTGCTGGAAAAGTTAGAGCCTATGTTGGAATTCAGTAGGGATTGCTGTAGAGATGATCTACAGCAACCCCAACTTCATTTGGCTTGTACTCCCAAATTATAGAGGTACAATTTTTTTCAAGTAAGTATAAATTCAGTACCAATTTTGTACTAAATCCTGATATATTAAAAAGTGCCAAAATGCAATGTGGGGTTGCTGGAAAGCATGACGTGATTCATCAGCTGCATATAGCTAAAATCTTATCATAAGTATTAGCAATTTAAATACCTAGTAACCTTTATTATTAAACAGCTCCTACCCAGATCAAACGGATAGCGGCAAGTTTAAAGCAATACGTATCCCCTAACATCAAACATTCAAGTCCTTGAAGATAGACTTCCACCACAGTGTAACAGTTGGTTTAATTAATTTTAATGTGCGTGCTCTGTGATTATATCTGGAACCGACAAATTTCGATCGGCAGTATGAATAGTTTATGTGGTAGTAAAGTGTGTATTTTATTGATTTGAAATTGTCGTAGTACCTTGAGGAAGTCAATAACGCTTGTGTCAACGACCATGAGTGGCCGCTGGATGAGGTGGACGACTCCGTTCTTGACGGGAATATTGGCGCGCACGATGTCCGCCAGGACGACCCCTCGGCTGTGCTTCGCGTCTCCCGCAACCGTGTTGGATTTTACGTAAGCTGTATAAAGGTAATATCAGGCTGTCAGTTTCAATCATAAGATAAGCCGGTTAGCTCGGTCAAAGATATATTGCCTGACCTGACGTTCCTAAACGGATAGCCGCGTGGAAAAATAACGGCACCTGCACACATCTCAAAAACAGGGAAACAATTTTCATTATCTATTGAAACCTTTATTCTTACATGGACGTATTGATTAAAACATATTTTTAGTAAATATATAAGTACAACACTTTAAGTTAAAAGTAGGTAGCGTAGCGGCACCAATGATCGACACTTTTAGAAGATAGTGGGGTTCTCTATAAAATTAAGAATTAATTTTCAAAAGTAACGATTGAGTATGATAAGGTATATTCTTGAGACTTATCTAGGGTGCATTATTTTTATTAACTATACACAGGCTAGAAGAAATCCGAAAAATGGAAAGTGTATAACATATCGACACTGAATCTCCAGTAATCGACACCCAGTTATAGACTATTATCGGCACGTGTCGATAATTGGAACAGTCACGTTTTTGAAAACCAGTAATCGACACCAACAATTTCTATCAAAATACCTTATACTTCCTTTATAATAAAAATAAATCCTATAGTTCTTATAATAACCCGTGAAAAACTTCAAGTTCGAGTAAATGACATTAAATTAGGATTATTAACAAAAATATGTACTCACTTCTTTAAGAAATTCTGTTATTTTCACCAGATCTCTAGTCGCACTGGATTTTCACGCTGCCATTTTCAAACAAAAAGACAGATTTCGCTCGAATTTCAACGGGTGCCAGTCAACAGTGCGCTGTCTAGTGCACAGTGTTGCGAAAATATGAAATCGGTTTCCTACTCTTATTTTCTTAGGTCAAAAAAAGTGTCGGTTATTGGTTCTTGTCGGTCATTGGTACCTCTACGTTAGGTGTTTTACTAAAATAGTATTGTTCTCAAGCGACGACTAACAAAATTAAATAATTTTAAGGATGAATACCTATTATAAGATTTATTGGACTGTTTCGTGCACATAGAAATATGTATCAAGCAGTTATTTCATTTCCCCAATATGTCTATAGATTAGTTAAGGCATTAAAAGTTACCTAATACCTGGTAACTAACAAACTCCAATACTGTGTACAACTTACTGATTTCCTCATTCCCATTCATGGCGGTGCTGAAGGATATGATGACCTTGACGTTGTCCCCGAAGGCCAGGGTCTCGAACTCGCGCGTGTCCGGCGTGGCCTTCGTGAAGAGCACGTGGTGCGGGATCACGTGCCCGTCCACCACCTTCGCGTCTATCAGGTCCGAGCGGGTTGTTGGCTAAAATAATATAACAGAATTACTGATGACATTATAAGAACGGGAGCGTTTCACAATATTTATTGGATTTTGATATGATGTTCTCAATGCATCTCGCTCGCGCTTATTTATTTATTAATAGTATCCAAACAATATGAGATTTAAAAATTGGAATGCCGCTCCTAAATAATAATTTATTTAAGAACCAATTTTAGCTTTATAAGGCGGTTTCTGCGTTAAAATTATCATGTTTTCGGAATTTATACAGAAACATTTTATAGTTCATTAAAACTTTGCAAGGTAATTTAGTTGAAACACATTTTGTAATTCCAAACCGTAGTGCTATTGGAAATGAATAAAGCTATAAACTTACCTTTTAAAGTTCGAATACGAGTTCTAGTAAATCTGGTAATTATTAGGTATACCGTTTGGAATAAATGTTCCGCGTTTCTCAAAACTTATAATTATTAGCAAGTTGGTGAAAATGCGTATGGAAATGACGGATTCGCTACTAAGCTTGGTTGGAGCGCTACGTGGCGTCGTAGCCCGTAGCTTTAAAGAGTACGTTTACGTGTAGCAAAAACCTTGTGTAGAACTGTAGGTATCAATGTGTCGAGATTAACTTTAAAGAGTTGAGACGTTTTTAACTTCTATTCAGATTAGTATATATTTTTACTATACCTACAACCAATAAATTGATAACTCATAATCAATACAAAACATATTATATTTATATATAGTATATGTAGGTATTATAAAGTAATACAATTTTAAAAGTGTCACAGTACAATTTTCTTCGCTGATAAAAGTGAGCCAACTACCCCGTCCTAAAGGAAAGTGATGCGCCGTTGTTCAAATCCATCATCTAAAATTTTCCTTGCCTTTCAAGAATGTTAATTCCTGTAATTATGCTAAAACGCAACAAAATGTACCGTAGTGTACAGATGTAGACGTTACAATGAATTTTTAATTTACAAACCTTAAAGCCTTCGTCCACAGGAATAAAGAAAGTATGCTTGCCGTCGGCATTAAAAACTTCTTTCTTGTGAAGTTGATTCACTTTTTGCCGGAATGACCTGTATTAAAGAAAAATATATGTATAATTTTATCCGCCATAAAAGAGGTTTTAATAACCACTTATTTAAGTATTCTCGTAATACAACTTGCTGTGTAACAATTTACCCATTTGGCCTACTTTGTCAGGTTAAGTACTTATTTGCGATGTATGAGTTAAGTAATAATTAAGCTGTTTCTGCCCTTGTGCGAAATCCCTTAAGAAGCCTTAATAGAGTTAAGTTGTTGGCGCGCTCATACATAAGGCTAGGAAGTTATCATTTTATGACTTGCTTTCACGACAGTAATTTGATAACGGCTATGAGGGCAATGAATATTTATGCGCCAACATGTCATGTTATTTGAAGGTCAAAGTTTTAGCAGTTAGCGTCACGGATTTGCGTTCCCCTTCCCCATAAAATATTAGCGAGCGAACCAGGGTCGAACGGGTGCGCTCCTGTCAGACACACTTTCAGTTTTCATTTTGTACTTGTTTATAATTTACAGGGCGAAACGTCATTACTTTGCTTTAACATAACACGAATGCTTTAGAACTTTCACGAAACGAAATTTGTTCAGCAGCCATTTAGGCCAAGGCCCTCATTTGCGGTCTATTTACAGAGTAAATAAATTAAAAGTTCATTGAAAAGTTCTGCTTCTAAAGCAATTTGTAGGTGCCGACACCAAACTTGGTAAATTGTGTGTCGCGTCGAGATCCTGAAGTTAATGAAATATTCGGCAACGAACGGGATCGAGTGATTCGAGTGCAATAGACTTTTATATTTGAATCGAGGACATCGTGGTGGATATTTCGGACGCTCCCGCGCGGCCAGGATGTATGTGGTTATCTCCGAACGAACGTGCGGCTGAATAAATAACTCCGATTACAGCGCTTTTGCTGCACCATTTCAATAAAATATAAGTTTCAACCTAGCTATCCCAACTCGTTTTTAATAAAAAACATACTCATCAACTTGTAGCCTAAAAATAGCTGTTGTAAAGCCTGCTTTTAAAACTGTAATTAAATGATATACTTAGTTTTCGAAAGCAGCTCTTAAAATTTAACCCTAAATAATACTAACAAGGATGTATAGTCGGTCGAGGTTTTGCGATTTATATTGATGATAGCCGATCACTTATGCTTTCCATAACAGACTCGAACGAGACAGTACATCTTCCGAGGCATTATTCACTCGAAAGCAAAAAGTAGAATGAGAGTTGTATACGCAGTTAACCGGTCGTGTTTCGCAGTAATTGAAAGTATTGAAACACGCGAAACTCTAGTTAGGCGGCGCACGGGTAATTGCTGTTGTATCCTAGTTATATTAAAAAGTTTAAAAAAAGTATCTATTAAAAGGCAAGATAAGAAGACGTGCTAATAGAAACCAGTATTTGTTATTTTTATTTAGGTGACAAAAAGTGTAAAATTTCACCCACTAAATCGATCAATTTTACATTTTTGCGACTAAAATCGTCACGGGCCTTTTAAATCTCGAACTTGCACGAAGTGAAAGTTCCTAAGTCAATTAGGATATGTCTGCATACATTGTGCCGGTTAGAACAATGTGATCACATGTCCGTTCTTATACGCTTTGGTATTTTAAAGTACCTACCTAGGTACGAAAGGTAAAAATAGATACGTGTACGTTTTACGTACGTAACCGAAACGTACATGTATCTATTTTTATTTTGTTGTTGACTTTATACCTAGATTTGGATAAAATTTGGCGGGCAAAATGCGACAAAACAAAATTATGTAATTTTCCATTGAGTTCCGAAAATAAGTACCATACGTTTTCGTAACTCAGAGGAAGATTTTTTATATTCGGTGAAATTGAGCTTGTTACGGCTAAAATAAAACAAAATAAAAATCGGGCACACATGACTCGGTAATTCAATCAAATCAGCCTAGATCATGTAGCGTTGTCCCGGCATTTTTAACGGCTTCATGGAGAGCCTGGAGTCCACTGCTACTTACCACGAATTGGCACAGGCACTAAGTAGTTTTCACGAAAGTGACTGCCAATTGAACTTCCAATACAGAAGGAAACGACGCCTTATTGGAATTAGCCCGGTTTTCTCACGATGTTTTTCCTTCACCAAAAAGCGACGGATTTTGGGTTTGGATGTTGAACGTCATACCGCTACGACACCAACGTTTTCAGTAATTGATATAAAAAGTCATTTTTCTGCTGGTTTTTTGGTATCCCGTATAATTTACCTAAAAGTGCATTATAGGTCCGAATTTCTAGCATTATAACACTGATCGCCTGCCTATCACAAAGCGCTCATGCATTTTTGATGGTTCTCTTTGATTCGATGCCTAAAATGCTTAAGTGATTACTGGCTAACGCATGTGAATTAAATAAAATTGCGAAAATAAATAACCCTTCACACGATTTTCACGGATTTTATATCCCGATCGTCAGCTTATTTAAGTTAGTAAACAAGGTTAAATATGTAGACTGAAGGAACACACCCTATAATCTCGCCAATATTATTTCTGATGCTCAAATAATATGAACTATCTAAAGGCCTTTTATGATTTTAACACATCAGTTATTTTAACAAAATGGGATCAAATTGCGGTAAAACACTTAATAATATTATTTGTTACTAAATTAGTAATTGATTACTAGTAATACTAATATAGTATTATTAGTAATACTAATAAAATCTTTATTGTTTCTGCTAATGTAATATAAGATATTTACGTCTAATTTTTTTGTTTCAGAATTGTATTTTTAGTACTATGTAGTAACGTAAATATTTTTTATGTATACAAAACTTGGCGCCAATGGATAATAAGTTTTGGACATGTAGTAACGCCAACGGTCTTGGGCAGGACTTGAGTATTCCCAAAAATAAAACTTGAAAACGTTTCAAAAAAATTGTAAAAAAAATACTGTACACCTAAATATTTACATGCCTTATACGCTCTAAAATAATAACGTCGGCTTTTACTAGACATGCAAAGGATAAATACCAGCACCCGCCCCGCTCTTCGGGGCCTTTGACGCGGCGGAGGACAATGAGCGAACGCACGGAAGACGAAGCTACTACGAGTATGTAGTTAGCATTAACTTGCTACTCCCAAGTTGTTAAACAGCAATTTTCATAACGAGAATATGACACACTACACAGTTTGCCTGCAATATTAAAGTTTCGATGAATTACGATTAGGTTACTTTTAACAACTAGGCAAATTGAAGTAAAAATAGTAGGCTTTTTATGAAACGTGGGGGGTAACATTGTTAACGACAATCTAATGGAAGCACTACGCGAGCAGTTGGTTCTTATGACTCGAATTTGTTTCTTTCGAATTCTTACCTTCCTAGTTCACATTATTTTTCATCACACTTGCGAGGAAATAAATTCAATGTTACAATTACAAATGTTAAACATAACTAAACTGATAAACTATGGTACGCCACTATGTACCTACTATGTACTTACTCGCAATCAAAAACCCATGATTCGGCATACACAGCCAAGTACATCAGCAACAAACATAAGCGTCGACTCTTATTTAAACAGATAATTTCTTAGTGAAAGTTACCTACTAAGTAGTAATAGTGAATTAAACTTTATATTTATATTTCCCGTACGAGGAAACTTAAAGCAGTATATTTCCTAAATACTACAAAACCACCATATAAAAATACACCGTCGAGATATTAAAGCAAATTTTGGAGTACGTAGAATGCACACACTTCCAGAGGTAAAGCTTTTCACTTGAACTGAGTCCATCTAAACTTTCAAACACTTCGCGTGTCGGATATAGACCCAACCCAGTGCACCACTGTTTTCAATTTAAAAGTATGAGAGCATGTTCTTTTTACGACATTCGAGAGCTACATTCTCTTTCAATTGCTTAAGTTTATTGCACCATAAATAAAGCGGTCGCCCATGGACATAAGACATAGGCAACATCAGAACTGTCAGAAGCCACTTTCGCGTTGACGACTCTTGAGAGCCCTGAATACTTCTTGAAGAACCCAATGTCATAACGCAAAGGAGATACCTCAGGAGTTACCTCATTCCACATACTGCATGTTCTAGGGACAAATAGATACAATCAACACTGAGAAAAAAATACCATTGAATTACCTAAGTCTGTGCTGGCCAATGTTGAAGAGGTCGGAATGTTCAAGGAACTGGTAAGCATTAGGGCTGTAGACGGGCGAGCTCAGGGAGCCCGGTCCGTGGGGCTGCAGCGGCTGCAACACTTGGTCTATCACGTGTAGGACCTATAAGAAACTGTAGTTATTACATACCGTTTTTAACAGAAATACTTATTAGCTGAATGAGACCTTAATATATAAAACAGTACCGTTATATATATTCTGTACTGAGGTTCTTAACAACCGTGAATCAACTTTGAATTTTTTCAGAATAAAATTTGTACTGATCTTATAAAAAGAATAAACAAAATAATCTACGTCACTTGCTTATTTCACGAAAAAAGAAAATGAATAATGAACTATTGCAGAGGCCGGGAAATGGTTTACGCGGCTTTAATAATTGGCTATTTTTGTGCATTGATTTCCTTAGTAATTGATCATAGTACAATTTGCCTTCCGCTAAAATAGTATAATTAGTAGTACAATAATGATTTAGTTTTTATTATTATTATTTTATTTAAGTTTATTTCACATTGAAGAAAGAAAAAATAAAGTTTAAATAGGTATAACATTAACAATCTCAAAAATATCGGTTTTATTAAATTCTCGTAAACGTAATCCAATGTTATAAAAAGAGAAATAATGAATGACCATTCAATTCATATTTCATTGCAAGCCAGGTTTAATTTGACATATTTGATTCAAGTTTATTTCTTTCTTCCTCAAAGCGCGAGTAGTAAGTAATTAGTAGTTTAACACTAATCCGAGAGCAAAGTTACTCTTCGAATGCCGTATGGGTGTAGGTTTCAATGTAAGCAATTTCAACGTCGAACCGCCAAGTACCCAACCCTCTGAGCCAATTTCAGCTAATGGGATGTCAAATTATTTGAGCTCGATGAACTGTAAAATGGTAAGCTAAAGTGGTAATTTAAAAATACTTTATGTACATAATCGGTAGCTTTACAGTTTTTGCATTTAATAAACTGTGCTTATATTTTAATTAACATGCAGAGTATTGATTAATCTAAGTTAATAATACACGTTATAGCAATGAACGTACAGTTTGTTTAGACTTGCTACAGTTGCTACGTTCCCAAGGTCTGTTTACACTTTGCTCTTTTAGATAGTTATTTTTTTGTAGGTAATTTACATATATCTTTAAATGTATTACAATAAACTATTTATCGAATGTTTTGATCCAATAGTAATAGTTTTTAAATGATTGTTACTATAAAATTATTAAGGGTAAACAATTCGTGCCTAATTCCGATTATCGTTCAGAAAAAAAGGTTCATTAGGTCAATTTCAAGAGGATTTTCGGAATTGAGTAGTTCCAAAACTTCCAGTAAACATTAATTAAATAATATGTACTAGTGTTATCTAACTATCGTTGTAAATGGAATACCGTGGCACTGACCTGCCGTTTATTATTAGAGTTGGTGGTCTGGTAGGATCGCGCCACGAGCACCTTGGCGTTGTTGACGTACAGGTCGTCGTGCGTGGAGTCGCGCCGTCGCGTCACCCACAGAGGCGGGTTGCCATCCAGCTCTGACGATATTGCGTAGTCGATGTTGGTTAACGTTGTCGCGAGGTTCGCTGCAAATAAAAACAACCCTTTACTGCTTTTTCACGGGTATTATGCATAGATAAATTGGCGCGTCGAATCTTTTTTTGGATTTTGATAATATTTGCTACTAATGACTTATTTTACGGCATTTATTAGGAATACTTTTAAGCAGACTAAATTTACAACAAAATGAGTCCAATTTGGTCTTGAGATAGCTGCCCAATATTGCTTGTTTTTTTTTAGATATTAGTAATTGTCCGGGAATTGTGGACATTAAATAAATTTAGGATAGCTAAGGAGAGCAAAACGAAAAAGCTGACTTCCAGAGCAAGATTTTACTGACAACTAAAACAAAATATAAAACAATATAATAGTAAAAATGACAACACGTGCGTTTGCGCCGGCGTAGGTTTTAAATTTTTAAGAAGTAATAATAAACGCATGCGTTCATATTCTTCCTTCAAACGCCTGAAATAGCGTAACACAGGTGTGTAACACAAAGGAATGAAATCTGTCCCCGATTTTCAATACAAGATTATGTTATATAAAATATACGCTAAAACCGTCTAACAAACATTTTGATAATAAGTTTTTGTTTGTATAAAAGACGTTATTTAAAAAAAAACACGCTGAGCCAATTTACACCAGTTATGAATTTTTATTTACAGTGGAGTGTTGCGAGGACATTTGTATGGGAAAAAAATACAACATTTTCGTTATTTTTTTAAGCAATGTTTACACTATATGTAAGTGTTTAAAATGATTGTATGTGCAATATTTTTTTTACAGATAGTTTTATGTTGAAGACATTTCTGATTGTGGAAACTACACTTTTTTTTGCAATTCACCCTAACAATGTGTATCTTTCTAACGTGTACACGTATTTATATTGCCGCCACACTGTATAAATCTGCGAGGACATCAATATTAGCCATTATATTATCAACAGGCAGAGCTGTATTTATCCAATGCTTTTTGGCAACCTGTGCCAAATCAGGCGAAATAATCGGGGTAAATTAATGTACAAGCGTTCATGGAAATACAGCTTAAACACACATTTGGAGCAATAAGCCAGGTCTCGGTTGGAGCAGGCCTATGACTATGCATTATAGCTTCGCGTGCTATAAACTACTGTGTAATCTTTTATAAGGTTTCAAAGATATTATTTCAGTTGTTATGTCTAATTGTAAATTTGTAAGATTATTGTAATGAATTGTCGGTTTTACATACCAGTATGTAAAGGGCATCAAGACGATATAATATTAGTGTTCTATTTTGACGTGTCCTTCCGTACTTTTAATTGATTACCTACCTACAGTTTTTAAATGTAAGCGGCTAACAAAATTTTGTGGTCAAGTTACTGTAAGTTAGTTTTAAATTTCCAAGTCTTCATATTATTTGACACAATTTGAATCGATCACCTTTTAGTGATTTGACCACAAAAATTAAGTTAAATCTAATCAATAATGATATTCAGCGTTATAAGTAGGTTTTATATAAATATACTTACAGATGTGGTATAACACGAGATTGTCGTCCATCTCTCCATTGTACCGCTGGAAGGCCTCGTTCGTGGGCGCAAACAGCGTCATCTGCCGGTAGTGAAGACTTGTGTTTGCCACCGCGTTGCGCGACAACAGGGCCAGGAACTGCAACAAATTAAATTTCACATTAGATATAATACTTTCACGATACGTATGAAAAAAGGAGATGGTAAAAAAACAGCACAGTTATTCAGTTTTAACAGTCGTAGATCAAACTAACATTAAATTAATTTTAAGGTATAAGGTATAAAATAAATCTCGTATTTTTACATATTTCGGAAAGCTCCATTTTCGAGCACTAAGAATTTTGATGATTGGAAAAATACGTGAGTTAAAGTAATAACATTAAATAAAACGAATTATTTATTTTTAGAAGAAACCATTTCAAATAAATACACCTGGAGGGCGATTCAAACTTTATAATCTTAAAACGTTTATGGATATGATCTGTCGCCTCTCAAGAGTGACATTTCTTCAACCACAGATGTCACGGTTGACAGCTGACAGATCAAATCCATAACCGTTTCATTCACAACAAGAAACTACTTCTGATTAGCCCTCTTGTTCTTGAGCTATACTTAAGGTGCCGGCAAACTTCTTGAACATGTGACCTTGCCTTTAAGTTCCTTTAATTCTATCATTATTTGCGTGACAGAGATGGAAATACAGTACAACAGTGTAACAGCAACAGTGTAACTTTGTACTTAGGGTTATGGATAAGCAATGTCATTTCGAACATCGATCGTCCGTGATATTACTTGCGTTTAGTAGCAAATGCATACTAAACACTAATGAATATGTAAACAAGCCCTAAAGCAAGTGTACAGTCAAGGGCATAAATATATATACATTCCCAAAATTTCAAAAATAAGTGTACGCTCTTAAACCTTAGACATGTTCACATATTTTTGAGCCATTTGTCTGGATCGATATTTTTGCCTTCGACTGTACACGTTTACAGGGACCTTATTAGATATATTTTTTTATTATCTCCGAAATTGAGTTAATTATAATACCGGTTGTCTTTGAGAAAGTAACTTAATTTAAGCTCAGGAATGCACCCTTAAAATTAAAGAAGTTAAAAAAACCGCGTGTATAACTGCTGTTTGTTAGTAATGTTGTACTTGTAAGGTACATGCGAAATATTCACGACCACGAGCATAAACAATTTCCATAAACACTGATAACATTCTAAAGCTTCCGCACGACACATATTAAATTTGTATCTAATAGTTAAGACTTAACTGACTAAGATGTTAACGTTTCATAAATGTAGAAAATGACAGCATAACGATATTTGCAAGCAAATACGAGCAGGTGTTCAAACAACATCCCTGAACAAATACTACCTTCTTCCATTAGGAGCTAACGCTCGGGTATCAATTCTCGAAATAAATAAAACACGTTTTAAAATATAACTAGAGCATTTATTAACAGATATACATACTTTAAAAACAATTAAAAGCAATAAACAAGTAATTTTTATACGGATAATTCCTATTCATACATTAATACTAAATCCTATCTAATACATAGTTCCTAATTATATTTCTCCAGGTAGCTAAAACAAATCATTTTATAAATTGGATTGGTGATTTAAACTATACATAAATACTAATAATAAAACGTTATTTTTTTATGAGGTTAAATAATAGGAATAGGTAGTGTTATGAAAACTAGGTACTTACTACCACTTTTGCAACTAATTTTCAGTTGTAATCTCTGAATATTTCATGCCGCTGAATACATTAAGGTCAGAGCACAATATGTGTATATAATATGAATATAATGCGCTAGCTACATAATTGTTATCTCAAAACGCTTTAGTAATCAGAAGTATTCAAATTTTTAAATTAAATATTATAGAAATACGAGCGCCTATCCTTTTTATCGTGCTATTAATTGTACGGTCAAGATATTAAATATCGACACGGGTGGTGTGTTGTGTGTAAATGTTTTTGTCACTTTTTCCGCATCAATATTTAATACCTGTGGTAGTGGTGAATATTTAAAGCCTTAAAATGTTAAATCTAAAGAAACTAGAAGTTGGTTAGTTTACTTAGTTTCCGACTTTCAGTAAACAAATTTTATATTACCTACCTCAATTCCACAAGGCATTTATTGCACATACGAAGTATCATCCCGCAGAGATTTTCTTATCCGCGTAGTTGTAATGAAATCTATTCCCTAACGATTAAATCCGACACAAACGGGTTGCTCACTCTGTACAAGTAAGCCAAATCGGTCGCCTGGTCGGCTTTAAGGTGGGCAAAACTCGAAATGGCTAATAGAAATTACGTCTCTAGAGCGCTGCTCAACAATGGAGCCCCCTGAGAATAAACTTTCGCCGCCATGTCCAATAATAACTACATGGAGTTGAACCATCTTTCCATTAGTTAAGTTTTAAAATGTAGCTACATACACTATTGAAGGCTGGTACATGACCATGTTGCTAATAGTACATAGTATTTAATTACTTTCTAAAACGAAGGTAAAACTAAAGATTATGTTACAAAATGTAGTTTCAGGTACCAATTAATTTTGAGAGGAAATTGATCTCCATTTTGGTATAATTTATTTTATTCAGAGGAAAATAGGTTTGAATAGGATAGGATAGGATAGGATAGGACAGGACAGGACAGGACAGGACAAAACAGGACAGGACAGGACAGGACAGGACAGGACAGGACAGGATAGGACAGGATAGAATAGAATAGAATAGAATAGAATAGAATATAAATAATTTATTCGTTAGCACACACAAATAGAAAATTATACAAAACAGAGAAACATAAAAAAGAAAAAAATCCACGAAATGGTCTCACCGTTTGCTGTATGTAACCTACGCCTACGGGTTTAACGATACTTTGTAAATTAGTTAGATGTTGTTGTTGTAATTACTTAAATAAATATAAAATATATATAAATAGGTACAGTCAGCATCAAATAGATAGTGACGGCCAAATTCACGCCTTTGTTGTCATGGAAATAATAGTGCATCTCGATATATTTGGTTATTTTACTCGGCACTATAATATTTGATGCTGAGTTTACTTAACCTAAAGATATACTAATTTACGACACGATACGAATGATATGACAAATCCATACTAATATTATAAATGCGAAAGGGTGTCTGTCTGGCTGTCTGTCTGTCTTACCTCTTAGTAGTTTTTATCCCAGAAGTCATTCTTTACGGGAAATGGGGGGGTTGAAGTTTGCATGGGGAATCGATAAAAAGCAGATTGCATAAAAGAAAGCTACCCAAATTACTAACTCTACGCAGACGAAATCGCCGGCAAAAGCTAGTGAATATGTCAAACTTTAGGGAGGCGTTTACAAATGGCACCTATTTGTAAACACGCGCAATTTGGCAACATTTATCGTGATTAACGGAAGCTCTGTGACGAGTGGTGGTTAAATCGCACGGCACTAAGAGCGTCGCTATAATCTACCTGCTATGCAAACGTACCGTAACTATAACAAATTTGCATTACAAATTTGTATTGGTTTCTATTTACATTATATCCTATCACTATCACTAGGTATTTATGTCTAATAGTTTAAGTTAATCTACATGCTACTTACCTGAAATAAAACTATAGGCTTGGGGTTTAGGCATCAAGTTGACCAAATGCGGGTCGCAAACTTCACACCCGTATTTAGCATTATGGATTAGTAGGAAATTTTAGTCTTCGTCATTTGTGTCGTTTCAAGCAAAAGGATCATTGAAAGGAACATTGTCGCTTTCCAAAAAGATGCTTGTATCCTTATACGAATAACCTTGCCATCCAATAATTTTGCTAGATCCTTAGTATCTAGTTAATAAGAAAATAAGTGTTACTATAAATTGTAAGCAGTAACACACTGTCAAGAGTTGCATACAGTTGTTGAATTGGCTAAAAAATTGCATCTCATGCAATCCTTCAATTTTTTTGATAGTCCTATAATATGAAATAAAACTATGAAAACGGATTATATCGCGTATATTGAATTTATAATACATCCCGACGTTTCGAACTCTTTACAGCGTTCGTGGTCAACGGGTGTCACCCGAACGCTGTAAAGAGTTCGAAACGTCGGGATGTATTATAAATTCAATATACGCGATATAATCCGTTTTCATAGTTTTATTTCATGAGTAACTATCGCGGTAACCGAAGACAATATTAGTCCTATAATAATTAAGTTTTAATGTGGTACTTGGTAGTACTAATGAAATACCTATTAATAAGGAACAAATTATTTTTTGTTTCAACTATCATATGATAAATAGGTAGTTTGATGAAATGATGATCTCGCTAGATCCCTAAATAATGTTGTAAGAACTAAATATCCATATTGGAAATATAGTTAATGATAACTGAAAAGGTACCTACTTTTTATAATTAAATCATAAATCATTGTTAATAATTGATTTCATTGTTGCAATACAAAGCCAAAACAAGCTTTGAATACCTATCTACTCTAAATATCTACAAGTTATTATACATCATTGAAGAAGTTTGTGCAGCGTGATATAATTAGGAATTAAACGAACTTACCTGTAAGTGAAGTTCGATTCTAATTATATTAGCTGCACAAACTTCGAAATGATGATCCCTCCCACCTAGTACCCGCGTTGTCCTGCGACAACCAGGGATTCTAACAGTGTAAAAGTTTAAGATATTATTGGGTTTGCTGAGTTGTGGGCCAAGCTGTTATATCTGCTGGTATGTTCACTGCCAGCGCGAGCTACGAGCGAAGCTGATAACACGTGTTTTCCGCTTTGTAGCGACAAGCGCCTAAGAATAGAGAATCCGCCTAGCAGGTCACTGGCAGTGAAAGTACTTGGCTTGTACTCTAAACTAAATGAGGTGACACTGACAGATGTCTAAGGCGGGAAGTAGGAAGTGTGCGTTCGGAAATCTGATCCAGTGTGAATTCTCGTTGATTTTTTTTTATTTTTACTCTGAATTATTGCTCTAAAAATCATGATCAAAGGCACGCTGATAGCACCTACTAATTTTCGCCCTTATAGTAAGCGACATTGTGGTACCTTTTGCTTGAAAACGTCACATTTATTCATTAGACTGGTTTTATGATACCTTATATAATATATATGATAACTTATACCCTTCGCGTGGCAAATTCAGAATAGACAAACAAGGGGCATGTCTTTTAGAAATTAAATTATTTCAAAAAAATTATAACTAAAACTTTAAAATAGCTACATATAAGTTCAGCATACATAGGTCTGGTAAACGAATACCAGGAAGGGATTGTAACATATATTTTTTAAGAAAAAATATAGATAAGGAGGTATGAAGAAAAATGCATGTAAAATAGTAGCTTATAAAGTGCAATATTCATTTCAGAATATTATTCAAGGGCAGAATATAGCTAGAAACATTTAATAAAAAGCCCCGCATCGCATCCCTTAGCACGGAATTGTAGCTTAAGGAACTTAGTAATGAAGTTGCAGATTTCAAAGAAAAACGTAAATAGGATTTCTAATATAGAACTTGGGCTGATGCTGACTGACTGAAATTATACAAAACTTGTACGTGTAGCGTTGTTACGTTATAAATAAATACATTGTTCGTACTGCTCCAGCGCATATGATATACTAAACCTTTGGCGATATAAATTTCCAACGAAATAATAGATTTAGTACCGAAATCTGTTCGCTACTAGAGCAGCGAAAGTGTTTTTGGTTGTTCTCCCGCTAACATTACTGGAATCCCGGATAAACCGAATGGAAGTTTTCGTTATCCAAACTCAAACAATCCCTTTAAAAGGGAGCGACTTCAAAGAGATTTTTAGTATCAGATCGGTAGCACCTTCTGTTCTGTCACTTAAGATTCAGCCCGTAGGTATATATAGAGGGAACCTTAATAATAGTTCTAAGCAGCGTTTGGCTGATTGTAGGAAATACTTAAACGATGAGCCTTAAGGATAATGCACAAAATTTTATTCATGGTTAATTGTATTATTAATTATTCAATGCTATTATCGCAAAAAAGTTTCTGCTTAAATTAAATAATAATCAATCCAATCAAAACAATTTTTTGTAAGATAATATGCGTCTGAAACATCTGAAATAATAATTTATTGAACCAGACTACAATAATTGACCAGAAAAAACTATTATGATATTACACCTCTTAGTAGATAGTTCAAGTTATGTTATTTGTTTGAATATAACTGTTGAAATATATAAGACAGCAGACACAAGCCAGAGCGCTACGGTCAGTATTTTTTTTTTTTAATTCACGTTTAACTTTAGCCGGTAAAAAGGCAGAGTAATGCCGGCGCAGGTGCACGAACGGATTACGGCCGCGCGACTAAGCCCCGGAGACACATATTTAACCACAATACTCATACTCACTCAATTAAAGCCTTCATTAATAATGATTACAAGCGCTGCCTACAATACGATTGGGTATATCCACTGCATAAATTAACTATTTGTTTTGACTACATGACTAATCTCTGATTTTGTTAGCAATGTTATTAGTGAGCTGAATGTAATTCGGTACTGGGATTTGGCCAACGACCATGACATTGGAAGAAGAACTAAACCCTAAAACCGGCCAAGTGCGAGTATGACTCGCGCACGAAGGATTCCGTACCATTATGCAATACAAAAACACGTTTTTTGAATGGGATCCTCACTTGAATATTTATTTTATTCTGTTTTTAGTATTTGTTGTTATAGCGAAAACAGATAATACATCATCTGTGAAAGTTTCAACTGTTTAGCTATCACGATTCATGAGATACAGCCTGGTGACAGTTTTTACCCTTTGGGTACGGAACCCTAAAAAGGGCGGTAAACAGTGTCAAAAATATATATACATTTGAATTGCGTGGAAATGGTTGTAGCCCTTTCTTTTTCTTGTCAATGTCAGTTGCTAAACTTAACCAGTCAAGGGAGTATGATTATTTTTTGGGCGTCAGGAAAAATGTGGCAGCGAACAGGGCAACAAAGTAGCATGAAAATGAAAATCTTAGTCAGCAGGGATGTGAGCTGGTTCACTTGATTGATTGGTACGTCTAGCAGATAAGCCATATAGATAAAGTGGAGAGAGTTCAGTACTGAAAGCCGATAATAGATTTATATGAGTATTTATACCGACCAAATGAGTATAGGTAACATACGAAAATAACTTGATCAAGCTGTTTGTCAGTATCTGTTTCGTTCTCACGACTAAACTAAAAAAAAAACGATCTAAAAGATTAAGAGTCGACTATAGCTTATGTAAAGTTTCACTATAGAGAGAAGGCAAGACGACGCAGAACATTTTATCAATAAAGAAAATCGGTGACTTGGTTTTTTTAACCACAGAAAATAAGTTGAGTCTCGACACAAAAAAGGACGGGAAAAGGTTGTAACTATTACATGAACAAATTGAAGGCATGTTTACAAAAAACAACATAGAGCAAAAGTTTGTGTCCAAAAATGACCCCAATTGTCCAAAATCAGTCTCCAAAAATATACCTATACTAGTTAAGTAAGATAAATCTGTACCTCTCTCATAGAATACAAAACATAATTTCTATAGAAACTTGTTTTATTTTCTTAAAAAAAGAACATAACTAACAAAATTTTACAAAAACAGCATAAGTGACGAACTTATTTTTAATTTTTTTTTTTTCAAAAATACTGGTCTTTGAAATGTGTAAGCGTATATTTCGCAACTATTGGCCACTTACTAAAATCACCTATACAATGTTTATGTCCAATAACTAATATATAAGAAGACATTTAGTTTTTTCGTTTCCTGTAAACTCATGTCTAGTGTAGTTATTTTGTTTTTGTAAACATGCCTTCAATTTTAAATGCACATCTGCATCCATCTTAATAATTATTCTTACGCAACATTCCTGCGACTGTTGCAGAACAACGAGCAAATGGCTACGGGAGCGTTCGCACGCGGGCGCGGGACGGTCCTTGCAAATAGAATTACTTAAGTATGCAAGGCGTGCGGAGACCTGCGGGACACGTTAACGGGGACAGGTCGTACCTTGCCACCACTCCTTACTAAGTAGAACTACATCACAATGAAATTTTTGTCTACCATAGCTTAGTTAACCCTTTTTTGGCAACGTGCCTTTTTCGTAGACAACTCATTATTTTTAGTCTATTACCTACACGCAACAAAGTCTGGAACACCTAAATTAATAGGTATTTAAAATATAATGTTTTTTCATTCAAAATACTATAAGAATTGTTATCAACGTCAATGTAATTTATTTAATAAATTTATGTAAACTGCACATAACGAATACATGTAAGAGGCGCTTTATAAGATTACCTATTACCAAAATAATAAAGTATTTGTAATGCGTGCGGCTTTTAAACCGTATCTATAATGTATAGGTACAGACGAGTTTTTGAGAATTTATCCATAATCTAATAACTAAACAATCAGACCATCAGGAAGGGTGAAAATCGATAATCATTAAAGTCAAGTGCGAAGGCACCTTAAACATTATATTATAAAAGTCACAGAAGTTAGGAAATGGAAATGTTTGTTACTATGATTGCTTTTCGAGCGACATGACTCAATTTCCTGTAGTATTCGTTTCGTTTTTTATATGTATACCTACATATACGGATTTTGCCTTTGTCAGTTGTATGGTAGGTTGCTTTGTTTAGGTTTAATAATCATTGATGCTTAAGTACTGAGGTGTCAGCATGGTTGCATTTTTATCACCTGTCGGTATGCCTGTTACTTTCGCATTTACATACTTGTTAGAACGTGACAGGCATGGTGACAGGCGATAAAAATGCTACCGTGCTAAGCCCGAGTGCGGCCTAGCCAATGTGACAATTCTTTGCGCTTCGCTATCGAATTGCTTTGTGTCTCTATCACTTCCATATTAGTGTGACAGTGACAGTTGCGTTTCGTTCGCATGTTGGCATGTTGTCTACCTTTATATGTAATATGTAATTCCAGTGAGAGCAACTTTAAGCACACGCTTTTCTTTAGAACATTACGATCATATTTTATAATATATAATGGAGATTAGATCATACGTCTGTAGAACATCTGCATGCTTCAGTATTTTTAAAGAAAAATACAAGGAGTAAACTGCGCTAGACCATTATCCTAGTCCCTCGGCTATCCTTGAAAGCCAACACGAGATAGTACTAGTTTGAGTTATAGAGCCGTTTAGCGTGAGATATTATGCCCATTACACACAACATCAATATTTACTATCACGGCGCTATGGTGTTGACAGATCCACTAACAAAGTACTCAGCTTTGAGCACCTAACCAATTAGTTATGAACAATATTGGCGGGTAACATAACCTGTTTTTCCATCCTGTCTCTTGAAAGATGGCTTATTCTTCATTCTGGGTAAGTCAATTTTTATTTTAGTTACTGTCATTTTAGTTTTAGAATTCCAATTAGAGTATAGATAATTATAAAAAAATGGTAGTCGCACTTTGTCTTTGTCTATAGGGATGTCACTCGGTTGACACACGACACTCATCACAACACACAGCACGTTTTCGCTTACATTTAAATGACTAAATTCCATGTGGATGAAATTTTAAATCCATAATTATACATACCGCGATATATACTTAATTATACATATTAATTTATACGCGATTAAGTTCCGTTTAAGTAAATAACAATGTGTAAAAGTAGGGAAAGTTTAAATCAATACTTCTACAACGTATTTTCTTCTGTGCGCTGTGGCCTTTTAAGGTAATGTATAGTAGTCGGATTCGGAAATACATCAATCACGACGGTGCGGTTAAACTGAAAACTTTTATACTTAGTTCTTCTTAAGCGGACACACTCTTCGTATTCATGCATTTAAGACTTGAGTCATCAACATCGAATCCAAAACAAAGGTAAATATATATATTTGGGACCTGATTTTCGAATTTGGAGCGCTCGATTTCGTGATTTTCTTTTGAATATATCTCCACTATTAGGCAATTAAATTCTACTAAAAGAATTGAAAACGAGTGGTCAATATCAGAGCAATAAATATTGGGTATCTAGCCCAATATTTATTGCTCGGTTTTCAAAATTATCAATTCGCCGTTTTTCACACTTTCGAGTGTCGAAATCGTGCGCTAGATTTTTTTTTATACCACGTCAGTGGCAAACAAGCATACGGGGCCGACTGATGGTAAGCAGTCACCGTAGCCTATGGACGCCTGCAACACCAGAGATATTACATGCGCGTTGCCGACCCTCATCGAAATTCAATAATCGTAAGTAAATTTATTACGCGATTTAAAACTTTACATTGGCATGATGAATAAAATTAAAACCCAATTCAACAAAATCTACTCAATAAGCAATAACCTAACACGAAAAAACTCAACATGAAGCTTAAGGTTGTATTAGTAACATTAGAAAATAAGTAAGTAAATATTCTTTATTGTTCAACATAAAGTTAAAAAATACACAGAAAGCGAAATACAAAATACGTAACAACGGGCGGTCTTATTGCTAAAAAGCGATCTCTTCCAGATTTTCTGGGATGATTTTCTGTTTCCTTTTTATCACATCACACCTGAGGTATGATAATGCTATGTTATTCTGTGCCGGTGTTAAATAAGCATTTAATCTGCTGGCAAGAGGTTATCGTAGCATAAGAACGTTTGTAAATAAGGTTTCAAATACGCGTTACCTAATCTTACATTTTGACTTTTCATAGTTTCAAAGCATGGAGTAGAACCTCTACGCTACTCCACGCTTTTGTGATAGTGCCCTTATTTTCTTATTTAATATAAGTTTATTATATCTTTTCTTAGAAATATCTGTAACAGGTTGCCTGGCGCCATGGCGGTGTTTCAATAAGCAGCCGCAGCTGGGGCACTGCCCATGGGGTGGGTGAACTGCCAATACTTTCACTGGGACTATTGCCCTTTTGTGCTTTTGTTTGCCTGCCAAATGTTTACGGCGCCTTGCGGAAAGGCAATCAGAATCTGTAGGGTACCAATGTGAATAAAATGTGTATATCCCAAGAATATAAAATGGAGTAGAGATTATAATATTTATGACAGCACACAATACGCCCGCCACATTCATGGGCACTTGTTATATATGTTAATTTGTGTCTATCGATTGAATTGTCATAGATAATTAGACATGTTAAGAATAATTTAGAACTAAAACATAAACATTGTGTGAAAGAAACATTGACTGTCCTAAGATTACGAAGACTAAATTATGTACTTAATACATAGTCTTAGTTAAAGAGAAGTCATATAATTTTCTATGAAGTTATTAGTAATCAAACAAAGCTTATTATTATTATCAGTAAACGGTCATTAAGTATGCGGGAGACTGTTCTAAAGTAATTATAGCTAGAATTGGTAACAACGATTTTAACTACCTAGTAGTTAAGTTAATAAGTATCATGTCTAATTAAAGTGGTCAAGCTCTATTTGTCTAGCGTTCCTCCCGCATGAGGGTCTGACACTTTTGTTATTAAATACAGTTATTATGACGTAACGTTTTCGGATGTCATCAAACATGATTAACTATGCTTCTCTGTTTGGCTTAAAGGTTGACTGGTAGAGAATGCCGTGTAGCATTAAGTCCGCCTTTTGTCACTCTATATTCTTACTATGCAATAAAGTTTTAAAATAAATAAATTAATTAATTAACAGTAGATGGTAGAGTTAGTTAAATAAATTTATAACAAAATAAGTAAAACACAGTTTTACTTATTTTGTTATAAATTTGTATAATTAATTACTCCTATTAATTAAAATTTCCAAATAAAAAGTACCTACCTAATAACTTTATTCAAAATACAAGCTTATTGAATGTGTATCAAGTAGACACCTCGTAGGTACTATGTTTTTTTAATCTGTTGCGTACAGATAACATTGGAAAAACTAAGCTAAATATAAGTAAGTATAACTAATTTATTGGGGGAAACAATTTAATTACTACAAATTGGTTGCTTCATTGAATGATAATCCATATGAAGAACGGCTTCTGGAACTAGGTCTTACAGCATTGGAGGACAGAAGGAAGCGAGGCGATCTTATTGAGACATACAAAATCTTGTCTGGACACTACAATACTCCAAATATTAAAGACCTATATATATCAAGCCAGAATGCAAGGTTGAGAGGACACTAAAAAACTTGTCAAACCCGTGTGCTAGCAACCCTAGGAAACACTTCTGTGGAACTCTCTACCAGAAACTGTTAGTGCACCGTCAGTGAACACTTTCAAAAATAAACTGGACACACATTTTAGAACTTTGGAAAGTGCCAAATAAAATACAAGTGATTCAATATACAAGCATCAGCTCCAAGAGCTGCTAGTGTATCAAAATAAAAAATAATACATAATATAAATTAGCATATGAATATCTACCCCAAAGCAATGCTTTTCTGTACTGTCGCATTTTTATTGCTCATCCGACATACAAACGTCTCATTGTAACAGTAGATAGCCTTCAGAATCAGCTCCTGCTTGAATACGAATAAGTCGGGTCGGGCTCTTTCCAAGTAAGATAACTAGGAGTAAACAATGCATTGTCTACCCGCCAGCGGCGATTGCGAACGGCGATAGTTTTCCCCCTAGAACAAAAAGTTGCCCATAACAATCAAACCTCGGGTACTTACGACATCGTCTTATACGTAGGTACAAACATGGCGAGCCCTTCTAATTAGGAAGCGCAATAGCGCCGCAGCCTGCCCTGCATGCGATTACACGAGGAAAACCACAAATGGTATGGGATTTGAAACAAAAGCTCCTGTAATAATACACCGGCTCTGGCAACGACAGTTTTAGGCATAGTGGAATTGGATAAGGCATCAGGCACCGTTTTCTGCGAGAATAGCACAGAGCAGCGATTGAGAAATTGAATTAAGCAAAGCGAATTACATATATTGAAGCTTTCTTAAAGTAGCATATCCTTCAACATGCAACTAACTTTTATGGTCACACAGTTAACTCTAATATGTTCAGCAATGTGCATGTGCTACTTTTGAAGCGCCTATAGGCTACGGTATCCGCTTCGGCTCGCTTGCCACCGTCGTGATATTTTAAAAAATCATGGAGGGATAGGTAACCAAATTGAATTTCAATTGAATAACTCGCTGTTTGATTTTACCAATAAACCTTAATTAGTTTTTAATTTTACAATAGTCACTCATTAATCAAATTCGACAATTGCAATAAATGTCGATTGTCTTTTTATTCCCTAGACTAAAATGACGTTTCATGTGTAAGACATGACATTTCTTAGTTTTACATTAAACAGTTTTAATGTGCACTTTATTCTACGTATATTGTCCATAATTTCTATGTTGTATAAGGGTACGAACAAGATGCACGGACATTAATAATAAAATTAAGATCAGATTTTAAAAGGTCAAATACGGCTCGCTCATATCGAACCTTCATTTGTACACAAACTAATATTAATAATATGATTTAAGTCGCTTCACGTAATTGCCACGCTTGTGTATTTAGTAAACATGTTTCTCATGAAATGTATAAAAACAGAAATCATTAAACTTTAAACAAAAACTCGATTAAAGTACCTAAATTTATATGAATTTCATGTTAACCATTTTTTCTCGTTTTTTAGGGTTCCGTACCCAAAAGGGTAAAAAAAAAACGGGACCCTATTACTAAGACTCCGCTGTCCGTCTGTCCATCTGTCCGTCTGTCACCAGGCTGTATCTCATGAACCGTGATAGCTAGACAGTTGAAATTTTCACAGATGATGTATTTCTGTTGCCGAACGTTAAAGTTATAGAACAACAAATACTAAAAACAGAATAATATAAATATTTAAATGGGGCTCCCATACAACAAACGTGATTTTTTTGCTGTTTTTTTCCGTAATGGTACGGAACCCTTCGTGCGCGAGTCCGACTCGCACTTGGCCGGTTTTTATTTTTTTAACTCGATTAAACTACCTAAATTTGTACCTAAATTTCATGTTAACCATTTTTTTGTACAATAAAGTGATTTAGGTACTACTACTACTACTAAACTTTGTTTTGGGAAAAAATATAGGTATGAAATAAAATAGTTTTAATGGAAAATGTCGAGCTTAATCGAATGTTCAGAGAGCGCGTTTAAAGTTGGCTTAGTGAAATTTCCGAACTTGTTTAGACCATTGGAAACCTCCCAAACTCCGAGTTTTATAAAATATAGAGTTAGTAAGTTCACAAGAGCCTAATCCCTTAACTTCCTTTTACACTTAACCAACAGAAAATCTAATAATAAACCTTCTCCCTTTGAAGTAACCTTATTGACTTGTCCGAGGGTTAGGCGGTTCCAAACCGAGCTGCTGTGGGCCTCGCGAATAATGTTTTTAAACCAGGTTGAGGGACACTCGCAAATCACCATAAAATTGTAAGAGCGTACTTTTGGAAAACGAGTTTGTCAAATTTATAGCGATCTCAAACCCCAAAAAGTACACTGATTTATGCAAAATACACGGCACGAGAATGTTCTTTTGGGTAGCAGTTTTTCTTTTCTTGGGACTTGTGTGTAGTTTCAGGGTGTAGCAGATGGCAATGGGCCAATGATGCTTTTCGGGTCACAGATTTTCTTATAAGTTTATTTTTAATGATTGTTTAAAGAATCTTGGTATTTTAGATCCCTAATTATTTATTTGTGGTGTGTGTCACGAGTAATAAAGCATTGCCTGTTGTACTTAATTATAATTAAATTAATTTTTTAGTTGAATGACGTCAGATACGAGACGTCTAGAAATGATAATATGCTGTTAAATTTAAATGGCCAAATTTGTGTATTGTACCTATAACATTATAACTACGAACAATATTTCCCTATGCAAACAAGAATCAAGTTACCATTTCTCACGCCGCACCGCCGCAATCGACACATCAACAAGCGATGTTTGTGCAAGTCACGAGTCACTTTGATAAAGCAGAGGTGCAGGACAGGGCGGACATTAAACAAACAGGGAGCACCTTAATGCAAGTTACCTATGTATGGAATGACATTTAAAGCACTGAAAGCATAGTGAGTCACAGCGTATATTATGGATGATGTAGACAGATACAGACTGCAGTTAGCCGCGAGGAATACGCAATTACGTAGCTAAGCATATAAATTGTATCAATACGTGAAGACACACCCGACTGCATATTACTTAGTACCGAATGACAAGAAGTGAGAAGAGTTTTTTTGGGGTTACACATCCACATTTGTATTTTTATTAAATTGTTAACAGTAATTTGGACAGAGCAGCGGTATACCTTTCCATTTAATGTGTGAATGTTTTTTTATAGAATGGCTGTTTGAGTGTAATAGAAATTAGAAGTCTACAAACGTTTCTCAGGTTCACTAAAGTAATGACTTTAAAATTGTACATATGTGTAGGTATTATTTGATTATTTAAAAAAAATGCTAGTGTAACATCATAAAGAGCAACGTAAAAACAGGCAGGTTCACTGAAACGAAACTGTAATAAATTAATACAACAAGCAGCTATGCGATAAAGTCACTAATTAGTTTGTACAAATAACAATTTCGTTTGCAATCTCAATACGAAATCTCTTGAACTTTATTTTTTTATCACTTTCCTGTTTTAATTGCCTGTTTTATTTTTTAAAGTCTATGTTGAGTTTGTTTTTAAATTAAGCACGACCATATTATAAAAACTAAAAATATTATTATTTTAAAATATAGAATACCGCTCTTACCTCCCAGACGCCCTTAAAAAGCTATAAATTCTAAAATTTTATTTTAACTATTAAATAAGACAAGGTTCCAAATTTGAAAAATAAACTTAAGCTTCTGGGACTTATGAGGTTAATCGTAAGTATTTTAACTGTATTCTTCGAACGATGTTCAGTTCATAAGAGATGGCTTAATCCGCGATTTCACTGGAATCACATTTAGAATCCTCAAAGTTGAAGTGCGCGTGCCTCAGTTCTCATAGGTCAGCGGTTACATTACAGTTGCTCTGCTGATCTCACTTCAATCTACTTGAGAACTTCGGTTCCAGCCATTATAGCCACCAATGGGGTTTTATGAGAGCTTTAATCTGCATCAGGCATGTTGCAATACTTATCGGCGGCGGTTTGTGGTTGCTGCTCTTTACCAATGAATCGGTAACATAAAATAGTTGTCCGTAACAAAATTACTGTGACTATCTTCGCTTATTTAGTACAAATTTACGATAATTGTGATAAAATTTAATTGCAATACGTAACTGTGTTAAAAACAAAGAGGCCAAGCTCTATTTGTCTAGCGTTCCTCCCGCATGAGGGTCTGACACTTTTGTTATTAAAAACAGTTATTATGACGTAACGTTTTCGGATGTCATCAAACATGATTAACTATGCTTCTCTGTTTGGCTTAAAGGTTGACTGGTAGAGAATGCCGTGTAGCATTAAGTCCGCCTTTTGTCACTCTATATTCTTACTATGCAATAAAGTTTTAAATTCATTGTAGGTATAATCATTAAAGGTTTATTTTTTTAGAAACGTCAGTTACAAGATTTCTGCCACTAAATAGGCTTTCCAGCAGCAGTTAGTAAATCAAGGCAGCTCCAAAAAGTACTAATAATACCCAAAACTTCACATAAAGCAGTTTTGTTGTCGTTCATTTAACGATAAAATCAAAACGCGCGCAACCCCCCGATAACAACGTGTGAAATTGTTTATTTCCACTCGCATTTAAGCGCTCCATTGTCACCAAATTCAAATGTAAAGAATTACATTGTGACACCCTAATCTTGATCCGAAATCGTTCACAAAGCGTTGTTAAAAGTGAGTGTTAATCAGATTTAATATATTGTGTTTGCGCGGCAGGAGACGTGTATGACATTTTTTGAAATCAAAGGCCCGCCCATGGAGGGTAGAGTGAATTGCTTTACCGACACTATCTTGGCTATTGTCAAATTAATGGTCTCGGCGATACTGTAGAGGCTGGAGTCGTGCAACATCAGTTACCTTTTATTGGTACCGTTACTCAATTCCTGTGTGGAAATTTATTTCTAACTATAGCCTTCCCCGGGACTCAAGTATTTTATACAAAAAAAAAACATACAACCGAATTGATAACCTCCTCCTTTTGAGATTTGGAAGCCGTTTAAAAATGTCAACTACTACTCGGTTCATCGGACAGACAGACAGACAGTGACTTTCGCATTTATAATAATAGTAGAGATTGCATATTTGTAATCTGATTTACTAAATTCTGCCGAGATGTAGGACTTGAAATGAGAAAACGTGGTAACGTGCTCATTTAACTCCGTCACTAGCTCACATCTAGAAACTTTCCTAGATGCAAGTTAGATGTGAGTTGATAATTTATATTTGAATTTAATTGATATTAGAAGAAATTGCCAAGCTAGAGCAAGAAATCACATTTTTATGTCGGTTACTATAAAATTATAGATTAGGCTTTGCATGTAGGTGATTAATGCTTTGTTAAATTTTCATAAATATACATATTTATAATATAAATCCCAATATTTGTAATTTTTTTTTAGTCTAAGATATAAACAATCGAAAGTTTTGAACATTAAGGTAATACATACCTAATGACCCAAGTAATTCTACTCCTAATGTTCTTGGCTGGTTGGAACATTATAAATGGAAAAGTAAAAAAATGTCTGCTACCTTTTCACGGCTAAACTATTGAACCGACTTTGATGAATTAACCGCAAAAACTCGCTAAATTCGTGTCGGGCCACGCATACCTATTAATGGAGGGTTCCATACCTTCATACAGTAGAAAAAGCCATACAAGTAAAAAAGCGTATCTTCTCAGCTTTTAAGCCATTTTAGTAATATATTATCATATAATTTTTTTAAACACATTAACCGAATAGGTATTCAAAATAATTTTCTGAATATTTTTTAATTTTTCTTTACTCCTGGTTGAAAAAGTTAGAGGCACAATATTTTAACTAACTTCTTAGATAGGTAGCGGCTCTATTTACTTACTTATATGGTTCAAATTCAAGTAAAAGCTCATTCGGTGATAACGTAGGAGATTTTAGATTTCAGAGATCTCATCAGATTCCATTATATATTAAGAAGAAGCTGTACAAGTGTACAATAATTAATCCCTATCGGGATAATACAAATTGACCGTGAGCACAAGTCTAATAGACGACGAATTTATCCATTTACGACAAAAACTTTGCTAATATGGTGAAAGGAAAAGTATTTAACAAATTCATATTTAGTTTATATGTATATTGCGAATACAAGGGGCTTATCTACTCGGATAAGGAGGGCGTAACGAATTCTGTTCGGGCATCGCTAAATCTGTGTCAAGGGATAATACAACAATGAAAATTGGACTTCAAATATTGCTTTAGCCGAAAGCTACGAATTCTTTTATGATTAAACATTCCTTTCACTGGGAAAGATAATATCATTTCAAACATAATTAAATTCTAACTGTTCTGAAATAAAAAGTATTTTTTATTTATTGAATAAACGATCTGTTGGGTTTCCATCGGTACAGAAATGCATGGACAGGATATCATCATATGCGTCACTCGCACGCCCATACTTGTTAGAAAGGGACGGCCGTGATGACAGACGAGTTAAAGAAGAGTCGAAGGCTCGAAGGTGATCGTATAGTGTAGGGGAGACCGAGAAGATAAGTTAACACAGCGTCCCATATCTCGCAAAGTATAGACGCTAGAAGAAGTATGACTCCCAAGAAAAACAATGCGTCATTTTCCATTCTAACCAACTTCATCATACATGGTTTAGGCCTCAGATAAGCAGCGGAGGTTTTACAGCAGTTAGAGCTAAAATATTGCTAAAAGTAAGTTTCACGACATTTTGAAGGCCATTTCTATATCAGTTTTGGCTGTTTTCCGATATATGTTTGAAGCATTCTGGCAGTGCTAAATCAAATATTTGGATTTATCAACGTTTTTAAGTAAAGTCCATGTCTTGTAAACTAAAAGTGCAAAGAAGTGTAAACATCTGAAAAATACAAGGGTGAGGTATGTTGAAACACATTGTTGCAATTTACCTCGTCAATTTTTAGGGTTCCGTACCCAAAGGGAAAAACGGAACCCTATTACTAAGACTCCGCTGTCCGTCTGTCCGTCTGTCTGTCCGTCTGTCCGTCTGTCCGTCTGTTACCAGGCTGTATCTCATGATCCGTGATAGCTAGACAGTTGAAATTTTCACAGATGATGTATTTCTGTTGCCGCTATAACAACAAATACCTAACTAAAAAGTACGGAACCCTCGGTGCGCGAGTCCGACTCGCACTTTGCCGGTTTTTTGTTTGAGTTTGGCAGAGGCTGTTCAATATCAGACTGTTGAAATCATATTTTTCAATTTTATTTATATCACTGGTTACCAATTGATAGCTTGTTGAAAAATACGTTATTTCATAATCCTTCAGTCACTAATAACTAGTTTATTCGACAAAAGTATTGATTAAAGTAGCATATTTTTCTTTTTAAAATTATAACCAGCTAAAAGACGAAACTGAAAACTAAAATTCTATATCGAGCTGCTGTTACCTGTAAAAGGATTTTACAGACACTAGTTTTCTATTTATTGTTAAAATTCATAAATAGTACTTATTGTCAGTTGTCAATAAGGCGCTATTTCCATACAGCTTCAATTTGAAATCAACCTTATTGACAAGCGACAATGTGGGTTGAAAATGTCACAGATGTGTGCCAACTTACCTCAGTGCCGAGTTACCTCGGCATTGAGGAGAGTTGAAACAGATTGGATTGATGCAGAAAACATTTTTTTTAATTGTTCCCAGTACAATATGGTGTTTTTGTTTCGGGTGGTAAATGACAGATGATACTTACAGACTTCGTAAATCTAGCTTCCAATAGAACAGTTATGACCAACAAAGTAAAATTTGTTTTAATTCTCCTTGGTCTTCCCTACAAATTTTATTGAATTCATTTTAACTATAAAACTCCCGTGAGACTCAAACATTAAATTATTTTAAAGCTGGTCACTCACGTATTATTAAGTCGAATAGCTCGACATGTTAATAATACGTGAGTGACCCGCTTTAAAATAATTTAATATGTTTATTGAATTCATGTTTATCAAGCATTTATTCGCATTGCACATTATCAGATGAATCGTACACTTGTTTGCACGCGTTATTATTTTAGAGAACCCTAACATTAGAATGATTATTATGTGTATGATGATAAACTAACGAACTATTTGGATTCTTAAATATCTGAACTGAGTTATTATCTTATTATTTTATTTAATGAACTATTTGTGACGTTCCAAAGGTAAAGGTACCTTATGGTGGTCGGCGCTTAAGCTATTATTATTAACGACGCTTCAATACTAAATAATGCGGTGCTACGCCACGTAAGTGCCAACCGCCATAGGGTACCTACCTTTGCGCGGTAACGTCACATTTAGTAATTAGTTGACAGTATCAATAAAAAAAAACACCGGCGAAGTGCGAGTCGGACACGCCCACCGAGGGTTCCGTACAAATCTAACTTTTTTATATATTTTTTTTATTTTTTATAAATTTATATTTTTGTGATTTTTACCTCTACTTGTAGTGTAAGACGATATTACTTGCCAATTTTCATAGTTCAACGGGAAGTACACACACTGACTTATATGTATAGACAAGCTGGCGAGACCAAATTGTGTCCGCGAGGTGTCCGCCATTTCTGCGTTTGACGTCTGTCACTAAGCTAAAGAATAAGCGCAACTGCCAGAGGCGGAACTGTTATGACAACTGCTCATATTCTGCCTACATACAGGGTTGTTTTTTTAATGATTTGCAATATTGTACGACGTGAATATATAGGTCATACTGAACAAATATTATAATGGGACCAACCACGAAAACGCAAAAAAATGGATTCTACCATAGAAAATTTCAACATCAGACCAGCCAAAGTTTATGAAACGGGGTTCGGGGTTGGTCCCGTAGTTAAAAATGCTCAGTATGACCTATTTATTTTAACTAAACCATTCAATAAATAACAGGGAAAATATATATTTCGTAACTTTTGTGCTATTAATAACCAACAACGTATACAAACCAATGTGTCACGTCTGAGAAAATTAATCTATGCGCGCAAGAAAATGGCTTCCAGCCGCGAATGTTCAAAAGTGACGTTTCGTGATAATCTAAATTATCGTAAATCATCAGTTTTTCTATTACTTACCGGTGAAATGTTACTCCACTGTTACTACGCTTTTATTATATTTTCTTGTACTATTTTTACAAGTTTTAAGCACGCACGAAGGCATGTGTGGCATTGGCAGTAGTCGGTGACCTACTAAACGCAATGAAGTGCATGCACTTCATTGAGGTGTGGGAACATTTTCTTCGAGAGGCCGCCTCTAGTATACATATTACTTCAATGAGTACCCAATAAATTTTGATTCGAAATATACGTTTTCTGCGGCATAAACGGCTTTCTTTTTTTTACGTTAACTTAGAAGTTTGATTTTTTCACAGCTTTAAGGGACTATAGACTTGAGTTGATACCTTCACGCGTTCCCGAGATAAATGGTCTTGACAGACAGACGGACGGACGGACAACAAAGTGATCCTATAAGGGTTCCGTTTTTTCCTTTTGAGGTACGGATAACGGATAACATATGATAACTGAAACATTATTCTGACATTATTCTACTCCAATGTCAAAGCCGCTTTACGAATGAGGTCGCAGAGAAGCCTTATGTTTAAGCTTCAGGAATCCTAGTTTAAGTATTTGCAGTTCTCACTCGGGCCCGGAGGCATTTCCTATTTCCTCGTTGATTTTAATTCCAACGACAGCTAGAGTGCTGCAACCTGCAATCACGTTCGACGCGTTGCCTCCCTGTGACACTTACGTACGAATTTACAAGTGCGACAGAGAGGTAACACGTCGAACGTGGTTCGCGGTAGGCCCTCGGGTTCGTTTCAACTGCTACATACATAAATGTATACATGTATCACATATATACTAGAATAAGATGGGTTTCAAATTAATTTTTCACATCAATTCGAAAAATGGTTTTTTTAATACAGTTGCTCAAAAAGTGCTACTTTACGTAGCTGTTTAGCGTGCGGAAAGTTGGTTTTCGCGAACTAGTGCTTTTTACTTTTCCAATTTTTTTAAATTTATACTTGTTCCTACTGTTGTATGACTACTTATTGATGAGTGTTGAGATGAGTTAATATTAGTTTCCTTTAAACGACGTAATCAACATAAAACCTTCTATATTTTCTATTTTTTAATATTGAATATTGAAAAACCGTTCTTAATAAGTTGTCTGAATGGAACGGAATAGCTGCCGAAACGCCTGTCAAAGAAGAGGCGTTTTAAGTTTCCAAAGTTTTCATTCCTTACTTGTTGTTTTTATTATTTTTTCGCAACTGTATTAAAAAACGTCGTTCGTTACACGTGCGGAAATGTCATTCTTCACTCGTCCCGAGTCTTGCCACTCGCCTACGGCTCGTGGCAAGATATCTCGGTACTCGTGGAGTAATGACATACTTTCCGCACTAGAATCGAAATGTACTATTTCTTCCCTGCTAGGAGAGAACAAAGTGGCACTTTTCTTCCCTGCTAGGAGGGATCAAAGTAACTCTTTTCTGTTCTAGGACACTGTTTATACCTACATTTTTTGCGCATTCTTTTTTTAGCTTAAATAATATTTTTTTACATTATAATTACCTCACAGGTGATGTGAAAAGCAATATGTGTCACATGGTAGCAAAATTATTTCCATCTTGGGCGTAACACACTTAATTCCCTCACTACGCTCAGGATTCTACTTTAGAATCCCTCGCTACTCTCGGGATTCTATTATAGAATCCTTCGCTTCCTTTAGATTCAATTGTACGCCCTCGCCGTAAATATGTCATTTTGCTCCCTTGTGACATAATCTACTATTACCATTGTCTTTACTGTGTTATGTTTAATTATAAAAAGAAGGGAAATAGATCATACGCAGATTTGAAAAAATATCGCCTCACTGCCAAAAGTTTCGGCCTAATTTAATTAGTTTCCGTACCAAAATTAATAAAATGGAACAACTAATCTTTATGTAAGTAACAATAAAGTTATATTTTATATGTGTTTATAAAATTGCTGATATCCAGCATTTGCGGTAACTGCCGAGGACAGAAGAACAAAATGAGGTCCGTAATTATGATCAAACTCAAATATTTCACTTATTATAATCACAATAACTTCTTATGAATTACGTTTTTATAATGAAATACAGTCTGTCGCACCAATAATGACTTCATAAAGCTAAGGGATAATAATCGTGAAAGGTTTTCCGGTATTGAGATAAACAATATTTTCTCATTAAGGTTTGACTTGCCAAATTTATTACGCAGGTTATTAAAATACAAATAGCAATTTGTTTTGGATAATGCGTTCATCCGCAGACATCAGATAACAATATCAGCATACTGCACAGCTAAAAATACATTAGTATAAATTGAAATGGGGAATTCAAATGTATTGCCATATATGTAGGTACCCTGATTTATTCAGTTAAATTTTAAACTATTATAGACTATGGCCAATTTATCGACACTCTGACTGAAGGAGTTTCCGAAAGACTCAATAATATTTTGGAAACAGGGGCTAATAGGCCAATTCGAACGTACACTTATATCAGAATGAGAGAATGACATTTAATTGAAATTATGTCATTCAGATATCGTGCATTTCGCTCGTACTTATCCGTGTCACAATTGGCGCCAGCGAGACGCACGATTACTAAATGACATAATTCTAATGTAAGTGTACGTTCGAATTGCCCTGTAAAGCAAAATAAGTTACGAACGTTAGATAGATAAGTTTCTTGTTTCGGTTAATATGAAAAAAGTCAACCATAAAAACCTCTGACGTCTCTTAAACCCAGAAGTAAAGTGTCTTATTCAAATTCAAATTCAACCACGCCCTATTGTCAAATCACAAAGGAATGTTGCAAGCACGTCTTTTGTTTCAGAAAAGTTGTTAATTTGATTAAAATTTATTACGAAAACGGAATAAGGGATGAATACAAAGGTGCTTTTAATGCCAATATTTCTCCCTTTTATTGGGCAATTTCGTCAGTAGCAGAGAAGTAAGTTTTATATTTGAGAATTTCTGAAATGTGAAACTTAAAGATTAAAACACGGACACAAAAGCACGTAGGTAGTGATTTGTGATAACAAGGTGATTATTAGCTCTGATAATATATACATGATATGTATACATTATCAGATGTAGATATTATCTACAGATCTGATATACCAGAAAGTTTAAGGTGAGTAGACAATACTTACAATATTGACCTGTATGTAATGACAGAATTGACTTGTTAGCTGCCTAGAACTAGCATGGTACTTACATATTTTTCTTAAAAATAAACCTTAAAAACAGGAACAGAATGGCAAAAATAATAAGTTAATAAGATATTTTATTTCTCTCATTTTAATACCCTAATCATTCTCAAGAAGGGAATCCTAGTTAGAGCCCAGTAAATTAATGAGAGGGAAAGTAGAGGGAAATGCTCCAGTTTGTTAAGCTCATTTGTCGGCACCGAGGCACGGCGGCTGCGTGCTTAGCTCGTGGTTTTTAAATTTTAAGGCATTGCATGTAACATACATACAACTAGAACACACACACATACAACTACAACTGTATGTGTTCTACAGTCCATCGATATTTTGTATGATACACGTTACACGGGTGTAACAATGTGTTTTTGAATTAGGTTTCCATACCTATTGGAAAAACATTGATCGAAACAGCTAACGGATTTGGTTGTAAACAATGCATCAAGGCATAGACAGTTGACGTGGAAATATGACAGATTTCATAACGGGCTGTCAAAAAACAACGTCAAACTTCCCTGCGGATATTCCTCGTACACTCGCAGCTCGCAGCTCCATATGGTGTGTAAGGGTTGGCAAAATAAATATTTGATTTAGTAATTAACTAGCGACCCGCCCCGGCTTGGCACGGGTGCAATGCTGATGTATTATACATATAAACCTTCCTCTTGAATCACTCTATCTATTAAAAAAACCGCATCAAAATCTGTTGCGTAGTTTTAATGATCTAAGCATACATAGGGACCGACATCCAGCCAGACAGCCGGAAGCGACTTTGTTATATACTATGTAGTAATGTAACAGATTAAATTTTCACGGTGCATTTTGAGAAATTATCTAGTTCAGTTTTGTCGAAAACTACTAAATAAACAGGTGTTTAATTAAACAAACATTCTTAAATATCGTAAATCATTCACCAAAGAACACGAATCGAAACCAGATTAGCCGTTTGTACAGACATCATTTTGCGAGCTGTGATGCCATAGACAAGACAGTTATCATATGTATCTTACCGCAACTCGTACGACTTCACATATCAAGCCACGCCGATATGTTCTTCGCGTGCGAATCACGGCAAAATGTGCTAGCTATGCATACACAAATACAATGCTCGTGTTAAACATTCTGCTTAGAAACATAAATGTTAAAAAGGTTTATCTCAAATTTGCGAACGACATTTGTTTCGAGAACTGAAAACATCAATTATTATTATTTCTATTCTATTCTATTCAAAGTAACAAATAGCACTTTAACCGTTTTCATTACCTGTAAGTAAATCGTATTATATCGGCAGATAAAGATCAATGAAAGCAGAGCGGCACGCATCTCGATGGGTCGTAAAACAAATCACCGCCGAACAAATATTTCACGCACGGGATATTGCGATCAGGAAATAAGATCGCCCGCGCGCGGCCGACATCTTAAGTACACCTGGATTTAATAAAACTGTGCATGAAAACTCTTTTATGTTGTTCAACTGCTCTCTATAACGTATAAACACGTTTTATCGCTTGTAACTTGATAAAAAATGGAACGAACGATAAAATAGTTTTGTTCTTTGGCAAATAGGGAAATGTAAGCTATATAATCGGTTCCTTGAAGAGGTAAATATAAATAATTATATAATTGCCAAACAAACAATAGAATAGTTTATCTGCAAGAAATACATTTCTCTTTATAGATCAGAAGGCGGATGGATGGCTTTCTTTTCATCGTATTGAGAACATGAAAACAACGTAAATGATCATGATCTACATTTATATTAACATAATAACAGTAACGTCATATCGAAATCAAATATTAATTAAATTTCTAGCGCCGCTCCTGCTCCTGACAACATGTCATCAAATTAAGTCGGAGTACAGGCGCTTTGTCTCGACGATTAGCTCGTCCCCGATTTAACTCATCTTTGAAATTCGTTAAAACTATGCGTAATCAGATAAACATATCCTAGTTAGTCTGGAGTGAGTGATGGCTAAGAATGTTTGATCGCTTTATTCACAATAGATACTGTAGCATGTCGCTACATCTGTCGTTTTGTTTTGGAAACTACTTGCTTGTCAGTCATGTCTAGTTTGCTTGTTTGTTTAGTCGTGTCGTATAGTGTGAATTGATTCACGCAATTACGGTTAGATGGCGGTTTAACCCTTAAATGCATGATTTTTTGTATAACTTTTTAATAAATTGAAATAGATGTGTCATGTTGTATAGATTGAGGGAATAATATTTTGGATAGCTGCATATTGAGCCACGGACCATCAAATATACGATGCATATATACATCATTATGCATTTAAGGGTTAAAGAAACGCATGGAACCTTTTTTGGACGATGATATTTTCGAGATTGGCAGGTTACAATTGCGTTGAATTTTGAATTTCAATTCTGATTCGGAAAGAGAAATTTGTTTTCTTCGGGGTACTTCAGATGGATTTTGGGATTGACGTGTAAAGATCTGTTTGTGATATATTAGATTTTTTCCTGGTTTTTTTTTTTGTCAAAGTTAACCTTTTACTAAAGGAACGTTTTTCTTCTGAGGTTGCTAATAACAACTTCGAGTGTGCTTTACTTCCCGTCGTTCCGCGGCCTTGTTGGCCGCAGTTGCCTGCAACAGGACCTTTTTTAAGGCCACCGTGGAGCAGTGCTCCGGTGGTGCGTGGTGGTCGTATCAACGACAGGGCGCAGCCGCCGACGTGCAGTCGGCAGTGGATGGTCGTCGACCCCATCAGTCAGCGGTCAGGTATCAGACCCACGGAGGAGACGAGCCCGCATACTGCGTGGTTCGATAGCGTTGGTTGGCCGAACGTTTGCTTTGGAAAGGAACTAGCAGACCCACGGAGGACACGAGCCCGCATACAGCGCGGTTCGATAGGTCACGGTAAAGCTTCGGTTGGCCGAACAAATTGTCATCGTCTACGGAGCTTGAATATTTTTTTTAACGTATTGGAATCGGTTCCCGTTTAATTGTTATCTTTTTTCCCGGTTCATTGTTATTTTTTGTGCAATATTTATTTTAATTCTGTAAAGCCGCTGTTATCCGTATTCCGCATTTATTTAAGGCATTATTTTTAAAATTCTAATTGCCCCTAATTGTCAGGCGAAACTAATATTCGGCAATAAATTTAGGTACCTATCACCCGTTGAAACAGCCATTGTCGTCCATAATCTCTATCTCATTAATCCATTTCTTTCCTTCTACAGCTAAATTTATACGCCGTAATCTTTCGCACGTATACCAGTTCACGCCAGTGCGGAAAGCGGACCGTCAGAAAAACAATTTGTTTTGGTTATATTATTTTTTTAAATTCCATGTGTAGATTTTTTTAGTGACTTTCGGAAGTGCTTATCAAATTATACGTGTTGTGCAGAAGTATTTGTTTTACTGCAATACATTCAAAATCAGTTCAATATAAACATGAAAATTGCTCTCTTCAGCGAACGAAGACCCCAAACTAAAATATTTTCAATGCCATTTTAATGTCAGATTCACACTGAAGAATAAGGTCCCTGGCATGAGCACAAACTGCGTTGACTCAGCTGAGTGTTGAATAACAAAGTTGTGTCTACTTCCCTAAATTTGGCGCCAGTGCGACGCGCCGGCGGAGCCAGGATGGCGCCAACAGGGGATGTTGGCACCAGACGACACTCACCCGGGGTCACTGTCCTAACGACCTTTAATTGCACTCGCGTAACGCACTAGCAAAATACGACTATTGCCCTATTAAGAGGCAGCATTCGACTATTTTAACACGACTTTGCGGTTATACGTGCGACATTATTGGTGATTTGTCCACTAAAATTTTATATGCATGCGAAAAGATAAACTTGACAGTCAACAGGTGGCATTGACTTTCACTTGAGGGTTAATAGTTTCGAAGTACGATGGAAAGTACATGAGATATTTTTAAATCCGTCTACCTACAGTCTTTAAATAGTACTACTTAGTGTATTGCTATGCTCTCGGTACCCATCATTCATTGCAGGCCATGATTAGCTACTGAAGTCACATGGGCTCATGAGTATGCGGATCAGCTTAGTTCCTGCAACAACTCTTTTAACAGTTCGGCCGATGCTATCTGTTGAATTTAATTTACAGCACAATTGACTTATTTTTGTGGTTTACTATGGGACCAACCGCGAAATCATGAAAAAAAATTTGGCTGTTTTATACATTTTGGCTGGGCTGACGTTGACATTTTTTACGGGAGAGCCAATATTTTTTTCATGACTTCGGGGATGGCCCCATATTAAAAGTTGCTCAATATGGCCTACTTAGTCAGGTCATAAGTTCTGTCACAAAGATTTTTACTGATAAAAAAGTTTAGCTACAGATCCCTTATTATTCATATATAGGTTTAAAGAATTTTATTACTCATAAGAATATTACAAATTCACTTACATGAGTTAACATACTTATACTAAGAATTAATTAACTTGACGAGTACATTTTTATTTGTTATTTAACACTAAGTGCTAATTTATTAAGTTTTAGCAAAATAAACACAAAAAAATATGTACATATGCGTAGGTTGGTAGACATTTTTATTTATTTTGCCCGCAGCGACTCACACAAGTAAGTACGCGAGCAGTTACCATGCGCAGATTCATCCGCTGCGCATACATGGGTTGAAAGCTTATTTAATGCTGAATTACTTACAATAGAATTTAACGTAATTTGCTCTCAGTTTTGCATAATTCTTTGTAATATTCGAAAAAAAATTAAACTATGAAAATAGATTATATCGCGTATATGGAATTTATAATACATCCCGAAGTTTCCCCCCTCCAGGGTTCGGGGTTCGAACCCTTTACAGCGTTCGTGGTCAACGGGTGACTGAGGAAAAGCTACCAAGTGCAAAAATACCCACATACAAAAATAATGAACCATCATAAACTATAAACTTTAACGCTGAAACGCCGAACGCTGTAAAGGGTTCGAAACGTCGAGATGTATTATAAATTCCATATACGCGATATAATCCGTTTTCATAGTTTTATTTCATGAGTAACTGTCGCGGTAACCGAAGACAATATTATTAGAAAAAGTTATAAAAAAACATGCAAAAAATAGGTACGCGTCGTTCAAGGTGATTTTGATCCCTATTTATTTATTTTTCGTTTTTACATGGTTGAATCTTACTTAAAACATAAGCTGGATCTTTTTATCTTTTTTAAAATATATTAATGTGTGTTGGACTGCCAAAATTGCAACTGTATTGTACATATTTTACCAAATCTACTGGTTGGATGGCATTCAATAATAAGCGTCTGAAAAGTACCCTAAGTTTGAAGGGAATCTGCTGAAGTACAGGCTTGTATGAGAACTTAATGCTGGTGATGAAATCAAGTTCAAATTCAAATATACTTTATTCATGTAGGCCTAGCAACAAGCACTTATGAAAATAACGTTCTAATAAAGTACAGGTTCATACAAATAAACAATTGTACCTATAACAATTGCTTTGTATTACATTTTATCAGTCTAAACCTTTGTGACAGAACTTATGACCTGATTAAGTATATATTATATTCACATCGTAAATAATTGCAGGTGACTTACACCCTGTATATTAATATGCCGCTCGGAGACTAGTTTAAGTGTTACAACCTTACAAAGCTATTGTGGATATAAACTCAGTACAATAATATTTACAAACATATAATATATCTTCCTCGTTTGTTTTCGTTTTGCCGTTAGCGAGTTTTAAACAATAACTATAGTAAAAACATAACGTACTCGCTGGAGGTACGCTTGGTTCTAAAGTGAACAAAGGGATCTGAGAATATATATTTTGCGATGCTAGTTTATACTTTACTCTCTTCCCTGTTGTTAACCATGAACGACTGTGTGATTTTTGATTTATCGTGAATACTACAAGAACGTTTTCGGTTTGTTTAATGACTGATGCATCGGCTAAATGGCATTTTTGGACAATATGGCGATGTCACCAGTGAACTGACATATTTTGCTAAATAGTATTTAATGTACAGTGTGTACATATATGTACAGTGTGTAAATTCAATATGGGCAACTCTTTAAATGGTGGTTAACATAGGATAGGACCTAAGAAGTATATTGAGATAAATATAGCTCAGAAATAGGTACAATGAAATTATTAACCATACAAAATAATTCGGCCCGCAGTGTAAAGCAACACACAAGTTAAGAGATATTATGAGCTTTTTTTAGTAACTGTCAACGCAACAAGCACGTATCTCTTAATGTCATGTCATTTTATTTTATGTCATAATATTTGCAGTACATTGCTGCTCGGTAAATTTTCAAAAAATAATTACGGGGTCATAATTAAGTGTCACTTAAAAAAAACTTAATTAATGACTACACGGATAAATTATACTCGTATGTCTGGTTTAATTTATCTCCCGTATTGGATTTACTCACTGTAGATATATATATAAGCGGTGATTTAATAAATTTCATGATATTATGAGAATGTCACGCGTTTTGAAACAGTGCGATTATTTCCACGTAAGTAAAACTTCAAAATGAAGACTTTTAAAACAATCCTCCCACCAGAAATTGGCTAAATATTTAACCATCCCGCCATGTGTGACTACAGAAGGTCGACGCACAGATCATTCCGTACCACTTTCCCCGCGAGGGTGCATCGTACGGATATTAATGATTAAATTTGCAGGAACAATCGTCCGGAGCTTTGTTCGGCTGATTACGGGGACTACGGGGCGCTTCCTCGCTGAATGAAACATAAGTCGTTTGACTTTGCCGACCCCATCGCTCCCTTTGTTGTGGATAACTGAATTACAAATTATGCGTGATATCTACCTGAACGTACATGTATATTCAGGAGCGAAAGTTCAATAACAATTTATCGCTAATTCACGTACCCTATCCATGGAATCCAAACAGATACCCAAACTAATTTATCCTGTAGTTAATATTGTCTTCGGTTACCGCGATAGTTACTCATGAAATAAAACTATGAAAACGGATTATATCGCGTATATTGAATTTATAATTCATCCCGACGTTTCGAACTCTTTACAGCGTTCGTGGTCCTCCTCCTGTAGTTCATAACTTTCATAAGTATTTCGAATTCATGCCTACGTTACGTGATTGACGCAAACAGGTAATAACAAATCACATGAAACCGGAACGTAGCTATAGATTTTCCAAATCCGTTTCATTTTTTGCTATAGTTTGTTAGTTCTCTCCATCAAAAGGTAACAGATAGACAAAAGCCTGGTCTAGAGCGTTTAAGAGTCCTTGCAAATGCTCCGCAAACGCTCCGCGTACCCGTTTACGGGCATATTCAAAAAGTCGGAATAGAATGTTTTCCACGAGGTGAAACGAGAAAATCTTAGGATTTTCGCGGCTCTGTTTAAAAAAAGAATACTGTAATATTTTTTTAGTTGTTTCCACTCTAGTGTGGTATAAAAAGATGGAAAACAAAAGTAACCATTTATATATAAATCACCTGTTCCAAGGTAATACAAACAATCTATGCTTCATTCGGCATATGTACTGATATGTATAGTTAGTGCAAACCACAGTATTTCTATCCATGCCCATTTTTTTCATTATGCCTACAAACATTTATACGTTTTTTTAAAGATTGTTGTATAATCATAAAATATAAAAATAAAAATGCACGTGACCTTATGATTTTCTTTCAGGTACATAAATATATATGTAAAAGCGCTTAGAAGGAGGATATTACGAGTGGTGTTCTTGAAGCACATAGTAGGCGGCGGAACAATAGCACCCGCATACTCGCAGCAGACTTATCGCCGGAAAATGGCTTTTCAAGTGCCCGCTAATCCTTGCTTCATTAGTGAAGTTATACGTCGTCAGTTGCAGGTTATGTTACAAATGTTACTAAGGTTGTAATGACTCAAGTCAGTCTGGGTTTCAACTATAACAAATTTGGGGACCAGTAATACAGAAGTTAAAGCCAAGGTGTCTAATCTACTCGTATCTTCGGATGTATGCGCGGATGTTTGAATTTGTCTATCTCCAAAATTTTTTATGGACACTTCGTCGGGTAGTTAAATCTCTGTTTTGACCTGTTGTTTATTTTCGAAAATAAAGGAATTTTTCTTTTAAGTGAAATTTGCTATCTCCATTATTTTGAGTACTTTCCCTACAGGTGGTATTAAAAAATTCCATCCTGCATACTTAAACACAAATAATCTCCACTATCACGAGAACGTAAAAGCGTCATGCAATATTTATTGTATGATGTATTGTATAGAGTAGAACTTTAAAAGCGAATACAGAAAATGTAATATTGATAGTCTCTAGGTATCGCGTGACTTTATCCAGTTGTGCGACCTCCGTTTCAGCTTTTAGCCTCAAGGATTCAGTGGATTTACTTAGGCTTACAGCTAAGCAAACCCGCATGTAGCGGGCTGATATTAAAGGTCAAGACAGTAGACGCTACTACCGATAAATGTACGAGTAGATGTAATAGAACTGCCATCTTGTGTAGCATGGATGACTCCAATATTGAGTATTATTGACTGTTGTGTTACTTAAATTGCTGCTTATCACTTTCGATTAGTACGAGTATGTTATTAGAACGAAAGTGTTTGGATGCAACGTCTTATATTACGTAGGTACTTACATAGTACCTACGCCTTATAATTCTAAGGTTCTATAATTGATAATAGGTACCTATTATACTTTTTTATTTTTAATAGAATATTATTTATTTTCAATAAAAGAATATTACATTTTTGTATCGTCTTTGTTTGCTTATATAGGAATTATAATATTGTAAGTTCAAAGACGTGGCCTTTACGCTCTTCAGATGAGATGAAACCAGATACTTATTCCCGGGATATTACGCCTTATAAATGAATATCAGACCACCAAGCGCGGAGTTCCTGCGTAAAAGACCTTTTGATACGATGGCTGCCCGCGCGGCGCGCTTGGTTGCATTTTAATATGAGCTACTTACCCGAGGACAAAAGAACCAAGGTATTGTTATATACATATTGCGAAAGGCCCCAATAACATCACCGGTATTTTTTTGCCATTAACGTTATTTTGTCGCGAAATTGTATCTCGATTATTAAGAGCGAAATATTTTACATTAAAAGCTTCGCATTAAAATACATATATTTTTTGTATTCGTACAAAATCTCATTTTATTCAAACTAGAGAATCTAATTTCTTACCTAGCTGTTACTATAATGACAAGATTAAAGTGTTTCTATCCACTTTCACCCTAAACTATTATGTCCCTAATGAACTTTTAATGTGGGTACCGAAACGATGACAATGAAAGTATGCCGGACATGTCCCGTTATCACACGGGCGCCGAATTCGCTGAGTGATGCCTTCAGAACATTTATTGATGGTTCTATAGCAGAACTGCCATCGATTCCACTGGACCCATATAAATCAGACAAGCGGAGTTCTGAAAACTGCGATCATTCATGTCGCTGCAGCGTTTGTGACAGATGTCCCGCTGGACAACGCTGTTTCAGTTTTAGAAACTACTATACGGATAACCCTATAATTAATGAATAGTGGCATGACACTTGCTTTAAAAGATAACGTTTTGTATGTGACATTTTTGGGTACACAAGAAGTGTATTAGACAACGAGTGAAATATTATTCGTAATAAAGTAACTCGGTGTAGAGTATTTTAATTAAAGTTATATTGCTTTTCAAAGTGAAGAGTTTCTCTGAAGTTAATTTATTTCCCACTTTAATTGCGATTTTAAGGGATATTTATTTTCCGTAACATGATAAAACCCATAATAGAGCAGCTCATTTAAGATAAGTAATCATGTTTTATATCACTTATTTTAACTTAACAAACTTTTGGTTGGTTATAGCTACGACACAAACAAAAACCTATAGCATTTTTGAGTAAAAAAATGATGAATTTTTGAGTAAATTGTATGCACCCATATTTTTACACTTGACTCTACCAGCCAGTCTGCCGTGGTAAAATAAAATAACTGATGAATTAATAACTCCTTAAAAAGTAGCTGATAGGATAGGTAGCTGATATTAGTCACGATAGCCATGTCCCTAATTGCTTTATCACAGGTGACACGGTTGCGGTGTGAAGCCGTACGGCGCAAGCCGGAACGGCCCTTGAGGAGCTTCCCTAGCACACTATCCACAAATCTATACGTGTCGCTATCGCGCTGACTAATAACAACCACGTCAATTAGACTGACCATTATTATGATTTTGATCGAAATTATGGCATTTACAGCTCGGTAATAAATCTTGAAATCGGGTCGCAGCGCTCTGACAATCACCCGCGTCGTGTAATCATTATACTCCTCATTAGATTATTGTTTTTCTTATGTGTTTAGGTTAAATATTCAGATTATTTTTAATAATTAAAAAGGCTTATTTTATAAATGTAACATTTATGACTATGTTTTACTCTGCTTGCTCTTTGTGTAATAGAAACACAAATAAAAACAATTAGTTGTTTTATTTTTACATGTCGATAATAATTAAGTTTAAAAAACAAAAATATGCCAGTTTAGGGGAGACCGAGGTGAGTTGTAACAGAGGGGAGTTGTGACATTGTCGATTTTTTGGAACCTCTTAACTGTTAGCGAGCTCGCAAGAGTGCGCGATAGTTATTGCTAGTAACTTGAACTAACAAACGCGCGCTATTGCGAGCTCGTTATCAGTTAATAGATTCCAAAAAATCGACGATGTCACAACTCCCCTCTGTTACAACTCACCTCGGTCTCCCCTACTGAATATTGAATTTAATTCTTATTGAATGTATTTTATTATTTCACTCTGAAACAGCTAGGTATTAGCGTGTTTATTTGAGATGGGTTTCGTCATTTTTTGTTTTGATTATTCGTTTTTTAATCCATAAAAGTTACCTATTTGCAATACGCTTATGCTGTTTTGGGTACACTAACTTACAAACACTCACAATAAATAATATTATTATGTGTTATGCACGCACCGTTATTATCATAATGCACACACGCTCGAAAAATATAATCTATAGTAGCCTAACACGGATAATGCCCGCATTTTCAATTATGCAGCACAATGGAACCCCAAATATTATCATTGTCCGTTGCCATCACATACTTGCTCGTGTGCTAATACTAACGCATACACAATGCCATGTTACACAACAACCAATTTTTTGTGCCCTAAAAAAATCAGAGCTCACAACACGTTAGCACGTTAAACCATTTCGTATGACAAATAAGAGGCGGATTACACCCGAATTTTACTGCAGCGGGTACTTTTTGTGGCGTTTAGCGGCGCGTATGGTGTTTACTTTCGCGTATCGATGTTTTAATGGCCGCTGGATTCGGAAAGAGCTATCTGCGTTTGTCATAAAGGTAAATTTATTGCCTGGTCAGATGTTCTTCCCCTATTACGGTCTACAGAAATTACCGTTTTTGTTTATTCTAGGTAATAATGTTTGTACCTATTACATTTTACGGATGATAAAAACTGTACACGATGAAACCCGGCCACGCATGATGTGGTAAATCTATTAAATGAATGCACATTTTCGAGCAGTACTTTTCCCTTAGTAATTTGTGGTTTAACTACATAATAAAATTAGAAACATAATATTAAACTAGGTTGTCTGTGACTAAGCATTATATACCTATATATCCTATATTTTTTTGTCCACGGTCTTCTGACAGTCTTTACAAAAATTTGCAGTTAAAAATATTTCATTATTTTTAATTATATAAACTAAATTGTACCTTATTACATTATCGTTTCACAATACCAAACATTTTTCTGATTGTGCTCAGATTGAGATAGTTCTGAGGTGTTTTAACTTTACTAACCCATATAAAAACAACTTTCAGTGCTTGGAGTAGATAATTTTCCCGACTACCTCAAGTAGAAAAGAGTCAAAAAGTATGTTTTTGGTAAGATGACATTCTAATGAGCATAAAACAGCTTATGAAAATATAAATACAATTGCGGTATTGTAGTACGAAGCGAGTGAAGATAGGGTATTCCCCAAAAAATTCCCACCTTTTACCAGTGGTAACTAGAGTTTTGAATGATTCACGGTTAGTTTCACTAGACTTATATTGACCGGGATATAGACCGTGATTACCTTTTGTATTATTTGTGAGCTCCCGATATTTCGACGCAGTTACATGCATCATGTTCACGGGTGACTGAAGATAGCGGGTGGGTGTAGAGATGGGTAGGGGTGAGTAAATACTGAGTATTTACTCAGTATTTACTCAAAGCATACAGTAAATACTCGTATTTACTCATTTTGGTGAGTAAAAACGATTATTAACAAAATTTCAATATTTTAGTGAGATTTAAGTACTAAATTGGTTTTTGTTTAATTGTGTTAACGTGTATTAATGATATTTATGTTATAAGAAGCTTATTACGCTTAGTTTTTGGCAAAAAGGTGATTATCAGTGAGAGGTAATTTGGAATTTAGCGGATATAGACGTGATAAAGTATAGTTAACAATTTTGTTTTAAATAAGAAGGTACTTAATTACTTTCAAAGTTACTTATTTACTTACGTTCTAGATAAGTGCATGTTGCAAGCTGATTCACATATTATACAGTTTTTAACCAGTTCTTTATTAAAATAAAACTGCGACGAAAATACGTTACAATATAGCTCTTACCAGATAGCGCGGCGATTGTTACATAGTATGTATAGTAGTTCTTACGGCTAACTCTTTGTCTATTGTAAGTAAAACCGCACGTGCTACTACCTGTAAAAAAGGTTCGGTCATTGGCATATAATTCTAATAGGGTATTTGACTACTAGTCAACTCAGTTTCTTTTTTCGAACTGTCAAAACGATTTTGCTACTACGGAATTTATATGAAACACTAGCATGTGACGTCACAATCAAATTACCTACTCTTTATTGTTTTATACGTGCTTTAAAATAGAAATTGTGTCTAAAAATAACTGCTGTCTACGTTTCTCTATTAATCTTCTGGTGCTTTATTTTATGCATGGTGTAAAATAATTAATTTTAAATACAGTCAAATACGCTATTGGCTTATCAATATTCGGGAATCTAAAATATTAAACACGAACTTTCATTGGGCATATAATAATATAATTTGGCTGTGTATAATATTTTAGCGCCCATAATTTATATGAGCCTCAAATATATAGCCGTTTTCTATTTAAAATGTGGTCTCCTCCTCCTCCTTTCATCGGTTACCTCATCACTGAGGGTCGTGGTCACTTCTAGGTAACTTCTAGCTTCTCTTGGACAATTTGCCGCCACTTCTTTCTGTCTGTCGACGAGTGTAGGGCACCGTGGAGCGTTACATCAAGGGCTGAGCGAATTTGGTCTGTCCACCGCATTGGGCTCCTGCGTCTCGGCTTATCGCCTTCGATTTTACCAGTGATTACCAGCTTTTCCAGGTTATCACTGTCTTTCCTGGCAATGTGGCCAAAATTTATAAAAATACAACTCATATTGATTAATTTAAGGCTCCGTTTTTGTTGCCAATTTATTAATTTGAGTACCCATGGCCAAAATGGTTACTGAGTGGGACCCACGGAACACCATAGACGGTGCAGGCCGGGGTTCAGGCAGACTGAAAAGGAGATGGCGGAACGACTTGGACGCATTCTACACCAAAGTAGGCTAACTAAAATTAAAAAGCAACCATTTCTATTTTTTTAAACTACCCAAATTCGATTAATTAGTTGACCGGTTAAATACGTGGCAATTACAATGAAAAACTATTAATTAGGGAGGAGGGGGAGAGGAGTTACAAACTTTGTGACGTCACTTTAACTTCACTTGTAGTCGAAAATTGTTTTGATTGTTTGTATTCGCGATACAACTAAATAAGCTAGTTTTTGAAACGGTATATCGTATCGGTTTCGTGTCATAAAATTTCTAATATTCCTATTATTTAAAATATTTTTATTAAAATAACTATATTTCATTCAATTTGCTAATTTCTTTGAAAACAAAATTGTCAAATATGTGAAGTCACACGAGAGGGAACGGGATTGCCAAATGTGAAGTCACTAAATTCGTGTGATGTAAATTATGGATGACCCCCTAGGCCAACGCTCAAAAACCAGTGTAAGTGCGCTCTCCGATAAATATATATTTTATATCGGATAACGCGCCTTTGTTACGCATCTCGTTGACATATTTTAGACTGGTTCTGTAGCCTTCGACTCGCCGAAACTTAGTAACCGTAGAGGGACCCCACACAGCCTCGCAATTTTTCCGTAGTTCATTTTGAATCTTATTGCAAGTTCCATAGAAATTGTAATTCAATAACCGGTTAAATTGACCGAACCGTTTTTTATTGAGTGAGTAGCACGTGCGGTTTAACTTATAATAGACAATGAGTTAGCTGCAAGGGTCAGCTTGAAAATTAACGACTATACATAGTACAGCCTTATAGTATACGCGGTCAAAGTTAGCGATTCTTTTTTTTGCAGGTAGTAGCACGTGCGGTTTTACTTATAATAGACAAAGAGTTAACCGAAAGGGCCAGCCTGAAAACTAACGACTATAATTAAATCATATTTTAACCACACTAAATACATAGTTACGGTACACGGCAAATACGGGTATTTTAGGTAAATATTTGGTGGGTTTTTACTAACTACCCATCTAGTTGCGGCCAACTGCTGCTTAAAAAGCGTCGTTCCACGCTGGGTTCCACTCTCCCATTAAAATAAGTGACTGAGGACTGGAATAGAATCCACAGGGCCGCCTTTTAGAATCCTGAATCCCCGTACACGCCAAATTGCGTGTTTACGCGGCACTTACGTCCTTTTATGAAGAGTTTTTTAATGAAAACTCAAAAATGACCCGACCGATCATGTTTAAAATATTTTTTTCTCAAAGTGTTTTCTAGGGTCTATTCTCCCGCTATTTTTTCATATTTTATTAAACTTTGTTCCAAAAGTTATAGAGGGATGAACATTATTTTGGCCTTTGGAAACGGTTTTTTCCCAAAAGTAATAAATTTATCGAAAAAAGTGCATAATAACATTGAAGTTATTTTTAAAGACCAATTTAATGATGTGCCACACGTTGGTGGTTTTAGATTTTTTTTATTGTGACACTTAGTTACATGTATGGAACGCCCCTCTTAAAATATATTTCTTACTAATTGGACTACTAAATCCAGTACAAAATACACCTTTATTTCAGATTTCTATACCCTGTCAGCAGTGTCAGCACTCTAAATAGTTTATACCCACCAAATTGGGTATAAACGAGTAAATACGGGTAAATTGAGTAAATACTGAGTATTTACTCGGTATTTACTCTTGAGTATTTACTCACTACCCATCTCTAGGTGGGTGTCAAAGTTGTGTAGACAGCGCTCTGTCTACCCTCATTCTTGCGCGTCGGCTGCGTTCACTTTCAACGTTACCAACGGTCGCATTCACACTTGTTGGTCCGGTCGCGTTCACAATCGTTGGTCTGTCCAAACTCACTACACTCACGGTGTCACTACGCGTGTTTGATTCGGATATCACTGGTTTTTTACACAAACAAATCACAGGATTCCACACATTTGACAGTTTAAACCCATCTTCACGATTGAAATTTTTGTATTTGTGAATTTCAACGGCTTCTCTTACCAATCTTGGTATATAGTGGCGTTCTGTCGAAATAACCTTGGGACTATGCAACTCGATCCAGTGATTTGTACCCGACTCAAGGAGATGCTGAGCAATAGCTGACTTGCGAACGTCGTTGTTCTTGACCGCAGCAATGTGTTCTTTAATTCTGCAGGCAATAGTGCGTTTGGTCTGCCCAATGTACGAACTACCACAGCTGCACTCAACTTTGTATACACCAGGTTTTTCCAGGGGAAAATTGTCTTTGAATGATGCATGTAACTGCGTCGAAATATCGGGAGCTCACAAATAATACAAAAGGTAATCACGGTCTATATCCCGGTCAATATAAGTCCAGTGGTAACTACTATGAAAAATAATTCCTAGTGAAATTCCTAGGGGAATTTTAGTGTAAAGGGTGGTAAAAGGTGGGAAAAAAATCCCAGTATAGTTAACACTGGTTACAACTTGGTGGTACCTAGTGGGAATAACCCGTGAAGATTATTAAAAAACGCTGCACAAAATTTTTTTGGTATGATGAAATATATTTGGCAAAAAACACAGAAGCCCATACATTGTAATATGATTGTATTTTTATTATAAATAACAATGATTACCGATTATTAAAATAAAAGAACTGCTTGAATATGTGCATTCGGTAAAAAGATATACCACATCATGCATGGCCGGGTTTCATCGTGTACAGTCTTTACCAGATAAACTATTTCCTTTAATTTCCTAGCATTTTCTAAATAAATGTAGGTATGGTTTGTATCTATTAAAAGCTATATGTAAGTCTTTGAGTCCCTGACCTTTACATTATCTAGTTGGATTTATATTGCCAGAAGTTTGTACCAAATTTCTACAAAATTAATTACGTTTGCTGGTTCCCTTTATAACAATTTTGGTATCAAGGCGCCTTAACAGGCAAAGTTTACAAGTCGAATACTTCTGTTACTAGAAAAGTGCCGAATACGGACCTTAATGTAAACTGGAATCCCGCCTGTAACGCAACAAAATACTAAATAAAAAACCGGACAAGTGCGAGTCGGACTCGCCCACCGAGGGTTCCGTACTTTTTAGTATTTGTTGTTATAGCGGCTACAGTAATACATCATCTTTGAAAATTTCAACTGTCTAGCTATCAAGTTTCATGAGATACAGCCTGGTAACAGACAGACGGACAGACGGACAGAGGAGTCTTAGTATTAGGGTCCCGTTTTTACTCTTTGGGTACGGAACCCTAAAAATCAAGTACCGAATCATTTATTCAAAATTAATACGTTATATAATTTGGAATGTGAGAACTGGTTCACTGTAACACATATTAATATTGAGTTATTTCGGGTTTTGAGTTCATTCATCTGTTCATTATTTTATTATGAAAGTTTTATTCTGCTCTGATTCAAAATCTGTTAATGTAATACGAACAAAACGGTTTAATATTTAAAGAATCTCATTGCTCAGACCGGCATGACCCTAAAATATTTAAAACAACACAGGGGCCTGTGATAATAGTAAAAACCAGTGTTATTTAAGAATTTATAAAAGCGATAAATTAATATTCGTAATACGTGACATAATCCGGCACGTCCAAGAGTATTAAGCTCATTAGCTTACCAATAAATAATAAGGATAAAATAATAACGGCAGGGGTTACAGCATGAGCTGCTCGGTGCAGGCTGTTCATTTAAATTGCAAATTCTCTAAATCGTCTGAGCTAAGTCGAATTTGCGACGTTGAATAGAAAAGGAGCCAGCCCGAGGCTCTGCTAAAATTGTATCTATACTTTATTACTGGTAAAAAGCTGATATAAGGCGAGTTCAGAACGGTAAAGTTAGTCCCAACTTTGTGGGATGATTGATGGTTTAAACAAGTAAGCATCTTTATTACAAGTCTATTTATAAACAATTTGTGCGAGAACTTACAATAATACGCCGTTGGTACAAAAGTTTGATTTGATTTACTGCGAAATTTACCCTCGGGTAAATCGTCAATTACTGGCCACTGTTTAATAACTGGCCACCTTAATACTAAAAAATATGAATTCTATTAACCTTTAAACAGAATTCGTTTTAGTATAAGGTGTCAATAACTGGCAACCCTTCAATAACTGCCCACCTTTTACTAAAATTTATTATGTTTATAGGTGAATAGAATTTATTTTTAGTATAAGGTGGCCAGTTATTAAACAGTGGCCAGTAATTGACGAATTACCCTATCGCTTTTAGGTATTCAAATTTCGCGTTTCAAAAATAACTGAAATCGGACACGCTTCAATCAAATTGGTTTATAAGTGAGTTTAAGTAAAAAAAATACCTTATTTCTACACTAATGTAACTAACTTTATAATTTTTAATTTTTACACTACCGATTCTTATAAAACTAGCTAACAGATATACAACTTACGAACTATCATAGTTAAATTGTAAATGGACCTGTAATTTAAATATCTATATTAGTCCTATTTAAAAGCTAGGTAAAATGTAAAGTTTAAAAAATATATTAAATAATACGAGAAATGTATTAATGAACCATATTATAATAGATAAACCTTCCCCGGTAAATTAATTATAAATTGAAATTTTAAAATAACAACCTCCAAAAATCACACTTTTTAAAATACGTTTATAAGATTTCGTTACATAAATTGAAAAAACATAGTCTAATATAAACCCATTTACATATTTTTGGAGGTAAAGTTAAAAATTGCCTTAAAGCCAATATCACATTAACTGTCGATGACACATCGGGAAGTTAGAAACGCAATAAACTATCTCATTGATTCATTGTGGAAGTTTTGGCGCTGATCATGGCTCATCAAGTTTTATTACTAGGGTGTAGGGCCGATAAATCTTCCGATGACAGAGCCAATGGGCCGTGCGTTCGTTTTAAAATCCGTCAAGGGACATGATTCATTCAGAGTTGAGACGATGATTATTCAAATTATTCGAATGTCAACTCGGTTCAAAAGTACTTTAATCAGGTTAACGAAGAGATTTGCGTTATTAAATTTGTTAAGAAATTAATTTAATTTGTAAACAGTTTAAAACATCCGTCACATTTCATTAATGTAGATATGAAGAAATTATAAGCTTTGTTTAAAAAAAGAGATTAGTAAAGGAAATAAAGTTGATAATTTTCTGTTCACGCGGTTCGAGTTCTTTAGTACCAACCTACTTATTTATGTAGAGTGTACATGAATGTATCCCTATAAATTAATGTACAAATGCTGTAGGCATTTAGAGCTCCGATTGAGATGTCCACGTAGTATTAAAAGCATATACTAGATTGCGAGCGTATAGACGCCACTGCACGCCATTTGCACTTCTACTGTTTTTATTTTTCTGTGGCGATGTCAGCGTGTGATGGCACATAGTAAAATTTAGGGTCGGAAGCAAGGAGTTGATTCCAAGCACGTGACTCGCGAGATCTGCCAACCCGTCTCAACAGTATCCGCGTTAGGCACATGTCCGACTGAAGGCGAGAAAATGACTAGCGATTAACGATTGAAAATATAAGTTAAAATGTCTTCATTAATGAGAATATATATTTTTTTAGGGCGCAAAATCTACCCAAAGAGCATGCAATGCAATAGATTACTCTAGTTTAAATTTTACCATGCATAATCAATAGAAAATATTAAGTCTAGGCGTAACATTCCCTTAAATTATAAAAACTAATAGATTTTTTAAATTATTTTTTATTTTGTTCCTAATGGTGTTGTTCGGATAGCAACTGCAGCTGATGGGTGATATCAACGCCGCTGTAGTAATGTATGCTTTTATGCGTTATTGTCAACTTTGAGTCCAGAGCTTGTAAAAAGTAAATTATATTTGCGTCTAACAGTTTTTTTTTGTAAAACATGGAATTCAAAGGGGTAAAATTACAGCATTACAAAATGTAAATAGCTTTTGTTGGGAAAAAAAAAACACCAGCTATCGTAAAAATCTCTAACCGCTTCTCGTTTATCGCTGGCGCTCTGACACTGCTACTAAACCCGTGTTCTCCATCCCTTTTATTAGGCAAAATCTCTTAAAAGCGCGCATGCCCCGAAATAAACGTATTCATAGCTTGTTTATTGTGGCGACGTGTTTTATTCCGATATAACAGTTTTTGCATAAATCAACCTTTTTGTTTTTACTTGCTACACAACATTGCATTGCATCTCCATAACATTTCGGCAAAAATTTCTCTTTGTTTTTTGATGACTTGACATCACATACCCTTACCTTGTAATAAGACCATCAAATCACGAAAGTTTATTTAACCCTTAAATGCATGATTTTTTCTTTTTGCCCGAAATGAATATATAAAGAATAAAGAATAAGAATAAAGATCATTTATTTCAGCAAAAGGTTACAGACATTCCAGGGGTCTCCGCACTAGGCAGTGCCTGTATCGCGGGGAACCAATTATAATTTAAATATCAGACTTTGTTACACTTTGTTACGTAATTATGTTGCGTAATTGTTTGAAAAATTATAACCTCGATTTTCACTGCGAAATAGTATAGTATAGTATATAATTTTCAGTAAGTGATATATGAAATTTTTCAACTACCATCAGAAAGTACACTATTTGTGATATACCTTTGATAAAGTTTATAAATATAAAATAATTACAAACCCCGAAAAAAATCAAACATCGGATCTTGTGTTGATGTTTTACTTATAGAATTGTGCCTTTAGAAGTCGGTTTTCGTAAATACTATATATAATATAAGTTAAAAATTTAAAATTATCATTTAAGTGGACGTTGAAGGTTGTCATTTCTCCAGCAGTCATTGAAGCACTTCGATTTTGCCTTGTGTAAGTACAATTAATTTTATCTCGCTACCTGTTTCGCAGCTAACAACACATTTGGGACTCAAACTACATTACGCTTTTATGTTGTGGCCGGGTTAATGTCTACAAACAAAGCATTACGAAGAGTCATCCAAGACTGTCAGTCACGTATACATATAATACTTCCAAACTTTAACAGTATACATAAATAGCTAAACTCGCTGCGGGTCGAGTAAGAAAAGACAAATGCCTGCGTTATTACGGGTGCTCCCCGCGTAGTGAACGAATGGACCTGAAACTAGTGGGAAATGGTTTTCCGAATTTAATGCCCATTTAAAATCACTTTGATATATCAATCATCAGTATCTACTTTTCTTTCTTTCCTAGTGTAGAGACTATATAGTTGGACATATATAGGTGGATTAGAATAATGATGATGGTTAGGTGTTACTTCAGGGTTGGCATCAATTTATTGAATTGCACCAAAGCACCTAAGTAAATCTAATAATTCTTTAACTGAATCAGTCGCCTAAATGAAGCAAGCCTTTATATTTTTGCTTATGTACCTTTATATTTATTTTACTTTTTAACTGCCAGCTTTTTAGCAAAAAAAAAAAGTGTTTTGTGTTTCTGTTTATGTTACTGTGTACGTGTGTGTGTGTGTGTGTGTGTGTGTGTGTGTGTGTGTGTGTGTGTGTGTGTAATGTGTTAATACTAAATAGTTAAACCGATTAGCAAGTAACTAGAGGCTCTCGATAAAAAACAGCGAGCTTAGCACGGTAGCATTTTTATCGCCTGTCACCATGCATTCAGGTGATAAAAATGCAACCATGCTGACACCGCTGCTGTATTTGGGTAACAGTTTTAAAAATAATTCTGTGATTAATCTGTTTTTGTGTAAGCGTTTAGTGTCGTTTTTAAGAATTTATTAATTCAATAAATAGGTTTTCATGGGTGGACAAAGTAAACTTGTAAGGGCTAAAGTACTCCGACCTTACCTTATAATGCCCGTTATTAATATTCCGTTGACATACAGATAGGAATCGACACGTGCGTACAGCAATACAATACACTTTAAATATAGATGTTAGAATGGAAATGGAAATTCTTAGATAATAGGGTATAGCGAACATAAAGACCTCGCATCTCGATGTCGGTTTACTCTTCTGAATATAAAGGGCTTCCACCTGCGGGTGACGTGACATGAACGTGTTATGTGCTTCCGGAATGCTAACCTAACATTATTGGATTTCATTCGTTTGTCGTCAGCCTGCCATTACGTCTTGAGATGCTACGCGCGGATTTTGATAATTGGTTAATAAACGAGAATCCAAATCTAAGTTCTTGATGACAGCGTCAAGAGTTACCTACGCGCTTGAAGTATAAAATGTTTTTCCAGCGTTAGGTAAATTAAGAGCTTGAATAATAGGCGCTACAAATCTGGAATAAAAAGACTGGATAGTAAGGAAGAAAAAAGACTGGATAGTAAGGAAGAAAAAAGGCTGTCGATGCTATTTTGTCCGAAAAAATAATCAATAACAGGCCCCTTTTAAAAAAACACTCAAACTGCGTTCCGTAAAGTTCGATTAAAGCGATTAAAAGTTAGTCGGCAGCATAAATCACAAAGCAAATGAGAATCCCGGGTATCGGTTGACACCCGCATCACTGTCAAGTGGCTCCGGGCTTTATTCGCTACGGCAAAACTCCCGGAACAACCCATGTCATATTAAATTAAAATGTTTGAAAAGAAACGTACAAGTGCGTACTTGGCAGCGCAGGTGCCTTCTCAATTCGTATTAATAAACCGTATAATTATTGTAAATTGTATCGGTCACATGTTGCGTTCTATATGGTAGTCGTGGGCTAATTTCTTTTAAAATACGTACTTTTCCTTTTTTGGAAGGATAATAATATAATCAGTGTATTACTGAAACGAACTTCTAGTCGAATAAGAGCAACTTTTAATTGTGTTTAATTATATTTTACATATTAAATAGTTTTATAGTTAAACTTTTTTCTTCTAACACATATAGATAAATGGATAATAATTGTCGTTGCATTTATTAAATATAACCTATGCGTTATATGTAAATGCGACCAAGAAATCTTCACATACTCATTTCATATCAAATAACTAGTCTCATACTCTGAGTCAAAGCCACAAGGCATGCAGAAGCAGTCACGTAGGACAAAGGCCGAGATTGGGCTACGTAACTAACTTAGGAGCATTATTACAGCGGCATCCGTAATCTTAATGTCAGCAAGTATGTGGTTCAGATGGCTTGGAATGATTCACATTAAGTCTGTGAAGCTACGGAAAAACTAGTTGGGTAGTTGAAGTGCTGATTGAGTTTGTAATTTACTATCGCATTTAAACACTGACTCCAAATGTTGAATGTAGTACATAATGTTTAGTTTTTATAGTTGCCCAATTTCACAGTAGATGTCGCCGTTCTATTGGCTACTTCGCGCTGTTAAGATTTTTCCATAGTCCCTTATATAATAAATTTGATTTCGGAATAAATGACCTTTAGGGTAAACAGAAATAAAAGCCGGACGAAATCCGGCCCACTCTGATAACTATGTAAAAAAAGGAGTAAATGAGTTAAGTTGTCAAGTGTTTCATTACAAAAGTTGGAAGTGTAGTGCAGTGTAGTGAGTAAACATTGGTCCTTCGGAACCTAGGATAATCGTGAGTACAGTAACAGTGGAAATGTGAAGTGTCAAAGACTTAGTTAATTTTCGCGGTTACCAACACTTGAATATTTCGCGTTATAAAAGACGTAGTGCAGTGTAGTGAGTGAACACCAAATTTCCATAATTAAGTTTTAGTATGACTGTAGTTATAAATCGCTATTTCACGGCAACAGTAATTACATGAAAAAACAAGTTTCTTTTTTTCTTTTTTAATTACTTTCTTTAACGTTTAAAACTTTCGCGTTTTGAACACATATTAAATCACATGTACAATCGGGTCTATCGCGATTTTATTTTGTTACCTTTATTTACCGACATCCCAATTGTAAATGTGATTTAACTTTCTTTAATATTAGTCAAAATGTATTTAAAACATTGTAACAATTAATTCATCGTCACACTAAAACTTTCAAAATACAAATAACGTATACCCTTAATGGTAATCTTATTGATAAAATTACATTATATTATTTACTTACTAGAAAGTAGTCTCTTTAAAGTGTCCATTCAACTTCATCTTGACGTCCTCTGATTTCTGATCACATCTTTAATTTTCCATGTATAGCTACATAATAATTATTATTCATGTCAAATTATGCTCTCCTGCGGTCCTTAGTACAAACCATTGATTTAGCAAAGGTACACCTAATCACTCGGTTAGCGCAACGAGAAGCTCGCCTTGCCGAGTTACGTAAAGAAATCCCAACAACGTCCAACTTTGAAGATATTCTCCCCAAGTTTCGCATTGTACCTAGTAATTATTAGAGCTCCGAATGACTAGTCAAAATACTCGATAACAACGGAAGCCTTTGAGCATTCCGCCCGCTTATTCGAAACGAAACGGAGCCCGGCGACCCGACCGTTGTGAAATAAAATACTCTTAAGAAATAAAAGCAACGTTTTCATTTTCATTGAAGCCGTAGATGACCAATGTTAATGTTACATACAATATACCTAACTTTCTTCTTTTAACAATATTTGCTGGAGTCGTGAACCTATTGCAGCTACTGACTTTATTTAAGAGCAAGATTTTCATGAAGTGTTTTTCTTTCCAAAGTGCTTATTCGTTGGGCCAGAATTATGTATTTTGTACTGTACATGAAAGTCATGTGACTATATTTATACATTATTTACGTTCCGATTGGTGGTTACCAATGTCTGTCATCTTGGCTAGACCCTCTGGACTGGACCCACATAGAGACAAACAGGGATAGAATACACAAGTGACAGAGGCGCGTCACGCGCAGGGCCCGCATCCATCGTCTTTATTGAATTCCCCGCCAAATGATACTCGCACTTCGCCACCTCCAGGAACGCAGGATACGAGAACAGGAAACATTTGGTGATTTATCGCAATGGAACCTGTTTATTTATTCAATTTTTCTAAGCACGTAATTGATCGTTACTTCAGATACATTGTGTAGACATTTAAATTTAAATATTTTAACGGTCTTTATGGAGCTCAATGCCACCTTTATGCAGTAGGACTTAGGAGCACTGCAACGTTTACTACGTTAAAATATATTCGCATTTTGCACTGTTTTATGTTCAAAACGTCTATTTTTAAATAATCAATAGTTGACCCGACCCTATTTGACCCGAGAGACAGTAAATTATATCTTTGTATTAAAGAGTTAAATAAAAACCGGCCAAGTGCGAGTCGGACTCGCGCACCGAGGGTTCCGTACTTTTAGTATTTGTTGTTATAGCGGCAACAGAAATACATCTTCTGTAAAAATTTCAACTGTCTAGCTATCACGGTTCATGAGATACAGCCTGGTGACAGACAGACGGACAGCTAAGTCTTAGTAATAGGGTCCCGTTTTTACCCTTTGGGTACGGAACCCTAAAAAATGGACTTGGACGCTATTTAGGTATATACTAAAGAATTAAATTTCCTCTCAAGATAATATTGCCTGTCATCTGTCATCTCATGCTTAGGTGGATGAGTAATGTTGTTGAGAGATGAACTAACCATATCAAAGCTTCTACCAGTTCTACCCAACTGGGAAGGGAAAATCATCAACTAATGTTTCAGCTAACATGAATGTTAATCTCTTACTTTCACTTAAGAATGGCATAAATAAAGTTAAATGTTGCTAACATACAATAAATGTCAACATCAAAGTACGATTTATAAACGCATTATTAACGATTATGCAAAAACCGGACAAGTGCGACTCGGACTCGCCCACCGCGTTAATAATGCATTTATAAATGGTACTTTGTTGTTGACGTACAATAACTGTTAGCAACATTTAACTTAATTTATGCCATTCTTAGGTGAAATTAAGATTTAGTATTTTTTGTTATAGCGGCAACAGAAATACATCATCTGTGAAAATTTCAACTGTCTAGCTATCACGGTTCATGAGATCCAGCCTGGTGACAGACAGACAGACGGACAGAGGAGTCTTAGTAGTAGGGGTTTTTACTGATTGGGTACGGAACCCTTAAAAAAGTACCAACTAAACATGCGGAGTAAATGCATGTTAAAGGTGAAATTATACATCTGTATTTCCAATAGAAGTTTCAATTTGCCGTTGCTTAAACTTTCACATTAAAACCATTGTAATTTCCTATTTCACTCGATTCCAATTACTACAGGCCTGGCTGAAACCACACAATGAAAATACGCGGTAGAAAATACACCCGGAAAATGTCATCGTAATTCCAACGGTGATATTGGATAATATATCTGAGAAATCATTAAATTATGCGACTACCTATAGTTTTTATTCTGTGTATGTACATATACCTAGGACTCGATTTGCTCTATTCCACTTTGATGACTAGGTAGTAAACTAACGAGTAAAAGTAGTTTTTTTTTTAGCATAGGAACAAACTTCAGTTGTTAAATCTCACTTTTACATTGCCTGGTAGTTAAGTTTATGTATTTAAACACCGTTTGGAAAATTTGTGTCAGGGAGAAATGAGAAAAACACGGTTGTATGAGACTTAACGTGGATTTAGAAATATTCAAATGTAAACATTTAACTTTTATGAATGTTAATCCTTTTTATCTTTTTGAGCCAATCCATTTAGATCATCCTCTGCCCTTTATTTATGTCATTCTGCGCAAAGAACTGTTTAGGCGCATACCTGGCCCGAGATAAATGTATTTAAATAGATGACTCTCTGACGGGTAACGTGCCATTGTAAGTAATGCTGTTGTTGATACACGCAATTTTTTTCCTAAGACAATTTTTCGCAAACGCGTGGATAGCATGAGATTAATAGACACTCAATTCTCTTGTCCACACGTGAATGGCCTATATTAGACTATAAATACATGTCAATATTACCTCATCATAACTTGTGTACGTACTCGATTTAAATAAACATAATATAATAATAAGATATTCGTTAAAATATATATTCACGAAATGTTTTCAATAGAAATAGAACAATTACAAGCGACATTTGAGCCCGGGTTTTATTGGTTCATTTTAAAGTGATGTTGATGTGTCCACATTAATTTATTAAATCGGGACCCTCATGAGTTCCTCTTAGGTAACCTTATATCCATCATAAGTAACAACCTCTACAAAGGAAGCTCAAATGAAATTTAACTGCCCGTTGATCGACGAAGGGATCCGTTGTCCACAATAATTACCTTTAAGAGGAAGTGAGTAAGACGAGATCAACTAGCGTGGTCCAAGAATTTACAATTTTAACATTTATTCCAACGCGTTTTTACATCGTCTACAGATAATTATCTTGAATGCTGAAATGATACTTAAATGCCGACAGCGTCGAGTTAAATTCTTGATAATGTTCGCTCATTTAAAACCCGACTTTGGATTACATTATTTGTTCGAAGCAACCAAAATATAAACAATTTGCGGTAAAGTTTAGCAACCGTACATTTAACTCATTCACAGTGTTTTCATTTCATCGCTTAAAATTAAATGAGAGCCATTATGGTCCGTGGAGTAGAAATGGTTGGTGCCGTTAATGTCCACATTTCTTCTGACCCATTACCACGCCATGCACCGTCGAGTGTAAGTATCTAGAACGCCTGCTATTACGCCGATCCTGTGTTTCCCTTTTTAACCCTCGCTCATCTTTGTAATGTAGCGGATGATTGTTTTATTTTCGCTTATTTTTTCCCCCTGTTCAAATGAGTGACTCATTTGAAGACGAAATGAAATAGTAGGTACATTTTTACGTATACATTACTACTAACTGAAGTTCTGATGTGAGAACAATAAAATTGGATGACATTTATCCGATATTATTCAATCAATAGAACCAGATTTTGTATAAGTACCTACAAATCCTATGTCACCAGTTATGAAACTGCTATATTAAGTACATCAGGTGCTCCATTACGACACCCTGTGCTATAATAACCTCATTACGTAACTATGTCGAAAATTTAAAGGGCCCTAATATGTACCGTAAAACGTTGTATGAGCGCTACTTCCTATCTCATTTTTCCTAATTCCTAATTCCTTATTACTTCTCAGAATATATAGTTTTTTTATCAATTCTTAATTTGCAATGCCTTAGCTTATTAGTGTTTAACGTAAATACGATCGTAAAGATAAGATATTCCTATACAAACACCGCTAAATAGAAACGGCATTCTCATCTGAATAAGAAAACTTTGAAATAAGTTGGACCACAGCGCAAGTTAACCAACATAAACGGATGCAACCGTTTGAGACGCGTGCGTTCAATTATGTAACCAAGGCCTGCAGCGACTTCAGTTTCTTTTCTTTTATAGGTAGCACTGAACTTTGAATAAGAAGTTAAAATACTCGTATGAACTTTACTATAAAACATACAGTCGAATTAGTAACCTCCTTTTGTTTTTGAAGACGCAGAAAATTACTTTTTAAGTATGATGGGGGGTTTCTAGGTGAGTTTAAAGGTCTTAATTTGATTTTATGCCAAAGGACTTGTGTAGTTTCCAAAGAAAAATAGAATATAAATAGATTTGTCTCTTCGATAGAAAACAATTGGCTAGATAACAAGTTTTTATTAATGGTATCAGTCAATGCGGTTTGTTTTGAGGATCAAATGTTTATAATAAGGTTCATTGCATTCAATCAGTACAAAAAAAAGAAAGAGTTAGTCTGACAATCGTACTCTACGCACGAAACGCCCCTTAGAAAACGGTACCTAGAAATGACGTCACACAGAACGGTACCTAGAGTTGAAGACTTCTTGAAGTGTGGAAATCAAGAAAAAATATTGCGTGTATGTAGGTAAATAGTTGCTTTACAAATTTTACAATCTATATTTTCATAAAATTTAAGGAATGGAATGATACCAAATTTCTTGTAATATTCGAAATTTAATTAAAACTAAAATTTTGAAACCTTTTTTTTTAATCATTTCTGTGTATTTTTTAGTGTCCAATTAACTGTCATAAATTACTCATTTCTATCTATTTAACTATTGTTAAGTAGCAAAGTAGCAACTGTTACGTTCATATAAAAATTGTGTCCAGTCGATATCAAACCAGACGTTTCATCGGAGAGAGCTTTAGTAGTACTCTCAAGAGCCAGGATTGAGATTAATTTGACCCACGTAACAGACAGCTGCAACCCTCCAGATGCTCGATTAAGTGAAACTGTAATCAACGTGAACAAAGACCGTTGTCGCGGTACCTACCGATCACATCTCAATTTCTGATTCGTTGACTTATGGATGTTAACTGTTGTGGAATTGCTTTGTTGTTTGACATGTGATACCGCCCGAGGGTAGCAAACATGCGGCTTTGACAAGCGTTGATAACTCAACTAATTCGGATTTCGATTTAGAATATTCCAATTTCATAGTAGGATGTATTGTATTAAAAAAAAAGCTAGCTATATCAGACAGCTATCGAAATACTGGAATTTGTTACTGCTTTGACGGAATTGTTTAATTTTACAGCGTAATATACTTATTAGGGTTCCGTAACTCAGTCTGCAAAAACGGAACACTTATAGCATCACTTTGTTGTCCGTGTATACGTGTGTTAAGACCCTTTTTCTCAGGAACGCGTGGAGGGTACCATGTTGAAGTTATCAAATACTCAAGTCTGCGACCCTTTAGAACAGCGAATACATCAAACTTTTAAGTCAACGCAACCTAAAGATAAGGCCGTTTATGCTCCGTTACGTTCGAATAGGTCCGGATAACATACATAAGCGTAATCAATAATGAGTAGAATAAGAGTATTTATTCAGAGAAAATAAGGGCAAAAAGTGCTTAAGCTTGTTAAGAGAATGAAAAGAGCTAATGACCTTCCTTCCTTTGCTTCTTTAGATGATTTCGTTCAAATTACCCTAAGTTATTCTGCTTCCTATTAAAAAATACGGGATTTTAAGTCGACGAATTTTATCTTTAACAAATATTTGATTGTATTGTACTTTCACTTAAAAAAAATTGAAATCTCCATTTTTAATATCTCCACATGCATTAATAAATCATTTAATGTTTAGAAATAGAAATAGTTCATTCGTGGCACATTATAGCACAAGAAGAACCAAAAGCAAACTTACACATAACATTACAACGCATATTTAACATTACATTACATGACACGACCGATATTAGCCACGAAATGGTCCCGACTCAGCATGGTGTTAGCCTGGATAGGCCAACGCTGGTCTTCCGTCGGGGCCACGAGTGAAGCACGGAAAGTACACAACATAAAAAAGAATAAAAAATAATTTAATTTTAAAGCTAATTGTCTTAAATATTTAAAGTTTACCTTGTCTGTAGTGCAATACGCAGCCCATAATCAAATCAAAGTTTCTTGATTTCCGAGGCACGTTTTTTCCTTAGACTTTATTTATCTTATACGGAGTTATATAGGTCTTTGGTGTAATTCACTATGTTCTTTTACTATCTATAGGAGCACGTGTTTGACATGTAACCTCTAAATGACTTGTCACAATTTGCACTTTGATCACTAGGATAACTTAAGTAATATAGGGGCTTATAACCTCTCTTGGTGAATGTCCTATCATTAGAATGCAAATGACCGACATAAAGATGGGAATTGGGATTAAGTGTGGTGCCGTATGTGACAAGTAGTGGGTGGCGCAATTGATCTAAATTATATTTTACAGATGTTTCATTCTTTATGACGATTTTATTTTGTTATAATTATAACACATATTGGGCGAACATTATTACATCGATGATTCAATAAAAACGTTTATACGTAATTAATAAATATGAGATGTTAAGAGTCCCCGGCAATCTCGGCCGAATTGCACCTTCTCATACAAACGTAATTCCGCTCTCATTTTAAAACTACGTGTTGCATTGTAATGAAACTTTGCACATACAATGACATGAGGTATATCTAGGTCTGTAATTAGTTTATATAGCTCCAGTTTATAAAACAAACTAAATAGAGCAAAAACGAGTTTTGAATGAAAAACATAAATTAGCTGTATTTTTTTTAACTATGGTATCTGAAGCTACATAAACTAATTACAGATATGGATATACCTTATCCTATTGTAAATACAAAGTTTCAGAGCAATCTAGCTAGTCGTTTTAAAATGTGAGCGGAACTACGTTTGTATGGAGAACCGAGCTTTCCGCCGGGGACCCCGGGGAAGAATATAGTACGATGGACAGCACAGGTTTAGTACATAACCTGTACATATAATAATTACATTTAAACAAGTTCGTTGAAAGGCACATTTGACGTAAATTTCCATGATAATTATTTTGTAAACATTTACATAAAATGAAAACAACACTGCAATTACAGAGTACCTTCTTTTAAACTGAAATGCTTTTAAAATTACATTCAACGTTTTGCATGCAATTTTATTTCTATTTTTTCAGTTCGCACACTAAATTTATTATTCGCACTATAGAAACCCGCCGTAACGTGCGGTGACCTACCACGCTGAGAGAAAAAGACCGAAAGATCTGTATTTATGGTTTGTTTTGGGGCAAGGTAAAGATACTGTAGTAGACTGAAAAGGAAAATGAGAAGATAAATTGTATAGTACATATGAATATGACGTTCTACGGTTTCATTTCGCGGTGACGGTGACTCACGACTTACACACGGAGCCAGATGGTCGGTTACAAATCATTGCAAATTGTATGCAGCTGCCGGATTGTGTAATTTTATACGAACTGTATATTTAATTAATTTACTTTTTCTCTGATACGATTAATTGAACAATCGGCGTTAGTCATCGGTTTAATCTGGTGTGTTAAGTCATTTCCTATTTTATATCTCTTTCCTTAATATCGCAAGCGAAAGCCTCGGTTTTGACCACCTTAGTAGCACCCTTTTTGGTCAGTTAAATACCTTAGTTCAAAATAAGTTGAAATATACTTTATTCATGTATGTCTAGCAACAAGCACTTATAAAACACACACTTATGACTACACTTGAAAAAAAAAACCAAGTGTATTTAAGAACAACATAAGTACCCAAGCCCATTTCTCATTATTATCGCAATGTGCACATATGCTGCAGTCAAGTGTGGAAATTCAAATTGCTCTAATTGCCCAAATATTTGAGTTGCGTCCATTTTGTCATTATGATAAAACAACACAAATACAGAAATTGTTGATTTTCTAGGAAAAACAGTGAAATATTTTATCCATACCGCAGATACTAATTGACGCCTCCTGAAATATCTGATAGTAATCAACCTTTTAACCTTTAACTATATTTTGTAAAGACAAATGAGCACTAGATATAGTCCGACAAGAAATTGTAGAGAATTATTAAGGGCGCCACTTCCTACGTAACTGTCACATTTTTGACGTAAAATGCTTAAAAATGGCAACAAAATAGTATGGAATATTTATTTATTCATTTATTTTTTTTATTTTAAACTTTATTGCACAATATAACCAATAAAGTACAAATGGCGGACTTAATGCCTAAAGGCATATTTTAATTATTATAGGAATATTTTAATTTCCATTTTATTTAATTTCTACTATTTTATGTCGCACTATTAACTTGACAATAATATTGTCCTTTACTCGTTTATCGCTTTATTTTATTACATACAAAAACATGCATGAGTTACATGATGTACCTTTTACCTATGTTAATTGTGATCAGTGACAATATGAAAATAACGGAGCCATCATAATATTTCGCAACAACCGTGCTGAAAAAATACCTGATTGTAGACCTAATGGCTCCTCTACACGATGGACCAACGTAGGCCAATCTAAGGGACGCAGCTATGCGGTGGAATGAGATAGCAATATCACTTGCTCCCTCTAACGCATATGCGTCCCTTAGATTGGCCTAAGTTGGGCCATCGTGTAGAGGAGCCATTAGACTGCCAGTGACTGCCTATAGAGTCCATCAAAGCTAACTTTGCACCGACTTGAATAGAACAAAGTGAGGAAATGTCAATATCCACGTCACGAAAAAATTAAACATCTGTAGAGATGGCCAATATTACAGATCAATTAAAATGTATAATAAAATACCGGAAAACATAAAGGAGGAAAACAAGCATTCTTTGTTCTGTAAGAAGCTTAAGACGTTCCCAGTCCAAAAAGCCTACTAATTCTATTGAAGAATTTATGAATGATGTTGCTTGACATATGTTATTATGTACGTACCTTCATTTTTTGCCAATGGCGTCAAGCACAACTCATTTAACCTGAGCTGCATGATATATGCATGACTGGTTCAACCAAAACCTTACTAAAATTTCACTATTGTTTCTTAAGTTTCCGGAGTTACGCATGACTGGCCGATGAATCATGACTGGTCTTTCAAATGCATAGAAAATAAGTCACGCGTATGTCATGTAAGTTAACTTACATGCCGTCGTGTGACCAATATAGTATAAAGGAGTTGGTCATACGGAACTCCATAACTCAAATAAAATGAAAGCTATTAAATTATACGAATAAAAAATTAAAGCCCCTTTAGGATATTTGATTAGTCAAATCAGTTTTTCGAACTGTCAAAACGATTTTGCTACTATCGAATTTAGATGAAACACTAGCATGTGACGTCACAATCAAATCACCTACTGTTTATAGTTGTCTACGTTTTTCTATTAATCTTCTGGCGCTTTATTTCATGCATGGTGTAAAATAATTTATTTTAAATACAGTCAAATACCCTATTCTGTGACCATATTTCCTACATAAAAATTAATTACGACAAGTCGTCAACGATAACATAATTTGAATCATTAAAACTTTCAACGTAATTATCTCGAAACTCGTGCTTTAAAGTTAGGTAGATAATACACGAGTTGTGCGTGACACGGCTGCACAATAGTTAACCGAGTTAATTGTTAAAAAACTCAGATTTTTCTTTATTTATGTATGGTTTCACGGCTGCGGACGGACCGATTTGGTAAATCAGTTTTTGTTTTAAAGGGTATAGGTAAGGTAAATAGTACTCCCTACGCTTGTGGTTCAATTTTATCAATATTATCTTGAGCGTTGCGAGGATCTCAAGGCACGAGGGTTAAACAAATTTTGCCACCGAGTGAAACAAAAATTTTCACCACACCAACACAAGGAAAATACTAACTGTAAAATATCAAACAAAATCAAAGGATTCAAAATGAATGTTATTAAAAATGTATCATTCAAAGTCATCATTTAAAAGTCAATTCTAACAGCATACATAAGAAAACAAATCAAAATTTGCATTCGATTACTTTGCCTCACATGTGAATAAAATACAACTTTCTTATCAGTTTTTTAACAATCAAGAGAGCCTTATTACCAGCTGGTGTGGTGGAATTTCGATTATTCAGTTCAGACATTTTAGAAATTATTTTACTATCAGATATTCAAACACAAAATTTGATAACTAGTAAGTAGGTATCTAGAACTTGCTCTGTTCAAATGGAGCACCAAGTACCTACCTAATTGGAAACTTCAACTTCTCATCCTCTAATTTAATCAGATTCTGAAATCTGAACTAACACAACTTACTCGTACTGGTACCGGCACATGAAGTTTTCGATCAAGTTCCTTCCATTAATTGCAAAACTAAACAACTTTTTTTTATAAGTTTAGTGGAACTTTTTAACGCTCGAAAAAAATCGCCGAACCTAAGGTCCCCGAATCAACCTAACTTACCTGCGAGAGGTCAGCATCTTCCATAAGTTTCTCAGCTATGCTCATTCTCCTGTCTGCCACGGCGCTCGCAAAAATCACAAAAAACAACACTAGAGGTCCCATGTTTACGTTTATGTTATCCAGATCACTTTGAAACTTCACTGTAACTCGAACACTCGCGATGTCATAGGCGTGGATCGCGCGAAGGACGCGCCGCAGTAAGTAACTGCCGGAATAGCGCGGGAGGTACTGACGCGGTTGCCGCTTGCCGCAGCCGGCGCGCTCCCCTCCTTCCCACTCGTCCGTTACGTTAGTGTATACCCAGACTGGTCATTCCAGTCACCGTAATGTGGCCGTTGTGAGTTCAAAATTGGCACTCCGGCTCACTCCGAGCGGAGTACACTTCATTGTCGAAGATTAGTGCTCTAACTGTCGAAACGACTGAGACAATGGCTAATAGTAGTACTTAGAGCCAAGTTATGCTTTTGCCAACGCATAATGTGGCTCGTTTTCAAGGCTGTCCTAATTCTCCTGAACCATTCATCAAACGAAATAACTATCACATACAAAGGAAAAACCGGCCAAGTGCGAGTCGGACTCGCGCACGAAGGGTTCCGTACCATTACGCAAACAACAACAAAAAAAAATCACGTTTGTTGTATGGGGGCCCCACTTAAATGGGTGAATCAACTTATTTGTGTAACTCGTTGCCATGGTTACGTTCCCCTGGACAACTCTTAAAATCCTGATTTTATAGTATTTTTTACCAAACACGCATGTTTGTGATAGTTATAAGCCATCGTAATAAATCATAATGGACCATCTGCTAAGCATGTTGGTAGAAGGTCATAATGGTTCTTATAAATTGTAACAATAGTGTCCCTCGGACAACGGGACAGGATAACTACACAAAAATGTTGATGCACCCAAATATTTATTTTATTCTGTTTTTAGTATTTTTTGTTGTAGCGGCAACAGAAATACATCATCTGTGAAAATTTCAACTGCCTAGCTATCACGGTTCATGAGATACAGCCTGGTGACAGACGGAAAGACAGACAGACAGACAACGAAGCCTTAGTAATAGGGGCCCGATTTTACCCTTTGGGTACGGAACCCTAAAAAATGTCCAAGGCCTCCAGTCAACAAAAAAAAAACTAATTAAAAATATTTTCATAAGAAAGTAATTTAATTTGTTCTTAGAGCATTCATCCAACATTATTTGTAACTATATTACGATAGGTAAATTAAAAAAAATAGGAATATCATTATAACTAGGTGGCTTATTTATTGATGATTATGATATTTATATAAGTATTTATGACATAAACAAATCTGTATAATATTAACCTATGCATACCTACTGTGAAAAACTAATATTTTTCGATTATGAAACGAAAATATGTACATCATTTCTGCGTTTGTAAAGCTCAATATTAAACTTTTCAAGGAACCGTTTCTGAGAACGGCATCACAAACCGACAAAAAAAAACGTGGTATAAATATTTTCCCGTTTAATAAGTATCATGACAATATACAGAGTATGAATAAGCGAATGTTTAAAATTAAAACATCATAAAATGTTTAGAAAGTAGGTATTATGTATTTAGGTAATTAATAAGTAAGGTGTGATTATTGTGTGTATTTTTTGTGTGATGTAACTACATTTTTATTAACCGACTTCAAAATTGGTCCTATCTTTATCAAAATCTAGTGATACAGTGATACAGTACTTTATTGGTAAAAGAACATATACACGTCATTTCATTACTTAATTACCATTTACATTTTATTTATTAAAGGTGTTTATTATATACAATTTATAATAATAACATTCAGATCCATTGATAATTACGATCCTCAGTTATGAGGGAGTGACCACAGAAGGAGATAATAATAACATTGTTGCTATTGTTATATATGTAGGTACCGGCTTTGGATCAATGATCCTACCGTATACTTGCGAATTCATTTATGCTGTAATAAGCTTTATCTAAAAGTAACAGTTTAAGTTTGTTTTTAAATATTGCATCAGTTTTTGAGTTCTGATGCTGCATCTGATGGGGTCCATGAACAATCGAGGGAACTCCTCAAATTTCATATTTTAAGAAGTGGAACTACTGATGCAGACCATGCAATTTTTTTGTCGAGGTCGAATCCTGATGATGGATTCCATGAGGAGTTGAGGTAACTCCTCAAATCAAGGATATTTATAGCGTTTTTTTTTGTTTATATGTATCTAATAATCAAGCATTTGCATTTAAACACTGCTATTTGGTGAAATAGAACTGAAATAGAAATAGAACCTCGACAAGTATTTTGTTTTTCATCACAAAATTACTGGATAGCCTACCGTGAGCGAACGGTCGACGATTTGACGATTTGCCAGTGTCATTCGCAACGAATACCAAACATGGACGAGTCGAATGCTCAAAAGAATCAGTATAAATAGATTCAGACCAAGCTAACTCTGCAGGGATTTTGATAGCACAGGCTGTGCAAGGGTATATAAGCGTATATAAGGTAGTATAAGCGTCATAATTTCATAGAAGTTTAAAATCGCTTGCAGTTAGCTTTCTCAGATAACGCACTATAATTATGGATCTTAAGGCCACGCTACACCATTCCACTAAAGAACTAGACTCGCCAACGCTCTCGCTGCCTTTAAGAATATTTTCTGTTTTTACCTGCCGTCAGCCTCTCGGCGACGTGACGGAAACCGATTATTGCCCATTGTTCCCTATCGCGTGGCATCTTTGACTTTCTCCCACTTTTTCTACCCTTTTGTTGCTATCAGTGGCAAGATAATTGGACTGCGTTATGTAATAACGAATTAAGAGTCCCCGGCAAGCTCGGCCGAATTTCACCTTCCCATACAAACGGAGTTTCGTTCTCATTTTAAAACTACGTGTTGGATTGTAGGTAATAAAACTTTTCACATAAAATGATATGAATTTATGTAAAAAGGACTTTCTCCTTATTAGGAGAACCAAACAACCAAATTTCAAAACCAAATTTCGGAGGCCAAATTTTCCCTATTGGTTGGAAGGTCAGATGGCATTCGTTCCCACCAATAGAAGATTACCGCGAGAAGCCCCAAACTCTCTTAGCGTGTTGTGGCAAAAGCCGGGACAAATGCCTAGAAACATTATGATTTGCTTGATATAAATAGGTAATATTCATATTTATCTCAAAATAATAACCGATAAATAAATAAATAATTTGAATTAACCTTAGGCCCAATGTGCATTACAAATACAAACACTCTGTTTCAATCTAATTCGAACCTTTCAAAAACTACATAAGGTAGCATTTCTGTTTCATTGTTTTCTAAAACAAACGAAAGTCAACCTATTTACTATATAACAAGGTTCAAATTAGAAAAATAGGTGGTGGGCCTTACGAGGTTAAGTACCAACACCAACTATGCTTCTCTGTTTTGCCTAAAGGTTGGTAGACCCGCCGTGTGTTAGTCCACCTTTTATAATGTTTAAATAAATTAATAAATAAGTAACGCACCCATTTTATCTACATTTTACATTAACATTTGAAGATTAGCAGTATTTATTAGACAATTACTTGTACACGTATCTGATAAAAAAATAGATACGAGTACTGTTAAATGAACAGCCTCAAGATAACCCATTATGGTGCTGTACTGTAACCTCTGCTAACCGGATTCCGTGCGTAATTTGATTGCTACTGGATGTCTGGAGGCGACTTGTTTGTTTTCAACTTTATTATTTTAACGAAATAAAAATGGAAACGCGGCACAGGTGTTACGACACTTCCAAAAGGTTACGGTAGGTAGTAAAATATCAAATTAAGTTCTTATTTAAGTAATAAGAAATAGTAGTCGCCATCAGATATATCGGAGCGGCCGGAGTGGTCAAAAATATCTGAAGACGCACTCTAGCGCCTTGACAATAGAGACGTGTTCACATACTTGTGAGCACCTCGGCCACTCCGATATATCGGATGGCAATTGTTGTACCTAATAAGAAAATATCAAAATCAACTGTTTCCTAAAAGAGAACGTAAATGCCTAAGTACCTACATTGTCCATGTTACTATAAATCATATATTATTATTATTATATTGTATTATTTTTACTGATAAATACAAGGCAGCGATAGCCAAGTGATTAATGCGCGCAGCCAATAAATAAGTTTCTTGGAACTTACTAGTTTACTAGAAGCTGGTTTGATCACAAAAAGTTTTATTACTTATCCTTTCAGTTGAAAATTTAGGCGGCAGTTGCCATTTTTAGGGTTCCGTACCAAAAAGGTACAAAAGGAACCCTTATGGTGCGACGCTGTCCGTCTGTCTGACATTATTTACAACTAATGCCTATGGCATAATGTAATATATAGTTACAAAACATAAGTTCATTGATTTATATTCATCATCAATAACTTAAGTTATTCTCTTGTCGGTGGAGTATATTCCAGCTTTCCCTATCCTGCGCCAGCTCTTTGACTTTTTAATACGACTCGACCCCTAGTTTTTCTTTCACTTGTTCTAAAAAGCTGCGTCTGGGTATTCCTCTACCCCGCTTGCTTCCTAATCCTCCTAGATCCGCCCTTCCAGGATAGTTTTAAAGAAGTGGTCGTGTCGTATTAAGTGTCCAATGATTTTTCCGCTTCTATTTGCAATAGTGTTCAGGATAGCTCTCCTTTCACTCACTTTTCTTAGCAACTACTCATTCCTTATCCTGTCTCTCCAACGAATGCCTTCCATTCGCCTCCAGCACCACATTTCAAATGCTTCCATTCTCTGATTTATATAAACCAGACTTTTTTTTAGATCTTGTTGTACAGTTAAAGTCGTTGAGTTTAGCAGTCGCCTTAAATCGTGCAGCTTAAACAATTTTAAATGGATGGCCTCACGGTGATCAACCAACTTCCAACTGGGGGTCATTTTCTGAGAATATGGCTAGAGTTGCGTCTAATTGCCACGACTCTTTTCATACATTATGTATGAAAATATATGGGTCGCGGTAATTATACCATTTAAACGACAGACATATTTTTTGAGAATGGCCCCTGGCAAATCACCGTCTACACGATCGAAAAGCTCGCGTTGGTCGGAAGCGTTGTTGGCAGAAGCGATGTTGAAGCTCCCGGAAGTCTCGGATAACTGAGCAAACAGCGAGCTAATTATGTCAAATTAAACCGCCAAGGCCTTCGTCTGCGAAGTTGTCGAAAAATCCATTGATCAAACAATAGCTCCTGTCCTGTGCCTCATTAAGCTCATTATGCACCATTGGAGAATTATAATAAGACTACATCAGAATTTGATATAATAGCTTATCATTAATTATCTTTCGTTGAAACTCGTAGTCAAATTTTATGTTTAAGGAGGCTCACGTACTCCGTGCTCAATACAAGCATTATTGAAAACTGGAAAAATAATAAAATAAGAAAAACATAAATCGAATTCTATCAGCATTCTAGCATTAAACTGCTTAAAATGCCTTAATTATTTCAATAGCACAGGAGCCGGATTCAGATTTTTATTATTGGTTCTGATTCATTTATTCATTCTTTTAAAACTATGGCTTCAGTCCAGTGGGACTATTTCGCTAGTATCAAGGTATTTTAGAAGCTTAATACTGGCTAAAATTGTACGGTTAGTACAAGACAGTGTACGGTGATTTTATTAGCTCTTGTAAGCAGATTAATAGCTGGACTTTACAAGGGCCACGTGGGGCTACTTGGCGTTGACGCCACAACGGTGGATAAACTCGTATCTAGATTAATTCTTCATTATCCGCACACTTCCACATTAGTTTACAGCATAACAAGCTATCAGTATTACACTTTAAACAACGTTAATGAGCAAAAACAAAGAAATTAATCACGACTCGATATCACCAAGATGGCGGTGACAAGCAACCCCTATTGGTTCTGAAACTGTTATGAATTTGATCTGTCAGCTGTCAAAAGTGACATTTCTGGACCAGTAGTGGTAACAATTTCAAAACAAGAAACAAAAATAAAAATGGGACTCCAGGACAAAATAAAATTGCTATGCGATAAGTTAAAACTCAAGCGATATTTTTAGGTAACGTTGGTGTCACAATAGGCAAATAAAAACCTACCAACCTTTGAACAAACTACCAAAGTTCTACGTAGTCGAAGATTAATCAAGTGACATTGGGGATTAAAGTTCGCGTATATCTCTTTACATAAAAGAAACTACGGTCTACCTACAAGTAAATTTGTTTATAAATATATTCTCACTTAACCGAGTATTCGACTTTTTAAATCGTATCCATGACATAAGGTGGTTGCAGCATGACAAAAAATGCAAGTTAAAATCAAATAAAAAACAATGACATCGTAAAAGAGGCGAAAAATGCGTCAAAAATTGGCAAGGAAGTTTTCGATTATATTGATAAATCATTTCTTATTTTTAGGTATTTTACAGGATGAAACTTACTCAAATGGTTATTAAAACCATAAACGTGGATGTTAAATTATTACAGAATTTTGCCATGCGTGAAGAAATCAGTCAAAATGTACTCATAATACGATTGTTCCAACGAAGTCCTAATTCACTACCGTGAATTTTGACACCGGATCCCGACACTCGTATCATGCGACGAGTGCTTGCAGAAGCTGTGATTGCCTCTTTTAACAGAGCACAGGATAGCTATTTTATTTTAGCTGCATGTTCCACCTGGGTCATACACATTTTATTGTATAGTTAACTCGTTCACGTCTTTTCTGTAGACATCGCAAAGTTAATAAGAGAATCAAAAGCTAATTTCTGCTGCTTTCAGCTTAATGCACCCTTCACGGCATAATTTTTTTCATTACTTAACAAATAAAAAAAATCTGATAAATATGTACTCGGGTCGTAAAATTGTATTGTTTTAGACGTGAACTTTTTCTGATTCAAAGATTCAAAAGATTCAAGATTCAAAGAATTTATTTGCATAGAATTTATTTGGAAGTTATGAGAAGGTGCTACAAGATAAAATAAAACCGTGCATTCAGTCTGCATGCAGGCGTGCAAATATTGTAAAAAAACAGGCAACATTTACAAAAGCTTAAAATAATATAAATATAGGTGACTAGCTGTTGCCCGCGACTTCGTTCGCGTGGATTTGTATGTTGGTGGTTATATGAGCATAATATAGAACATTATGCAGCAAAAGATATCAGTAGGGACGGTTAATAATTTGTTAATAATTATACAACGCATGAAATTTGTCTTTCACAAACTACGAAGTTTTAAGACCCTAACTGAAAAAAATTGTTCCCTCTCGACCCTCTTAGAAGATTTACAAGTCCACTATTTTAAAAAAAAATTCGCTCCCGAAACTATTAATACAAACATTTCAAAAACGGTGTAAGTAATCAGTTTTCGTCTATTTTAATATAATGCCCTTTTTACCAAGTCTCAAGTTCCTAGCTTAAAAGAAAATTTGTACCACATACAAACTTACATCCCCTTTTTAACCCCTTTAGGGGTTGAATTTTAAGAACGTTGAAATAACTTTTTTGGAAATAGATTCACTTTCAACCCCTTTTTAACCCTTTTAGGGGATGAATATTTAAAAACGCTGAAATCACTTTTCCTGTATTCTAATAACATGCCTTTATGCAAAGATTCAAGTCGCTCACTTAAAAAAATGTTCGACCTCCATACAAACTTTCTACCCCTTTTTCACCACCTTAAGGGATGAATTTTCAAAAACGCTGAAATTAGCTTTCTTCTCTTTTAATGAAATACCTTTTTACGAAGTTTCAAACTCTTAGCTTAAAATATAATTTGGACCCTATACAAACTTTCAACCCCTTTTTAACCCTTTTAAGGAATGAATTTTTAAAAACGCTGAAATTACTTTTCTTGTATTCTTATAATATGCCTTTATACAAAGATTCAAGTCCCACACTCACAAAAATATTTGATCTCCATACAAACTTTCAACCCCTTTTTCACCACCTTGGGGAATTAATTTTTAAAAACGCTGAAATGAGTTTTCTTGTTTTTTTATTATAATTAATAAACATTTATATTATAAAATTTGAACCACAAGACAAACTTTCATCCCCTTTTTAACCCCCTTAGGGGTTGAATTTCCGAAAACGTCAATTTTACTTTTTTTTGTAATCGGCTATTATGCGTTTCTAGGAAGTTTTAAAGTATTTGTAATGGATTCAAACTTTCATCCCTTTTTTAACCCATACAGGGGATGAATTTTTAAAAACGCTGAAATCGCTTTTCTTGTATTTTAATATTATGCCTTTATACGGGACTTAACCGCACTCAAAAAAAATATGATCTCCATACAAATTTTTAACCCCATTTTCACCACCTTAGGGGATGAATTTTGAAAAACCCCTTCTTAGTGGATACTAACGTCATAAAAGCTACCTATTGTGAAAAATTAAGCTCTCTAGGTCCAACGGTTTGGGCTGGGCGTTGATTTAAGTGAGTCAGTCAGTCAGGACTTTTACGTTTATATATATATATATATATATATATATAAATAATAGATATAAAATTTGCACTGATGTCAAAATATAAAAAAATCGAGGATAATAATATGTGTGTGAATATGTGTTTGACCCACCTTGTTATTACGAGCAGAAGCTACGAGGGAAGGGAATAAAGCAAAAGTTGTAAATATATTATATGTATATATGTATGTATATATGTGTAAATATATTATATGTATGTATGTAATATATTATATATATATATATAAAACAGTTCCTTCTCCTTCTATCTACCGAAAAGTCTACCTCACAGCTTATTAGGCTTATTAACGTTGTCGCTATAAGAAAAAAAAACTTGTAAGGTTGTCTGGAAGAGATCGCTTTTTAGCGATAGGACCGCCTGTTGTTACCTGGTTCTATTTTTTCTTTAAATATTTCTTTGTAGTTTTACATGTATGTAAAATGTATAATTTTGGTGCAATAAAGAATATTTACTTACTTACTTACTTACTTGCCACATTAGAAAAAGTATTAACAAATACATACTGTCAATAAAATCATTCAAAAGGAAAGTAAATTTTCAAGGAAAATAAATGGGCACCAAACAAATATTGATTCGTTTAAAATGCTGTTCTTATATTATATTACTCGGGAAAAAAACAATACGATTTTGAAGTTATCTCCTTTTTTGCGATGTAGTCGCTACTGGTTCGTTTCAGGTGATGCGATAGATGCAATGTGAATAACAGCAAATTAATGAGATCTATTGTGAACGCGAAGCGCTGGTGGTATTTATTGGTAACATGATTCTTGCAAATCGAAAAAAATATCAAATGCATCATGAGCAGTGATCGGAATAGGCAGAGTATAAATACCTTAACTTGATAGAACAAAGTCATAAAGTGGATACCTTGCGATACATATTTTTTCGGGATTAAAGTCCCGGAAACGTACTAAGTAAATAATATCGTTATAAATACGGTAAAAAAATGCATTCCTCGTTTCTGTCCAATACAATCAATAGGCGTAAAATAAAACCAGTAAAACGGGAATAGGCGCGGAGGAAGAAGAAGAGGAGTTAGGAAAAACATCATCCGTGAGCTTTCAGGTGACTAACGAAAATCCTTGTGTTTTTTTCCCTCATTATAAAGTTGTAGTATTCCGAAATATGCAGTTGCACTCAGCATCAATAATAATACAACAAAGTATGTAATCATTTCGAAATCGAAATTGTTTTACATTTTAGTAAACAAGCGATTATACATGCGACCAGTCAGTTCTCTACAGACCCGCTACGATAACCCTCCGCCCTGTCTTCACTACTTTATAGAACGTAGCCGCTAACCGGCCCTACAGAGCGCCGAAGGCAAACTGCCACAGAGTCCAACCTTCTAGTCGAGTTCAGTACAATCTGTAGAGGTATCTACGATGTCATAATTTATTTCCACTAAGTTTCAGAATGTACATCCATTAGTCTCATAATTACCTCGGGTTATACAGGAATAATGTAGGTATAACAACCGCCCGTTTCGCTCTGTCAAGATATGAAAGTCCTTTATGCTAAAACAAGGGAAAGTCAAAGTTCGTCTAGACAGCCCGCCGAGTTGCAGTTTGCGATAAACGTGAAAAATAAATTAGACCAAGACAAGTCTACAACGCTTTTGATAGCACATGAGCATGTTGTTTTTTTCTTTTTTTTGTGTCGGACTATTGACAATAATTAACATTTATGTGTAGTGGGTGATTTGAAAATGTGATGTCTACCCCAAACTTTAAATACACTTTTCGTCAGGTAGTCACACAAATCTCTGTTTTGACATTTTGCTGGGACATCAGTTAGCCGCGACCACGACCAGTGAAACCTGTGTCAAAACGTCGGTAAATAAAGGTAACAAAATAAATTCGCGATAGACCCGATTATAAATGTGATTTAATATATTGAGATTTCATTCTAGTAATTGTAATGCCTGTTTTACAATAGCGTTAGATGAAGGATTTAATTAATTTGTATGAAAAAAAACGATTTGAATGACTAAATGAGGATTTTTCTTTCTTTAAATTAACTATGTAATAAATATTAATTAACTAACTAAATTAAATCTAATTATGGCAAAACGCTGAAATTAACGGATTTTTAAAATAACGTCCTGTATATTGAAATCACAACAGTTTTCACTCACGTAGGTAACTTGCAGGGTAGGTTGAGAAGGTAATCGACTCACCTTATAATTGTTTTACATAAAATATGTACCAATAACACATGCATATCACTCTATTACATATACAGTAGGTTCTAATTTGAACTCTCTAGGCGAAGCAATGCGATGCAACCATCGAATGGTAATTAAATCATAACAAGTCTAGATATTCTCCGAACATTGTGGCACATTGCTAATAGCTTTCTTGTTTATACAAAGACTTGCGAAATAAAACAAGAATGTCAAACGTGAATAATGAATATCCACCAAGTTTCATTAAATAGAAGACAATTAAATGAAAGTTGGTTACAACCAAATTGTCGACGACTGAAACGCCGACTTTTAGTTAGGTAATTAAAATAATAACATTCGTAAAGTCGGAGACACGAATTATTGTAAAGTTGTACCTAAACTGAAGAATGTACCTACTCGTAGCAGCGGATCGTAATACCTTCCTCGCGAATTTCATAAATATACTTTATAATTAGGTATGCATACAACATACAACTGAACTTCTTACGTCGCAATTTTATATACTTAACTTTAAATTACCCCATATTTCACCACCCGTGTGCACGCATGTATACATTTCTCGAATATATGTACCTGAGTCAGAAATATTTTTCATCACATAGGTACGCTGGATACATTGGGCACAATCATATTTTTATGTTATCTACAAGTGGTTTAGGGCTCTAGGAACAGTCACTTTAAATTAAATTGTTTCATTACAGTTAAAGTTAAATAGCATTAAAATAACATAGGTTTTCCGATGGCAGAAGCTACTCTCTCCTAACATTATTGGTGCTCGTGTGCATGAGTCGCCCACAAGGTTGCTTGTATCTTTTAATTAATCTCACCCCGAGGCGGCATTCTCCCGCTGCTGGCTCCTCGTGACAGCTTGAAAATCGCAAAATTACATCTAAATAACTTCCATAATACACACCTGTAAATATTTTCAAAGCAATTTTAAACAAGCGGTAAGACGTGCTGCTTTCAAACCGAAAATCGTGACCCTCTTGAAACTTGTGTATGAAAGTTCATTTGATAACTATTTACCAACTACCAGTTACTCTTGATTCCTAAACAAAACCCAGTTTTCTCTTTTGGTTAGAAGATTAGATAGCAGTCACTTTTGCATAGAGATATGCAACCTAGAAAGAGCTGAAATAAGAAGAGAAGTCACCTTTTTATCTTAGATACCTTAACGGTAGACACCACCTTTTTACCACGACGGATGCAAACGCGCATATTTTATATCCCCCTTGATCGTAAACGGTGGCTACAAATTACTCATATGCGCGTTTTGACCCTTTTAACCATTTAACAACTCTGTGGAATGTAGATGTTTAGATATAAGTACATTCTTCAAAGAAGTCTAACAGTAAAGTTTATGTATAATGTATGACAACGGCGCCGTGTTAATCACGTGGCGATACCTAGTGGCTAAGGCGTTATCTAATGAAAATGTAAAGCCGTAACTTGGCAAGAGAACTGTTGCTTATTTAGGATCACAGGACGCCGAGTAATGCATAATAAAGTTGTTAGTACCCGGCCGCTGGCGGGGCGCCAGAATGCGTGCCACTGACTGGAGAGATACGAGGAACTTGAGTTGAAGGTTACACGTGGCGAGTTGAACTCTCGAGAACAAAAGTGAAATTATTTACACGAGAGGCTAGCTAGATTTTGACCAAGTTAAACGCACTCATGTTTTAGTTACCTTAGCACGCAGTTCGCAGGTAGTATAAACGATAACACCTGTATCCGCACACATAGAACTCACATTCGACTTTCAAATCTGAAACGTCCTGCTAAAACTGCCTGCTCGTTGGTAATATAGGTGGTAGTAGTACCTAGTATTAGTAAACACTTTATTGCACAAAACAAGTAGGTACATTAACACAGAGAGAATACAGTAAATGTGTACAAAGGCGAACTAAAAATATAGATATAAATATAGATATGTGATAGTTTACTAGTTTTGGATTATCACTCTTTTGCGGCCCGCTCTCATACCTGCTAGATAGAACTATGCATATACTAGCTGTTGCCCGCGACTTCGTACGCGTGGATTTGTATGTTGGTGGTTATACATTCTACATAAGCATAGAACATTATGCAGCAAAAGTTAGCAGTAAAAGTTTTAAAGCATTTGTAATGTATTCAAGGTCTCAACCCCTATTTAAACCTTTTAGGGGATGAATTTTAAAAACGCTGAAATTACTTTTCTTGTAATATGCCTTTAAACAAAGATTCAAGTCCCACACTCGAAAAAATGTTTGATCTCCATACAAGCTTTCACCACCTTGGGAGATGAATTTTCAAAAACGCTGACATGTTTTTTTTTCACTTTTAATAAACAAAGTTTCAAATTCCTAGCTTAAAATAAAATTTGAACCCCATACAAACTTTCAACCCCTTTTTAGCCCTTTTAGAAGATGAATTTTTAGTTTCAAATTCTTACCTTAAAATAAAACTTGAACCCCGTACAAACTTTCATCCCCGCTTTTTAACTCCCTTAGGGGTTGAATTTCTAAAAATTGCTTCTTATCTCTTGTACACATTATAAATGTAACCTGGTGTGCAAATTTCAACTTTCTAGCTTTTGTAGTTTCGGTTTGGCGTTGATATGTCAGTCAGGACACGTGCATTTATACAGGATAACACCTCCAGTGAATGAACACTTAAGCAATTATCCAAGTTTGAAAAATCATTTCTCAGCATTCATTAATAATTTGAATAATTAATTTCAATTTAATCAATCCTCATTTGATAATTAAGAAAGTAATTTCTGCGATTTTTTATTACTTTCATAGTTTTTTAGTTATAACATTATTTATCAAAAAGTACCCAAAAACCTAATGAATGAACATGAAAACAAGTGAATGAATACCGCAAAATCCAGTGAATGAACATAATTTCGATATTTTTAATCAGCATTAAAAAGACATTTTTAACACAAAACCCGTTTCCAGCTCTATTCTAGTAGGTATAGCGAAAGCGTTCATATCTTTTTATCCCCTCCATTTGATATTAAATATATAAAAATGTAATAAAATCATGGTTATTCACCAATAACACAGAAATCTGTTACATATTAATAAGAAAAAGAGAATCAATATTTAAAACAAGAAACAACGTGCATATTTTGATGAAAAAAGGTCAGGCTCAGCAAATAATGGTTAAAATAATAGACTTTTCATTCCGTTGTTCGTGGTTACATTGTTCATATATAGAATTAGTAGAAACCCAATGAATGAACAAGCCAAATTTTGTACTGTTCATACATAGGCATGTGAAATCTAGTAAATGGACTATGAAAAATCTAGAAATTTGGTTTGTTCCAATACTGGCTGAATGAATCAGAATCTTTTTTCTATGCAGAATCACAGAAAGCGCTGGTGGCCTAGCGGTAAGAGCGTGCGACTTTCAATCCGGAGGTCGCGGGTTCAAACCCCGGCTCGTACCAATGAGTTTTTCGGAACTTATGTACGAAATATCATTTGATATTTACCAGTCGCTTTTCGGTGAAGGAAAACATCGTGAGGAAACCGGACTGATCCTAACAAGGCCTAGTTCCCCCTCTGGGTTGGAAGGTCAGATGGCAGTCGCTTTCGTAAAAACTAGTGCCTACGTCAATTCTTAGGATTAGTTGTCAAGCGGACCCCAGGCTCCCAGGAGCCGTGGCAAAATGCCGGGATAACGCGAGGAAGAAGATGCAGAATCACAGAAAACAAACTCAATACCATTTCGTTTACATATAAATTTAGAAAAAAAAAGAAATCTAGACGACACCAGTGAATGAACACACCGTTCATTTACTGGTTTCAAAACATTTGATAAGCCAGTAATGGAACTCTAAAAATAAAGACTTAATCGCATAATACGCCGACAAAGTGTGCATTTATAGAAGGTTTAACTCTTAATCTATCCAAATAACTAAACTTTGTGCAGGTAAACATTAAATAAGCACTTCATATGTTGCTCCAAACGTACACTGTTCTTATCTGGGATCTAATTTTTGCATACAAAACTTCAAAACCAGAAACACGTAAACTTCAAACGCCAGTCACATTCAAACTGGTTGAAAATAAATTTATCAGGGGTTGCCATTGCATAGGAAATAAAGTCGTTTATAAGAAAAAAATACGACAAGTGGTAGAAATTGCTATATTTCTTATTTTAGACAAAAAACGTGAATTTGTTCATTCACTGGGGGGCGTTCATTCACTGGTGGGTTCACCCTTAACCGTGTTTTTTTAAATTCCGTTAACTTCGGGGTATGGTTTTAAGAAAACTAAAAGGCATAGTTAATTTCCAAAAAAAAATATTTTATATAAAGTTATTAAATGTTGCATATAGCGTTGTTTTAACACGGGCATTACATTTAACACAACCAAACAACTGAAAACTGTGACATATCAATGTCATTTCGAACATCAATCGTCCGAGGTACTTAAGTTTAGTAGCAAATGTATGAACTCGTACTAAACACTAATCAATATGTAAACAGGCCCCAAGGCAAGTGTACACGCTCTCGTATGGGGCCTTATCAGATTTTTTTTATTGATTATCTCCGAAATTGAGTTAATTACAATACCGGTGTCTTTGAGAAAGTTACTACCTTTAAGCTCAGGAATGCACTCTTGAAATTAACGAAAAAAAAACCAGATAGATAGCGTCGTTGCGCTTTCTAAAGCTGGTATATGATCGATTTTTGATTGACAAATACCTAGCAACAAAATACATAAGGTAATAATTCATTTGATTAAAATTTCGCATATATCAGATTTGGTAAGCGCAATTACGATAGGATAAACAAATGCCTGTAACAAATATGCGTAATTGAAACCGCGTCTACGGGGTCTCTTCTTCGTCGTTCCCTCATGACTGAGGATCGTGACCAAAAACTATATCCCTCCATTTAACGCGATCAAGGGCTATGTGGGCTGCCCTCTGCATGGAACCACATGCTTGTCTAATGGAATCCGACCATCTTGCCGGGGCTCTTCCTCTAGCGCGCTTGCCTTCAACTTGCCCCAGTATGATGTCACGTTCGAGGCTGTGGTGCGGCGATCGCATTATGTGCCCAAAGAATCTGAGAGCCCTCTCCTGGCAGATTGTTGAGAGTCGTTTGGTGATTTGTCTACGGGGTAGAGCATATGAAATGGATACATTCGTACATTAAGGCAACGTTCTGTTCATGAAACTTCATTTAAACTTATCCAATCCTGTATACTGGATTGGCTGAGCTTTCAGCTCCTCGTACTCGCGACGCCATCGGAACGCCCCCTGCTTATAGACAGATATGTAGCTGCAAGGACATCGCTCCAGCGGAGGCTGAGATTAGAACCATCTTGTTAGGATAATAGCGGAGACGTGACACTGACTTAACACTAGAGCCAAACTAAATTAGGATCAGTACCCCTAGTGTAAATTTCATTCGGTAGCGTGGTCTGACGTACGCGTTTGCGTTAAGTGTCATTTTATATGGGATTTTGAGTTTCCAAAACGTCCCGCTTGGCGCGTTGTTCAAAATCCCATACAAAAAAGACAACGCAAACGCGTACATTAACGATCGTCACGCTGTCGAATGAAATGTACAGTGTATACTAGGGGTTCCGTTCAAGGGACACAACAACTTGATAGAGTTATGTTGCTGCGTTATGCTGAATAGAGTTTGAAATTAACCTATTTATCATTTGCCGTTAGCACAAAAAAGCGTGACAATATTTTATAACAACTAACCCTGTTATTTATAAAACTTTACAAGCGTCAATTAATTTATTTATTTTTTATCCCTTTACATTAATCAAAATGACAGTTTATGACAAACGATTAACAGCTAATTGAGGGTGGTAGTGCGTTTACAAATAACGCCATAATAGCACAAGATCCCATGACCCATGACTGCCAGACTTACGTCTTAGTATAAAAGCTGAAAGTTTTTCTATAAATAGCCCCTTAATAGGTAATAGACAAACTAAATAAAACACAAAGACTAGCATGTGTGGCTGCAACGGGCTGCATGAGAATTACTCCGACTGCAGCTCTAGAAATAATGCTAGGACTCCTGCCACTACACATGTACATACAGAAAGAAGCGGCTGCCACAGCTCTTCGTTTGAAGAATCTAAACCTATGGACATCTTTCAGCTCATCGCACAAGAAGATCTATGAAAATACGATCTCAAAAATGCCCATGCTGGAAGCGCCTATCGACAAAATACCAAAAACTATGATCTTCTGGAAAGATTACGCCATATCGTTAACAGAAGATCCGAAAGAAGGACTAAACCAAACAAACCTAAGAATATTAACAGATGGCTCAAAACCAAACGAAGGGACAGGATGTGGTGTCTTCTCAGAGGACCTGAACATACACATCACAAAACCCCTTGGTGAACACAATACGGTATTCCAAGCTGAATGTGTAGGAATAATAGAAGCTTGCAATGCTATTACAAGACGACAAGTGAAACACGAAACCATACTAATACTGTCAGACAGTAAATCGGTACTACAAGCGCTATGCAGCGACAAACTTACCTCAGAGCTTATACTTGAATGCCATCGGAGCCTCACTGAAGTGAGCAAAGAAGGCAACAAAGTAACAGTACAATGGATAAAGGGGCATAGTGGGTCAAGAGGAAATGATGCAGCGGATGAACTGGCCAGGAAAGGTTCAGAAACACCGGCATATGGACCCGAGCCAATTATGCCTCTACCAATATCCTACATACACAACCAGCTAGAACAACATCACAGACAACTGCACAACAAGTACTGGAGTGAATTGAAGACATGCAGGCAAACCAAAGAAGTTCTACCGGAACTGAACCACAAGCTTACCAAAATATTACTGAAAACACCAAGAAGCCAACTACGTAAAATAGTAGGATTAATAACAGGACATAACACACTAAACAAACACCTACACAATATGGGTAAAACTGATAGCCCCATGTGCAGAGCGTGCATGGAAGAAGAAGAAACAACAAAACATATTCTCCTAGACTGTAAACAGGTAGAAGTGTATAGGAGCAAATACCTAGGTAATCCATGCACACTAAAAGAGGCAACTAGCAACCTGAAGACTTTGCTAGGCTTCGTGGAGGAGCTGGGGTGGTTAGAGTAGCGCTACCTAGTTTCACGCAAAATAGGCACATTGGATGTCGATTTGCGGAAAATGCCCAGCATAACTAACTAACTAAGTAAGAACAATCCCCGATTAGGAAATCTGGATCGTGGTGGCTTTTGCAGCTATAAGGGCGTAAATCCTATAAGGGTATAAATATGGCTCAAAAACGTCATAGTATCTTCTTCTTCCTCGCGTTGTCACGGCAACTAATCCCAAGAATTGGCGTAGGTACTAGTTTTTACGAAAGCGACTGCTATCTGACCTTCCAACCCAGAGGGTAAACTAGTCCTTATCGGGATTAGTCCGGTTTCCTCACGATGTTTTCCTTCACCGAAAAGCGACTGGTAAATATCAAATGATATTTCGTACATACGTTCCGAAAAACTCATTGGTACTAGCCGGGGTTTGAACCTGCGACCACAGATTAGTATATGTTATTAGTGTTATTACTGTAACCCGCGACCTCCGGATTGAAAGTCCTTACCGTTAGGCCTCCAGCGCTTCGTCAAAACGTCAGTTACAATATTGATACAGTTTCAATAGACCTGCATTTTACTCGTATCTACAAAGCTGTTGATCGTATGTAACATTTTGTTAATTTATATACATGTATAATCAATAATAATGTTGATTGGTATTTACCTACATTTTTTCTTACACATTAAATGAACATTAAAAAACCTTATCTGATTCAGTATATACCTAATCTAAATGTTTTTAAACATTTTTTTTATGAAAAAAAAATGAAAAATAAAATAAAAATGAAAAAGGTTTAATTAGGCAAAAAACATTACATCACAGAAAACTTGACAGTGGTCCCCAAACTAGGCCGATCTTATCTTGGGAACCACATTTATATTCGTTATTGTTCCGAGAAATATCGTAGGTAAGTATTACAAAAGATATGAGACGCCAATTGAAGCTATTCAGCTGTTTCCATCCTGACTAATGCCCAACAAAAACAAAATGAAACAAAACAATGTTATTGAAAGTTTTGAAAGAAGAGCAATTTTTCGCAAATCACTATTCCCACAAGCCAGCTTTGCAAGAATGCAATACAAATCGGCTGAACAGAAGCTGATATATATTACTCGTTCGGCGTTAGATTAGACTGGTCGTCGGGATCCGAGATTTATGCTGGCAATAAGTACCTAAGTCGATTTAAAACGTTTAGCAATCCTTTATTGCGCACTTTACTTTAAGTAGGTAGCATAAAAAAGAAACTGGCTGTTCAAATAAGAAGTCACATTTACATTGGCTGGGCGACGCGACAAGTAACTGTTAGAGTTTTCTTGACGTTTTGGCTACGGAACCCTAAAATGGGTTGCTTCTATCACAATAGAAGACTAAGCAGCTTATTTCAAAGGCTACTTAAAAAACCGATGGTAAAAATAAAAAGTCAAATCGCTAAAAATCCGCTCTGATGCATTCTTAATGAAGAAAGAAATTAAGGGAAAAATTCAGAAATGAAAAGAATCGGGGTTTACAAGAAATTACTAATACCACAGGAAATGAAACATTGTAGGAATATAATATTTACGGTTTTTTGTGATCATTAGTGGCCTGCTCGTATGAAGAAAATATATGAAGGTTTTTTATTGTATGCAAATAATTTTAATTGTATTACCTCTTACATTACATTCTTGGTAGAAATGAAAAAGCAGCCAAGTGCGAGTCGGACTTGCGTTCCAAGGGTTCCGTACATTACACAATTGAAATCATGTATTTTGTATGTGAAACGTGAGTGAAATATCTTTAAAAAACCCGTAGGGCTCAAAAACTAAGTAATTAAGTCCGACTCACGCTTGACTCCACATTTCTAATAGGTTTTCCTGTGATTTATAGGTAAAGAACTATTTTGTGTATTTTTTTCAAAATTTTAGACCCAATAGTTTCGGAAGGGGGGGGGATTTTTTTCTCATTTACCCCCCTAATGTTTAAAATTCATTTATTTACGTTACATATCCGTCTTTGGGTCACAAACTTACATATGTATACCAAATTTCAACTTAATTGGTCCCGTAGTTTCGGAGAAAATGGGTTGTGACAGACGGACAGACAGACATACAGACGCACGAGTGATCCTATAAGGGTTCCGTTTTAGGTACGGAACTAAAGATAAACTAATGTGAATATTTTCTTGTACTCGCATTTAATAATACACAAGTTACACACTACACAAGTTATATATATACTATTAATTAAGTAGTTTAGCTATAAAATTTATAAACAGTGTAATGTCGATTAATTATAAATTAATTAAAAAAAATATGGGACTTACTCTAAATATGGGACTATAGAAAACTCTTACACAGATCAATCTAGTCGTGTTGTTGTTACTGGACGACGAATATGTATAACAAGACAACAAATACAAAAACATCCATAACTCAGGCACTTTAATGATTAACATTATCGAGATTTAAACTTAGGTAGCCTTATGGCAGTCAATATTCGCTAGCGTGTGCGTAACTTACTTTCTATGCATCTCGAGCGAGATATATAGAAAGTGAGTTACGCAGACGTTACTAGCGTATAATTGACGTTCTCAATCAAAAGGTACCACTTTGTCGCTTACCATAAAGACGAAATCTGCTTGTATCTTTATAAGAATAACCTGTCAGAGAATCCTTATGGCAAGCGACAATGTGGTACCTTTTAATTAAGAACGTCAGGTCAATGACAAGCTCGTGGTAGCCGTAAGGATCTCTAAAATATTTCTGTTTTAACTTTGTACTTCACTCGATTACAATCCAGCTATAAGTAAAATAAAAATCGTACAGTTCACAATGTGTACCTAGGTGCTGCTTTTTGTGGGGTCATGGATTTCATTCCAATTATACGAGTCCAATTGGAACGGGAGCATCGGATGTATTATTCATGATGCGTCACTCCAGTTTTGTTATGTACCATAATGTTTTCTTCGTGGTCATAAAGCTTTTGTTACATCAGCTGTCCATAAATATAATATAGAGAGATATACGTAGATTGCATTGGTTAAAGTTGTGACTGTTTGTCCTAACTAGAACAACGATTTTTGTGATGTCCTATCTGAAAATAGGAATACTTCAGATCATCGTAACTAGGTAGGTGGGTTTCAATCAATCCTTAATTTTTAGGGTTTTTTTTATGAAGCAGAAACATCTGCGTCTGTTTAAAACTATTAAAAGAAGGGTTATGGTTATTGTTTTGATCTAAGTAGGTGATATACCTATGGGTGAGTGGATAGGTACCTACGTATGTCATGACATGTGTTTCATCTCGTTAGCCTTGAAACTACTATACTGAGCCAATTTTTATGAATAAGGCTTTAATCAATTTTCTGTTTTTTAGGGTTCCGTACCCAAAGGGTAAAAACGGGACCTTATTACTAAGACTCCGCTGTCCGTCTGTCCGTCTGTCTGTCACCAGGCTGTATCTCATGAACCGTGATAGCTAGACAGTTGAAATTTTCACAGATGATGTATTTCTGTTGCCGCTATAACAACAAATACTAAAAACAGAATAATATAAATATTTAAATGGGGCTCCCATACAACAAACGTGATTTTTTTACTGTTTTTTCCGTAATGGTACGGAACCCTTCGTGCGCGAGTCCGACTCGCACTTGGCCGGTTTTTTTTAAATCTTGTTACAGGTTTGCCTTTTGTTTGAAAACAGGACGAATGAGCAGGTAATCTTATTAAGATAGGTATTTTTGTGATTTTGACTTATCAGCAATAAGTATGAAAATATGATATCCGGTACAACCAAAAAAACTCCTTTTAGTTATTGATAAAAAAATTAAGTCATATAAACTATTTTTAGTAAACTATTTTAGTTGCAAACCTTTTACTCCAATTAAATTGCACGTCTCAAATTAAAGCAATAAAAGTTAGCAATTTGCAAGTTAATTATCACTTTTGTCTTTCACCGTGATAACGAGAGTCCGGACGCTTAGGTGAACCCGAAAAGCTGACCAATTTTCCCATTTGCTGCACGCACTGATCAAAGGACGGCCGACGAGGCGGTGACAAAAGACTTCATCGGTTCATAAAATTCGTTATTTCGGCGCGGTCGACCCGTCATACCGTGTTATTGCTCTTTGCCATTGTTCAAGCGAGTTCAAGACTCAGTCAGTCAGCAATTCTGCATTTCTACGTCAAAAGGGCGTATAATTAGCTAGTTATGGTTCAATTGCAATATTCGACTAAAATTCCTTAGTAAAATATTTTTTTTTTAGAAATTCGATATATATTTTATAAGTATTCAAAAAACGCTTTAGCTGTGACTTCTTAAACCCACACCTTCTTTTTATGAAAGATATAATTAAGTCCATATAATAAAAGTATCCCAAAAGAGGCATGTTCTGCTGGCGTAGCACAGCAAAATGTGTGTAAATAAATATTGATCACCTTGGGGCCTATCCAAGATGACAATCATAAATACATCGTCAAACGCCAAACGAATAGAATTTAATAAATGTACCGGGATGACAGGTGCTACGACAAGTCACGTGACTATTTCCATACATTGTTTGTTTCGATTGGCGTTTTCTACCAACGATTATCTTGGCTAGGCACTGAGGGTTTGACGCGGGTTTTCTAAGCGATTGGAATATCACACCTGTCTGCTGTGACGCGAGCTCCTCTCTGCCTTAACTTGACTCTTCATTAACGAGATAACCAACATTATAAATAGAAAAATACTTGTACGCAACTTTGGGAACAAATCAAATATTTTTATTAAATATTTTGATGTGTTTTTTAAGTAGTCACACTACTATATAGGTATAAATTATAAACTGAAATAGATGTCATATATTAAAGAAAAAGTGATAGAGCCCTCCAGTGATAAAGCAAGATTCGAACCGGCGTCTTTAGCAATACACCGCCTTGAACGCCTAGGCCACCCTACCACTGGAGGGCTTCGTCACTTTTCCTTTAATATATACATATATGACATCTAATTCAGTTTATACTTGTACTTTGTTAAATTTAGCTGTTAAAAGTTTGTTGCAAAGTTTGTTCTGTTGTCATTTTGTGCAAGTAATTTGCACAACGGTTTTCTGGTGGAAGATAACGTTTAGTAACCAAGTCTAGTCGTTATTTACTAAGTATATTTACTTGATAAGCATAGTAGCTACCTACAGATCAGTCGCACACATTATTTATTATTATTATTATTCTAGTGTAAAATATCACAACATACGGTGACTGCTTACCATATTTGGTATAAAAAAAAGTCCTGTACTGTATTGCGTTTGCTAGCATAGTACCAAATTCGCAGTGCCATTTGGCGTTTCGCGAAATGTTATTATTTTACTCGCAAAACACCAGTTTCTGAGAATACCAAAAACGCATAGTACCATTAAGCATAATGCCAAATTCGCGAAGTGCCATTTGGCGTTTCGCGCCCTCCGGTACCAGACTTCAGATGCACGAAGGGCAAACCGCCCAGAAATAGAAGCTTTTTTTTAAGAAACAGTACGTACGTACAGTACGCAGTAGAGAAGTTGGTACTATGCGTATTACAAGTTGGTAAGTATCGTAGTTGGTGTTTTGCGAGTTTGTCACTTTACGAACTTGGTAGTTTGCCAAATTGGAGTTATGCGTATTTGGATATATGCGAGCGTTGGCACTATGCGAATTTGGTACTATGCTACGAAAGGCTGTATTGTTTTACCAATACCAATATAATCTTGTCTAGACATGTTGAATTGCAACCAGTCACGGAATAATCAAACTGGCAATCTCCACTACAATAACTTTCATTCATGCTACGACAGAAACTATAAGATAAAACCACATCTATTAGATTTGTTTTACAATTTTTTGACTTAGTTAAAAATAAAGGCAAAAAATTAACAAATTAATATAAATTAATTCAGCTATTTAAGTATAGGGAAATCCAATCCCACGTAAGATACAATAAGATTTGACTGTATTTTAAATAAATAATTTCACACCATGCATGAAATAAAGTACCAGGTAATTATTAGGAAAACAGACAGCAGTTATTTTTAACACAAGTTCTATTTAATAAATCTGATAGAAAATTGAAATATAAAAAGCAGGTGAGTTGACCGTGACGTCATTGTGTAATGTATCATATAAATTCTATTCCATATTAGCAAATCGTTTTGACAGTTATAATAAACGGCCAAGTGCGAGTCGGGCTCGCCCACCGAGGGTTCCGTATTTTTTAGTATTTGTTGTTATAGCGGCAACAGAAATACATCATCTGTGAAAATTTCAACTGTCTAGCTATCACGGTACATGAGATACAGCCTGGTGACAGACGGAAAGACGGACAGCGGAGTCTTAGTAATAGGGTTCCGTTTTTACCCTTTGGGTACGGAACCCTAAAAAGAAACTGATTTGACTAGTAAGAGAATACCCTATTGAAGATTCAACATTCAATTGACGGCCGTGACTACATGTTACTATAGGTTCATTCTACGAAAGTTTCATTCACCTCATTAACGTGGCTGTATTGTAACAAGCATTTCTGGACATATTGGGATTCCGTACCCAAAGGGTAAAAACGGGACCCTATTACTGAGACTCCGCTGTCCGTCTGTCTGTCACCAGACTGTATCTCATGAATCGTTATAGCTAGACATTTGAAATTTTCACAGATGATGTATGTATTTCTGTTGCCGCTATAACAACAAATACTAAAAAGTACGGAACCCTCGGTGCGCGAGTCCGACTCGCACTTGGCCGGTTTTTTATAAATTCCCATCGGGCCAGATTTATTATCAAAACGGCGAAGTACTTTCTTACTGTCACGGTAATAAACATGGACGAAAGAGAAATGATTGTTCATAAGTCTAAAGGTACCGTTCGGATTCAAAGGATACCAGCATTAGTGGAGCCAGTGGAGCAGTATTGCAGCGCAGCGCGACATTACTGCGGACGGCATTACTTCCGTAAATGTCAAAAAATCGGGCAGCAACACAGATTTTGATATTGGCGGCCATAATGCAGTCGGCACTAATGTCGCTCTGCAATACTGCTCCAGTAATGCTGGTGTCTTTATTAAAACTGGTATTAATTTAATATTTTTTATTATTTTAGAATTATGGTGGGGGAAATAACAGCTTTCGGACTTAGATTAATTATCAAATGAAGACAAATATTCAAATTTACATAGATTAGACTAAAAGACTGAGCTGCTTGACACTGCATACCTAAATACAAATAAGCTACAGTCAGCGCAACTTAAGACCTATGGTTTAACTGATAAATACTTACCTTGTTGGTTGGTTTTTACGTGGCGCCGAGTAAGAACACAACTATAAAAAAAATAACTAAAAATTAAACAAGCCACCGACGCTCGTAACAAATGATTCTCCCATGTTTTTAATGTACTCGTGGATTTTATCTTTGAACGAATTTAAATTAATGTCTACAACATACTGCAGCTCATCTCTTGATACCTGTAAAGGAAAAGGAGGGACGGGTTTTCGTGGTTCATCGATTTCTTCTTCATTAGGTACCCAAGAAAACCACACGTAGTTTTGAATTGATGGATTAGCTCTAGGATCCGCTTTGGGCAATGGCCTTGGATTCATTTCTGTCCAGAGACCTCTTAGTCGTAAACTCATGCGTCTAACTATATCCATCTTTGCATGCCACAGATCAAAAGCCTCAGTAGGATCTTCAGACACTTTAAATAGGCAGCCTTTTGCTGTAAAAGTAAAAAATATGTGTTTTATATTGGTTGAAAGTAAAAGTATTCAAAGTAAGTTAAACATAAATTTTGCATCAATTCACCTAATGTTGGAAAACAAACTGCCTCGTCTGGTAAATGATTAACAGTTTCTACCAGTTTACTATTATTACGCATCTCGTAGATTGATTCTATGTCTAAATGCAGATCCAGTGTTTCTTTAAACACTAAGCATGCTTCCGATGCCAGCAGCACATTTTCGTACGGGAACGAGCCATGTCGCACTGCCTTGAGCTCTTTGCCTGGATATTTACTCTTTTCTTTGCTTACATTCCCCACAACTATTTTATAGTCACCTTCTCTGAACGCAGCCCAACCGTTAAGATCGTCAATTGTTATTAATACGCTGTCCCGTTTAGATACTTCGCCCTTTACAATTGTACCCCATTGGTCGATTCCGTCAATATTTTTGGGTATACCGCCACCTGCAGCTGACAGCAAAGTGGGCAACCAATCAGTAACGTGGAATATCTGATCATTTCTATTAGGTGTTATTGAAGCGTGCCACACGAGAGCCACAGATCTCGCAGCGCCTTCCCATGGAGTACTTTTCTCTCCTCGCAGCGGCAAGTTGCATCCAAAATTTTCAGTTGCACCAGCTCCGTTATCAGATACGAAAACTATGATAGTGTTTTTTAACATTTCCCTCTCTGCTAAAGCTGCAATTATATGTCCAACGCTCTTGTCTAAGCTTGCAACAAGACCTGTAAATGCCCAAATTGTTGTACACATTTATTCTCTACTAGCTAGAAGTAGACTTCTATCTCTGTTTTTACATTACAAATAAGCTTTGACGAATATAAGGTATTATCACACACGACATGCTTATATGCTTGTTTGCCACCGATGTGGTATAAAAAAATAGATACGCATGGGTTAGGATCGCGTATTATGGCAATCTGATGCGTTTGTCGTTCAGTTAGGAGAATACACAAATAACAATGCATACCGGCATACATGCGCCTAGCTGTGTGCGCTATATGGCTGTTTTCCGCCAGGGTGTTGACAGGGGGCTGCAGGGACACCAAGCCTCCGCCGGTGTGTGGAGCCGCGTGCGACACGTGGAGGTACAATGGCTTCGATTTGTCGTGGTCTCTTATCACTGGAATATGTTAAAACATCGAGCTTAGATTTTAATAACAAAACTTACGTGAGACACAGACATATTAAATATATTAATAACGGGTGAGTGACCCGTTTATATCGAGCTTAGATTCCGATTGTGACTGCAAGCAGCGTTACTGCAATCCTCGCAATCCAAATGTCACCGATTTTTACAGTTTAATCGCACTACTTCCTTTTTCTTCATTCGCGATAATATCCTAAGTTGGAGTTTGTTCGTTTGACGATCGCAATAGGCTAGATGATGAGTATTTATTAATGGTATCGTTAAATCCGGTTTTGTTGAGGATCAAACGTCTATACGGGACCCATCGCATTCAAGCAATATAAAAGTCTGATAGGTATTACAATCAAAGTGATAAGTAGGTACTTTACACACGAAACGCATCTTACTAAACGGTTACTAAACTTTATCGTGACGTCACGCTTGAGTTGAAGCCATCTTGATAGAATTCATGATAATGACTATTTTGAGGGCGAAATATTGCGTTTATGTATATCGAATGGAATCGTATACCATTTTTATTTTATTTTGGATGTTAAAAACACATTAAATTTTGAAACTTCGAGGTCTTGTGTTATTTAACATTTCCACATATTTGTAATAAGTACCTAATATGTATATTGTGATAACTTGCTCATTTTCTGTTTAATAACTAGATCTTGTTATAATATTAAACATAATAATCCCAATTGTCCAAAAAAATCACGACAGGCTTCGTGAAGGGAATCCAAATAGATATACCTATCCGTTTACACGCCGACTTCACAGATCTTTCAAATATCTCAAGAGGCATTCATTCATTTATTTATTCTTTCTGCTGACGTGTAGGCTTTCGATCAATTAAAATCCCAGAGGTCGTTGCATCATAGCAAGCATTGACGGACTTAGTTCATTGAAGAGGAATTCCATTTTTATTTCATTATGTTATAAGAAAATAATAACAATGTAATAACATAATAAAAATAAGGCACTTTGTAAGGCCTTTTTATACGAGGTTACCTAAATTTAAAACTCGCGTTTTGGACACATATTAAATCATATTTACAATCGGGTCTATCGCCAATTTATTTTGATACCTTTATTTACCGACGTTTCGACAGGTTTCACAGGTCGTGGTCGGGGCTAACTGACGTCCCATCAGCAAAACGTGAAAACAGAGATTTGTGTGACTACCCGACGAAAAGTGTATGAAAAAGTTTGGGGTATACATCACATTTTCAAACCACCCACTACACATAAATGTTAATTATTGTCAATAGTCCGAGACGCAACACACAACATCCACGCACACATCCGAAGATAGATCCCTTGGCTTTGGCTTTAACTTCTGGATCACTGGTCCCGAAGTTGCCGATAAGTTAAATCCATCTTCCGTATTAAAATTTCTGGAGTGTTTCTTGGTTTCAATCGCCCCTTGCACAACTCGAGGATAATAATGGCGTTCAGTGGAGACAACTTTTGGTTTATGAAGCTCAATCCACTGATTTGCACCAGATGTAAGAAGATGTTCGGCGATTGTGGATTTGTGTACTTGGCGATTTTTAACTGCCGCTATGTGCTCTTTCACCCTCTCCTGCACGCTCCGTTTGGATTAACCAATGTACACTTCCGCAACTACATTCTATTTTGTAAACGCTCGGATTTTGGTACTGAATGACATCTTTTGAACTGAGTAAAAGATCTGCTACTTTGAATAACGGCTTGTATACAGACTTGATGGAGAATTTCTTAAGTACTGCCCCAATTTTGTTCGTTATCCCTTTCACATATGGTAAGAACGCTGGTTGTCTGTTGACCCGATTGTAAATGTGATTTAATATGTTACTTAAATTGCCAAAATTTCAAATTTATTCCTTAGAATAATACAAATATTATTATTATTTTATTATTATTTATTATTCAAAGCCCACTGTGTTCCACTGCTGGGCAAAGTCCTCCGCCCTCTTTATATTAAATGAAAGAAATAGTTATTTGTTATACAAGGGTGCAAAGTTGTATTTTACCCGCGAGTGTAGAATTCAAACACGAGCAAGCGAAAGGATTCTATACGTGAACCACGAGCGAAGCGAGTGGTTCTAAAATAGAATCCTGAGCGTAGCGAGTGTTTCAACACACGAGAAGTAAAATACATTTGCGCCCGTGTGTAACACAAAACTTTTCACCTCACTATAGCGAGGAAAGTGCAACATCCACTGGCGTTAGATCATCTTCATCACTGGAATCACTCATTTCTTTACGATATTATAACAGAAAACTCTGGAAGTTGTGTATTTTTACGCGAGTCGGTGAGAAAAGTTTTTAAGTAAAAAACTTGTTGACAATGTTGACATTTCTGACGTATAAAATGTCAACGATGCGTTTTGAAATTTCATCGACTCAACTTGTGCTTTCAGAATTATATTTAACATCATTATAAAAAACAAACGTTTCTTATGGAATTTTTAGGTTTATGACTTAAAATCATTAAATAAAGCTAAATTTAGTATTTTTTATTAGATTCTCAAACCATTTATTTAATGATAATTAATATCGAACGAACCATTATCATGAGCGTTTTACGTTTTGTTATCTGTCAAGCTACTTTTTTTTTTTAATTTATTTATTCACTTTAAATATTCATACAACTTTTGCCAGTATGCCACTATTGTAAACCTCTTTGGTTTATGTAATAGTTGGCGAGTTCGCGCGGTCCGATCCGCGTTTGCTTAATACTATTAGGTATATAATTATATTATACTATTATATATATATATAAAACTAATCTATACACATCAAATCTCTGCATCTATTTTATACATTACTTAAACACGCTCCATCCAAGGTCAAAATACTTTCCCCACTAGTGGATAAAACGCGTTTTTCCCCGCTTGTATTGAAGGATAAACGACAACTTTCCGAGCTAGTGAGGGGAAAAAATATTTCTACAAACTCCAAACCGAAACCGTTTACGGAGTATTTCCAGCTTTGCTTATGTGACAGTTTATTCCTCAGTATGCTTAGAGTGCGGACTCAAAGGATTTGTCGCGAACACCACTTACAGTTAACAGCTCTGTCAGTGAGTATTTCCGTAAGATGTCCACTTTGATCCTCCACGGGCGCCAGGTTTTCATAGAAATTGAGACCAAAGAATGATGTGCCGTTACAATTCTGTAAAAATAAACGTGTAGTTTATACTTAGAGATTCTATTCAGACAATTTCTAAACCTATACCCGTACCATGAGTCACTGATAGTGTCAAAACTGACACATACTCTAACGTCTACGTAATTGACTTTCTATACATCTCGCTCGCACTAATATGTCAGTACGAGCGAGATGCATAGAAAGTAAGTTACGTTCACGCTAGCGTTTATGTCAATGCCGAACTGATGGTAGCCGTACTTAAATAAAATAATAAAACAGTAATAATGGGGTGGCCGAACAGGCTTTAGGTTACTTTTCGTTCATGTCGTCTCGGATATGGGTGAATATTGTATTAATGCATTCAGTATAATATCCTAAACATAAGTCAACAAGTCCTGTAGATGCTGTGACATCGTAAAGTGGGCATAATTTTTTTTTGTTTTTAACATACCATGTGACTCCAAATGAAGAGATTTGTGAGTAGATCACAAATATATAACATAGGTACTGTAACATTTTCTATATTTGGTCTAACAAATTATAAGAAAACGTTCAAAAATTTCACAACGCAGAGTTGAATTTGAACTGCTCTAAATTGAAAAATACTTTGGATTATTCAAAATTTTATACCAAATGACTGTGAATATCCTTGATAGAATGTTTAAAAATAATTAACCAGATATGTATATCAAAAAATTAAAAAAGTACATCAAGTTGAAAAACAGTATACTTTTCTGTTACATTTAACTGCAACTATTATTAAAACAAACAAAAAACCTGACTGTTTACATATGGTTTTAAAATGGTATTTTCACTAGCTTTCATGTGGTACCCGTATTGCTAGCGTAAGAAACAAAAAAAAACAATCCTGAATCCTGACAACCCTGATACTTTCGCGATTGTCATGTCATATATTTGTATTTAGGACATAATACTGAATGCACTGATAACAAATATACCTAGAAGACTTTTCGAGAAAAGGCCAGGCCAGTATAAAGGCCTTGACAGAAAAAATAAACATTTCAAACTAGATACCTACGTAAAAGGCACAATTAACACGCTTTTAATCTTAACACGAATTTATTGTGCCTGTGGTCTCGGTTACAATGGTTATTGTTTCAACAAGAATCTATCTCATACCTCGACCAAGTTGTACGTATAGTAATCCACGGAGCCGTCGAGGAAGCCATAGAAAGTATCAAATCCCCTGTAAGTAGGCAGATAGTGTTCCCGGGATTTGCCGACGTGCCACTTGCCGACCAAGTGCGTGTGGTAGCCTAGTTCCCGTAGGTACTTGGGTAGCAGCCTCTCCGATACTGGGATACCTCGGTCTTCTGATGCTAGTATAGAGTCGCTTTGTGTGCCTGAAAGTTGAAACACGTTTACTGAAATAATTTAGTAGTGAGTGAGTTGTTATTGATTCCTTGAATTGAGTCAGACAGGCCCTATGAATTTCTGTGTTACTGATCAATATGTTAAGTAAATAAAGCTAGGAATAATATTTAAATTATGCAACGCTATTTTCATTCACAACACAAATGCAGTTATTGATATTTTATATATGTACAATAAAATTAGTTAATCGTGAAGTGGAAACTAAAAGAAGTATAAAGATTTTTTCATGGGTGAATTGCAACACAATTGTACCTACGTAGTTATGAGCTGTAATTTAGTCTTAAGATTCATAGTACGTTTTTTGATCCATTTAGGCTTGTAGGCTGTATCAAGTTAAATATTTCTAAGTGAAATATGTAATTTAAAACATCGCAGTAAAAGCCCTGAAAACAGGCTGTCCACACACATTTTAATGAAATGTTAAAGCCTGTTGGGAGGAAGCTCATAAACACGTTTTGTTGATAGTAAAAAGTATTTACCGAGTCTCATGGGGTATTTTCCTGTAAAAAGGGCGCTCCTGGCGGCCGTCCCCTGCGTGTCCGAGTAGTATTGCTGGAGGATGGCGCCCTGGTAGGCGAGCACGTCGATGTTAGGGGTCATTATTTGATCGGACCCGTGGAAACTGACGTCATCCCAACCCTTTAATATAAATACAGTTTTGATATATATTAAAACAGTCAAGGTTCCAAATTCAAAACAGAAACTAACGATTCTGGGACCTAGGAGGATATAACAACTCGCCAAAAATAGCTAGTTTAACCGAAATTAACTGGCATCATTTAAATTTTACAAATCATCCGATCAAATATCTGTCACTAAATTCACTAATTATAATAACAGTTTTGAAAATTTGTTTAACTTGAATAATTTCAGCTTAAGTTATATCTATTTACGATTACGTGATAAAATTTTGTAATAATAAACCCTCATGGATACAAAAGAGACTTTTGCGAGCCTCAATCAATATAAGTAGTTAGGTACCAATGAGGTTATAAAATAAGGCTTTACCTTTATGTGAATATTTTATAGGTACCTACACATTTTTATGAACAGCTTAATAAATAAATAAATTATTTTAATATTTTTTTACAAAAATATTATTTAGGCATATATCTAATAAAAATAATAGTAACATAAGAACTAACTATTACATTAAAACTTACCAAGTCATCCGCCATTATAAATACGATATTCGGTTTTTCATCATCTTGTGCCATAACACATGTGAACAATAAATGCACACAACTGAAAAAATATCATATTTTATTCATTGTTACTTAAATTTAACTGAACGGATTAAGTATTAAACATGTAAATGTATTGAAAACTTTTCCTCGCGCATGTTTTAACAGTGTATCGAAAAAAACCTCACCAAATATATTTAGATATCATAGTGAACAAATTAATCCTGAGCTTAGTTGTTTGAATCGACTTTGTTCTTTTAAAAGAGCCCACTTAGTCTTTACTAAGGATCGCAGGGCACAAAGATAATCGTTAACGGAGCGTGTAATAAAATTCACTGAAAGAAGACGTCCTAATAAAGTAAAATGAATAATCGCTCTAGAGGAATGAAATCCCTCGCAGTCGGAAAATCAAGCAACTGAAATATCAGGTAATAATGATCACAATTGACAAGCGAAGAAAAACGTTTTCACGATACAAATATATTAATAAGACTAAACATATGTAACGAGTTTGTGTATTATATTATTTGCCACTGTGTATAATATAAACATGTAGGTCTATATTGAGAAATTACCCATATTATTCATAACTCTAATGTTATTTCAGATGTTCGAGTAACCAACTGGAGGACCGTCATTTGTAGACTTGTGGCTTTAACTTATTTAGCATATTTCATTGATATCATTATTTATTTTTTATAACTATTCTGTCCAAAGTAAATAGTGGCACAGTGTTTCAAATATTTTTTTTAATGATATGTAGTAACTATTTACCTATTTCCCTAATATATCATGAAGTTATAAATCTGAAAAAACCGGCAAAGTGCGCGTCGGACTCGCGCACGAAGGGTTCCGTATCATTGCGCAAAAAACGGCAAAAAAATCACGTTTGTTGTATGGGAGCCCCACTTAAATATTTATTATTGTGTTTTTAGTATTTGCTGTTACAGCGGCAACAGAAATACATCATCTGTGGTTCGCTATCACGGTTCATGAAATACAGCCTGGTGACAGACAGACGGACAGAGGAGTCTTAGTTAGGTCCCGTTTTTTTACCCTTTGGGTACGGAACCCTAAAAATTAAACTATAATGGTATAACTATAATTTTCATACCTACCTACTTAAATATTTTGTAAAAGAGTTACTGAGAACATATATTTAAAGGTTTATTTTCTAGTAAAATTAAAACTTTAAAGCATTTCAAAAACGTAGGTACTTGTTGGAAAACTTGCGTAGGTACCCACCTGGTATCTACACTACGTTCCTTGATTTTTTTTTCAAAACAAAAATAAGAACGTTCATTTTTTTTATTTGGATTTAAACATACTTCCACCGAGTTGAAGTATACCAAGTAAAAGTTTTTGCAAGTTAATGCAGCTACGTTTCGTATAACGCTGGGAAAATGTTCAGGACCCATAGACAACATGCCAATCGCTAGCGCTCCATAGCAAACGAAACGCAACTGTCCCTGTCACACTAATACGGAAGAGTGATAGAGAGACACGAAGCGATTCGATGGCGAAGCGCAAGGGATTGTCACCTTGGCTAGGCCGCCAGCTATCATTAATTATTAAAATACTTTGCTCCCCTTTTTCATCAGGCGCTGAGTACATGTTGCTCGTCAAGGAATCGACTACATGACTAAGTACTTCATATAATCAGGATAGAACTTCACTTCAGGTAAGTTCGTTTGATCCTGTAATTATTTAGGTACACTGTTTGAATTATGCCTAGTCAAAAATTTGGTGTTTGATGGAAAAACGTATTACATAAATGAAAAGGGTAGTCTGTATGCGCAAAATTGATCCACATTATTTTCTCACGTCAGTCTTTCAAATATATTTTTTTTAAATCTATTGAACTGAGAACCTTTGTGGAAAGAACGAAGCTTTTATTCAATATAAAAGAGATGCCTTGCTTACGTTGAAAACATATTAAATATGTTATGTGCTGAAAGCACGCCAAGTGAGTATTTTCTTGTAACTTTTACTTAGCAAGCGTCAAGAAAAACAACTATGATATGATAGTCTAACATTATCTAAGTTATTTTCAGATCGCTCAGTTTAGGTCTTGCGTAATTACCTATAGAGCAACAAAATGAAAAATAAATCCATCAACTTTTACTTCATTATTGTCCTGAGAGCAAGTTTTGAAGAGACCAATACTCGTTCGCAGATTATCTACAATAGCATACCTAGATACCTACCTACTAAAATAAAATTAAAATAACAACATTAAATAACAATAAACTATGTCATCCACTATGTATATTGGTATAATTATCTAGTATCTATCTATCTGTCTAGTAGCTATTTATAGATCGATCAATACATAAATAAGTTTTGGGGTAAACTAATCAGCACAAAACTTTGTTTGCATTAATTATTTGCGTACGTAAACATAGATTTCCAACATTGTCTTCACTCATTTATTTGTGGAAGTGGAAGATCTCCTGGGACTGGGGTCTTATCTCTGGGAAATGCGTTTTTTGAGTTTTTATATGTTTTCCGATCAAAGCTTCGATTATCAGTATTTAAACCCATAACCCTACTTTCTGTTTAAGTCGCAGTCGAGTAAAATGTTGATATTGGGGTATAACGTGTACAAATGTATAGACGAAAGTGGAATTCATATTCCTACAAGTTTCCTAATAAGAGAATATCCCCTGAAAGGGTATAAGCGCTAAATCTGGATTCAGCTATTATTTTCTATATTTTTTCCGCAAAGATATCTAGGACTTTTTTGTGTAGAATTTAATAAGCTTTAATGTTGCCATACACCATATTTTCATAGAGAACGTATATTTAGAGTAAAACGCAAATTTCTCCAGGATGGTACACATTTTCCACGATGGCTGCGATTCCTCGAGGTTCCCAAATGTCAAATAGTGTGGACATGAAAAAGAGACCTTTAATTAACATACATACCAAATTTCATATATTTGGAAGGATTTCGAGGTTAGACTTAATCCGATTGTGCTATAAGTACTTTATATTAAAGTCTACAACGCTTACTGCATTCGTTAAAGAATAAATAGATTAAAATACCTACAAGTATTTCGGTAAATATCAAGTGTTTTTAAGCAACCCCAAAGTAATATCAAATCTTTATTATTGCTTGGTAACTAATATATAGGTATGAAGGTGTAGGTACTTATATCAATTCGCAGTTGATACGGCACCTAACTACTGCTCGTTACTTCCTCGTATCTTTTCGTATAAAATGCCGATTTGCAAGGAGCTGCAGGACATTATCGCTGTCGTTCTGTATATTATGGTAATAAATCTGTCTAACAGCTATTTCATTATGGAGAGCATTTTTTTCTCCTGCTGAAGTACCTACCAGCTCATAAAATTAGCACATTCTGAAAACAATTACGAAAATTATACGCACATAATATAATATGATCAATATGGTTATCTAAATGTGAGGGTTTGGTATAATAAGAACAAATTTAATTTTATACAAATATACCAAATACGCAGGTGGTTGGTTACGAATGGTGGTTTTACTCTACCTAAAGTTAAATATCACTGATATGCAATATAAGAATAGTCAAACATACATCACGCGAAACCATTCGTAGCCGCATTACTGCCACGATTATAACATTCAATCCGTTATACATCCCCTGGCGGTTTGCCGGCCGTTTCCTTCAGGATTAAGTCTGCGTAAACAGACAGGAAAACTGCGATCAGAGAAGGAAAGTAAGACATATTTCACGGCGTGGCCACGGGATTACAGCTGAATAATATCGACGTGAACGGATCCAACCGGTCATAGATTGTATATAAATCCGTTCGACAGTTCGGCTTTGGGAAAAAGGAAGTTCAATTATAATTGTACCCACCATCTATGTTATAACAAATATGGCTTGCTGCTTCTGATACTAAAATCTTACCTTGTTACAATAAAAGCATTTACTACAAAAGTGCTACCCCGGCAATGGTTTGTAAAATAGTTGATACATTATTATTTTCACTGCGCAAGTTACTTTCTAGTGTCTACTGGCAGCAGCTCGACAATATAAATTATATATCACTAGCTACAATATATCTGCTGGTTACTATTTTCTGTAATATGGGTACCACATTTACAGTAGTAAATAGTTAAAAAACAGTTCAATTCAACAGGATATACTTATTATTTTTCACCTCAGCAGCTCGAACAAGCCTACTTTCGTCACTCCCTGGAGTGAGGAAAGTGCGACTTTCCTCACTCCAGGGAATGAAACAATGTAGCTTTTTAATTTAGTGAAGGCCATGTACTTCATACTTTTATTACATTTTTTTATGGTATGGTACGGTACGGTACGGTACGGTACGGTACGGTCCGGTCCGGTCCTGTCCTGTCCGGTCCGGTCTCGTATCGTATCGTATCTTATCGTATCGTACATATTATAATACTTTTTTTTCTGTTTATTCTGTGTAATTCGAAATACATTTTAACCTTTAATATGTTCTCACTACTGAGGTGAAAAATTATATGTGCAACACGAGAGCAAAGTTATTTTACATCTCGTGTTTTTGAGTCCCTCGCTACGCTCAAGATTCTACCTTAGAATCTTTCGCTTTCTCGGGACTCAAAATAAACACTCGCAAGAAAAACCAACTTTCCTCTCTTGTTGCACAAATAACTATTACAAAAAGAGTCTTACATTAAATAATGCAACTATCTTAAATGTTAAAAATAAACGGCAGAATTTTAAATCGAAGTAAAAATTGTACGAGTCTCACCTCGCCACACGTGACCGCCAACTTACTGAAACGAAATTCTCAAAACCTGACGCAACAGCTGCTGACTGAATATTTCCACAAAATTTTCTTCCAATTCTCACATTTCTAGAATGTATATTTTACATATTCGTCGTTTGTTTTATTTGAATTTTTCCCAGTCTCTCGCCGATGCAATAACGAAGTATTCCAACTATTTCTTGTTGGTCGGAGTTGAAAAGTAAATTACCTAACAGCGATTACCTAACCTGTGAGGCCGAGTTGGTGAAGAATTCCCTTTGATTGCGAATAAAAAACACGCGGGTGAACTGTAGTCTGCCGACAACCTTAATGCTTTTTTGAAAGTTAGGGAACTAATTAAAACTTGAACACCTCTTGTTGGTAACGTTTCCGAGGTGTGCCGGCCACGCCCGCTTGCAAATTACTTCGAGTTTACATGTTCGACCGACACTTTCGCTTTGTAATCAAAGCTAATTTAGTGATCATTAATTCTTGTGCTTTCCTGCTTATACATACAGCTTACCTCAATGACCTTTTATTAATAATATACGCGTGACGTTCATAGCTGACAAAACTAAAATGCAGGCAGTATTTAGTAGATGATTGTGACAATCTTGACACATTGGCGTTAGCCGTACGACTTACTCAATATAGGTTCCGGAACCTATATTTGATGGCTTACGGTCGAGCGCCAGGTGCCATATCTACCTCACTTTACTAAGGCCAGGATTACACTTGTAAGTTTTACTTATGTAAGTAGGGACAAAGCTATTTGCTAGAATGAGATAACGATATTCATATCTCATTCTGTAGTATAGCTGTGTCCCTACTTACGTAAGTAAAACTTACAAGTGTAATCCTGGCCTTACATCCATGACTTACCTACAATTATTGAAATAACGCAAATTATTTTATTGAGAGTAATAAATAATAACGAATCTCAAGAATTTCAGAATATTACTGCGAATGAAATATTTTCTTGCTCTCAATTGATACAATATTGAGCCCTAATCTGAGTTTAATTTCTTGTTTCAGAACATGGCTGTTTGGCATTCTGGCATGCTGCAGTCTGCGAACAATGTTTTTAAGTTGTCACACGGATATGATACTGATCTTTCAGTGTCATTTCTTCAACCAAAAACGTCACTTTTGACACTGACAGATCAGTATCATATCGGTGTGACATCTTAAAGGGGCCCACTGACTATTAGTCCGCCGGACGATATCGACCTGTCAGTTAGAACAAAAAATTTACAGTTCCGAACAACTGATAGGCTGATATTGTCCGGCGGACTGATAGTCAGTGGGCCCCTTAAAGCATTGTTGTAAATCGACCGCTCCCACGAACTGCATCGTAGCATTCGTAGCAATGTCTTAATCAATTACCTATAACTTCCAATTTTACGCGTACAATAGAACATATTTAAGTCCAAAATCTGTAATTCAATTAATAAAGTAAATTCAATCAAAAATGTATAAATTATGACTGTTAATTATAATTAATAATAAGTAAATATCCATTAAAAAAATATTGTACAGTGCTCTTATTGGCCAATTCGAACGTACATTGACACCAAAATAACATCCAAATGATGTAATTTAGTTATCGTGCATTTCATTGGTACTGTGCGTACAGTATATATGTATTGGCGCGAGCGAGACGCACGATAACTAAATGTCACCATTCGGATATCATTCTGATGTTAGTGTACCTACGTTGGAATTGGCCTCAAGCCTAATAATAAAATCATTATCTTGCATTCTTCTACTTTCTTGCGAAGTTTATAGATTTATAGAGATCTCCTCTACAGCAAAGACCGGATTATGATTTTGAATAACGAACGAACTAAGCAATAGGATAGATGACAAATTTTTATTAATGGTATCAATCGATCAGGTTTGTTTTTGGGATAAAATGTCGATATTGGAAAAATCGTACTTCACTCGCGAAACGCGCCTTACAAAACGATAAGTGAACGTGACATCACGGTCACTGACGGACCATCTTGAATGTATGGAAAATAAGTAAAATTGCGATTTTGTCAGTGAAATATTGCGTTTATGCATATAGTTGTTGTACAATCTTTTTTTGGATAAAATGTAAGGTATCGAATGGTACCCTTCCTTTATTCCTTTAAAACTTTAAATTTTGAGACTAGATCCTGTATTTTTTATCATTTACATATATTATTTTAATATCCCCATTATTTTTAAAACTCCCGTCAGACTCAAAAATATTAAATTATTGCGATAAATTGCTCATTTTCTTTTTTTTTTACTTGATTTTGCTATAGAATTCAACATGACTGTGTCATCATCCCTATTGATAGTTTATCATTTATAGCAATTAAGTAACTGCGACAGTGACTTTGGTCATTTGGGAAATTAGTCGAAGCTGAACTAAAACTAAACTTTGACCTTTGACATTTTAATGGCTTTTGTTCACAACTGACGATGCTAACTCCAAACATGCCAATGCCCGTCTGAAACTAATGCTATTTGCAGTGACGTAAGGCATTAACCGCACCAAAGCTGAAAATAAGCCAATGTAACATGTTGTATGCAAAGATTCGACTATTAAGGTAAGATCCCGAAAAGGATTTGCAATGCAACTGTTCTTTGTGTTGTTCTACTTCAGTTAAGGATTTACTTTTGCTCGATAAGTTTTGTAATACCCTATTAAGTCAAAGATACCAATACTGCCATTCTAATCCAAAAGCCATAAGTGATTACAACCTAAATTATACAACATTTAGGTGTAGCTCCGTACAATTAGCTGTTTGTTTTGTCCTGCCACTAGCTCAGTTACAGGCTCTGGCAAATTGTTTAGCTACAAAGTCAAACATACACAGGATTGCTAGAAACGTGGTTACAAACGGAGTTAAGCGACAGCAACACTCCTTACCCAGCCTGCAGCTACAATCCAATTTCAAAAAGCGGACTCCGAGGGCTCGGTGGACGTCTGCCGAGTTCACTTTACTTCTACTCAAATAAAACTAATTTGTACTCCCCACGACATATTAAATATACTTACGAAGTGTGCTTTGTACGAGTACAAAGGCCAGTGTTTAATATGGAACACAATATGTTAGCTTCGCTATTGGGAAATTATTTTCTTTTCACGTTTATAGATGAAAGAATTATTCGCAACGTGCTTGTGTGTAAATCTTATTGTTTTTCGCATATTCTCTACAACGGCCACTAGTGCTAGGATTACAATTAGTAATGACAGGTAGGGAGCTCCTATATCGATAAACTCAATTATCGATGCTTTTCTTATAGACGCTGGCTAAAAATAAGGGCATTCCCGTTACCAGGGAGGTTTTGGGATTATACTGAGCAACTTTTGACCAACCCCGAAATCACGAAAAAAAATTTGGCTGTTTCATACATTTTGGCTGGTCCATTTTCTATGGGAAAGTAATTTTTTTTTCTCGATTTCGTGGTTGGTCCCATAGTAAAAGTTGCTCAGTATGATCCCAAAACCTCCCTGGCAACGGGAATGCCCTTATTTTTTAGCCACCCTATATATAATGAGTCACTCTCTATGGAATATTACATACTTAATAATAGGCCGCCATAAAATTAAAGATGGCCGACGGAGGAGTTGGTTCCCATCAAAAACTTAAAGCTATGGACCTAACAAGTACCTGAAAAAAAAATGGTGTTTTTGTCCAGCGTGTCCACATTATCACCTGAAACTGCCCTACTATCAGCAATGAACTATGAACCACAGATCTGATGGTCTGGTGCAAACGATCCTTAATCTGGTTACTAACTGGTTTGCCTCTCACAAACTTTTGGCTACCTACCATATATTAATATAAATAATTGCCTATTTGTGCATGACAAACAACCGGCAAGTTTAAGCAGCAACCAGCCTATAAACCCGACAATAGGCTATAAACCGAAATATATTTTGACGCACGTTCCCAGCAAGGGTTGGCTGTATGCGAGTCGTAAAATAAATGGAATATTTGGAATACTTCATCTTCAAGGTTTTATGGGGACTAGTCAATATAGTCAACTAGACTGATTTACATGCATCCAATTTTACTTAGACAACGATTTTTTTTACAAAAATGGTCACTCTGTCTTTAAGTGTTAATTGAACTAGGGGGCCGATTGTAACTTCATAGTTTGTTAAGGTTTTCATCTTGTTTTGATACGATCTTGACAATCGCTCACATATGCAATCAGAGAAGTGTTGGTTATTGGTGCACGTGAGATGCCTAATGTATATTGTTTTTGTCCTCTAAAATTATTAGAATATTTACCGTGAAATGGGGTAACCTTAGGAAAAAATAGGGTTACATTCTAGTTTTAAAATGCGCGTAAAATTAATTATATTCTAGTCACACAACGTATCAGCATTGCCATACAACGAGGAAATGCCGCCAGCATCCTTGGTACAATGCCTTAAGGGCCTATTTTAGATTTAAGCTAATCTGGAGGCACGGAAGTGCCGCCGCCAAGTCGAGCAAAAACAAAGAGGCACGGCCGTACCATCCTTTTCTCGAAGCCATTCAGGCCATTTTCCACGTCCTGTAATTTTGTGCTGGCTAAAGCTAGAACCCTGAATTTTCAGTGACATATAGGGCATAATATGGCTTAGACATATTCCCAAGAACATTCAATTTGAACCTGTAGTTTAAGAATTATTGCACGTCAAAGTTCCTTTGTTTTGTCACTGACACACTCACTCACTCAGCACTCACTCACAATATTGCAATATCAGTGACGTTGTAAAAATGTAAGAACTGCAGAAGTAAGTTTGTAGTCCCATATAAATATATGCTATTACAAAGTTACTATTGCAGTTACTACTACTACAAATAGTGGGTAAAGGTCTAAGATGTAAATTAAAGATCTAATATTGATACGGTTTTAACACCCCCTGGCACTGACTAAAATAACCGACTTGGTATCACATTACATCTCAAAACTTTTTTGTAGTAGAAGAATTGCGTTGCTAGACTTGCGTCTTTTGACAAGTAATGTTTTTGATGGGATTAATTTAGTTTAGTAGGTAGCACTACTGTTATCTTGTATGTAAATAAATGGTTTATAGTAAAATATATATACACGGTGGCTATAAAATAAGTGCATTCCCGTTGCCAGGGAGGTTTTGGGATTATACTGAGCAACTTTTACTATGGGTGGTCCCATAAATTTGGTTGTTTCATACATTTTGACTGGTCCATCTTTTATAGGAGCGTAAAATTTATATATATGAAGGATACACGGAAAGAACATGTCTAGTCACTTTTTTTGCGAAAATGAGATTTTAATCGCAAAATGTTGTCAAAGTGACTAGACATGTTTTTTCCGTGTACCCTTCATATATATACATTCTTTATTTAGTCGAGCTACTCGTGTAGATATAGTTGATCAAACCAAAAATTAAAAGTCGCATTTTAAAACCACACCCCGCAACATTTTATTATTTTATTGCACACCCCGTTTTGCGGTATATGTAATAATATCATTAATTTTTCATTTTTTCTAACGTATGTAGGTTTTCCCATGCAACTTTTTTCTTTAACTTATTACAAACTGTAGTAACAATTTATTAATTTCAGTCAATTTACTCATAAAATCTCGATATAAATAAAAAGTAATTAAATGTGAATTGCAGTATAATGCAAGCGGATTTTCCTTAATCATGAAAATCCGCAGTAATTGGATGCCGGCATGTGATTATTACTTGTTTTTAATTTTAAAATAATTAACGTAAAATTATTTTTCAATTATGCGACTGAATAAAATAAAATAATTGTAATGATTTCTGTAATTTCTAGACCGTAACCGATATTTATCTAGTAGTTAATCTATTGTAGCTATGTTACCTAAATGAAATCTAGGAAAATTTACTTATTAAGTCTGGATGTTGGCAACGTTGCCATCGCTACTTTTGTTGATGTTGTGATAATTTCACTTCACTCATGAACTGTCAAATTTTACAGTTCTACATAACATTGAGTGCCGGGAACCCGCTCGGCGTGTTCTCTGTTCGTAGTCGCTTTCCTCTACAAAGCGGGAAAACGCTGGGATCGGCTACGAGTGTAGCGCTACGAAAACGTTGGCAGTGAATGTGTTAAGATTTAAAATTTAAATTCTACTGTGACGTTGTGTTACAACTTACAAGTTAGTTTGTGCGGAAAGAGAAGAGTCGTGGAATGTATGTGGCCCAATACATTACACGACTCTTCTCTTTCCGAACAGACTCTAGATTTTGATGCATACCTTTCAAGAAGGAGCCGCAGTTTTTTTTATTGTTTTCGCCATAATGACATACAAATACAATACAATACAAATATTCTTTATTGCACACCTCAATAAAAATAATAATAATATCTGTGTCATGAGGTTGCGGTTACATGAGCTGCCAAACAGCTACCTATATGCTATACTCCGATCGGACTTATAATTGGATATGGTTGTAATTATCCGATCAGTTATAGAACTCAACAAGGCACTGCCGGCGAGTGGTAATTTACGGCCGTCGTTGCCGGCTGATGATTATACCGGCCATTGTATTGATGATTCACGTCACCGGTCGTGATGACACACGTGTACCACTTGTCACGCAAGTTTGTATTGTATGAAAGGTGAAGAAATATTTGCGTAGTTATTTTCATAGGTGTGTTAATTGTTAATTAGATATTTTTCAATGTCATCTGCTTGTGTTGTTGATTATAGTAGGTATGCTGTCAGGACTATATCACCTACTTTGTATAGTACAGACCTCTGATTGGAGGCATGAAGAAACGAGAGCGTTCTCGTATAATTACTACGTTAAGCCAGTACAGATCGAACTTAAATAAGACTCGTACGTTAGAATTTCGTAGATTTAAATTATTAGGGAGCCCACCGAGGGACAAATTTACCTTCTGTATTTTAGCTATCGTTTATTCTGTGATACCTGATGCCTTTAACTTCTTTGATATTTATAAGCCTTTGATGTACATCAAAGTACATGTACTTTATAATAAAGGTACGCTGCTTTTCTTTGTTGTTTCAATTTACGATTTATCTAAATTAGCAGCTATTACCGCTGACGATTGTATTGAAAATGGCCGTCAATATCAGGATCGGCGTAGACTACACCAAATTAATTAGCTCGCTTGTTAAATTGATTGTGGAGCAGCGTTCGTATCACGAATTCAATTAATTCGCAATGTTTAGACGGAGGCGGAGCTCATAGATCTCAGCTGAATGTTACACTTCCATCAATTCACCTAACAACACTTCAGTCATGCCTGCTTTCACTACTGTTCTGATTTCATGTACCTCTTAGGCTAGTTGAGAAGGTATAAATATTCCCGAATTGTAGCCTTATGTAATATGAGAATTGAAATGATGTATTTCTGTTGCCGCTAAAACAACAAATACTAAAAAGTACGGAACCCTTGGTGGGCGAGTCCGACTCGCACTTGTCCGGTTTTTTTATATCTGTAGAAATAAACCTCCAAGTTACCTTAAAATCTGTAAAGGGACAACATTTACATATAAATTTGCTATTTCTAGCGTGAAGTATTTTTACAACAAATTCTCACAAGATTTATGTTATTTTATCCGTGTATCTATGCGAAAATATGAGATTATCTAAAACTGGCAATCCGAACCCGAAGTTGCAAATGACAGTATCATATTCGAATGTAAATAGATTTGAGTCGAAAATATTCTTAGATTTTTGTTAAAAGAAAATACCTACAATATATATTTCTTGGTAAACGGGTCTGCCTGATCTGGATAACAGTTAAGCGGGTTTATTTTCATAATTACTTATTTACTTACGTATTTATTGAGATTGAATACCATACGAGCTGCTTGCCAGAATGAATTTTCTTACGGACTTTTGGATTCGCATTTTAAAAATGGAAAATTTTACTTACGTATGAGTCGTAAAATTTACTTCGAGGACTGCAAACGTATTAAAACAGTCGCTAACTTTTTATGCGAGTTTAACATAACACGATTCCAAAATTTGGAGAACGTCAGCTTTCAACAAAATGATAACATGACGGTGCCTGGTTACAATTGTTGTTATACAGTGTTACAGAGCATTACGCGATTCGAGCAATGTCTCGTCACGCGGGGGGTTTGGGTAAGTAGGGGGTAGTGGGTGAAATAATGCTGATTCTAACGAGCACTCCGCTGCGGCGCGTGACGTGGATACTCGCTTCACGTGGGTACGGTGCGTTCCACTCGACGACTCACAAAGCTTTACGTGTTCATTTAGAAGTTCTCAGTTTGAATAGGATTCCGATGAAACATAAGATCTCATGTATGACGTACTTGAAAGACCAATGTGTTTCTTATGTTTACTTAGTCCATTGGTACGTTTCTGACATGTCTTGTGAAAAGACTCAAAAGCCGCACGCTTCATAAGCGAAATCAAGCGCAACTTGAGTGGAGTGGCGCCATTATTAGCGGCAATCCAGACGATATGTTGGTATTCTTTTGATGAAATATAAAGAAAGGAACATATTTATTTTATATATAAATAAAATAGGAACGAGAAACGATTATATGTCATAATACTTTTTTTTTTTTTAATGTGGCAATAGGTGTCATTAAACCAAAATAGAATAAAATAACTATGAAAACGGGCAAGTGAAAAACCGAAGTTTCAATAGCATTACACATTTTTAAGATTTCGTACCCGGCCGGCGGCGGGTTACAATCGGAACCTTATTACTAAACCTTCTGGTGTCTGTCCGTCTATCAGTATAGTGTTCCTCAAACACCATCATAGATCGATAGCTTATAGCAACGATTAAAATCCATACACGTGTGTAATCATTTTTTCATTTCTCATGCTCTGAAAGTGGGTCATTGTTGTTCTTTGATGTGTGCAGAAAGTGATACCTTTCTGCTCTAGGGCATTTTACTTTCTCTTTTTTTTACGATAAGTAATTATAACGAAGCCATAAATAACTAAGCATTTCCCAAAATCGTTAATTGAAAGTACCCTACAAAAATACATACTACAAAAGTTTAGTCATATTTAACACATGTATTTTACTTTCCTCGTATTCGAAATGAAATGTATAGTGTTTAACTCGGGTCAAAGGCACTATTTCAGTCTCGGACTATTGGCTCTCACTGCGTTGGAGCGTCACATTACCTCGACTGGAATGAATGGCTTTCATCCCTTGGTTAACAACCTACTATAACTGTTTACCTGTGGCGGTTCATGGCATAATATATCTATACAAATAAGCATTTTGGTAGATAAAAGAACGAACAGACGAACAGTCGCACAGCTAAGGGTAAGCTTAGTACCTATCTAACGGAATTTCGGTCGACACCCTTCGGGTACGGAACTCTAAAAACTGATTTGATCTAGGTATAGCAGTTTTATGAAAAGTGGAACCGGCGCGGCGCAAAGGACGCAACGTCTCACTGATTATTATTGCATGTGGCGCCGTTCCCGGAATCCTGAATCACCCCGAGATGGGGACAATCGCCCTCTTATTATTAATAGAGATACCTTACTAATTGGATCTCGTACCGATTTCATATTTACTTAAATTTAATATACTTAATGAAAAGTTACAACAGGTGCAAATTGTTTTATTTATTTATCCCTTTAAATTGGACTTGACTTGATTTCAGAATTTATGAAATAAGACAGACAGAGTTTTGCATGATAAAAGCGTTTTTATATTTTGATGTCATTTAAAATTAAGGGGAGAACTGGTGCGTTGAAGATGTTTGATGGTGTGTGTGTGGTTAAATATATGTAGATATTTTTTTCTGAACTAATTTGATAAGAAAAAAAAATCGTAAGTTTACATGTATTTTTTCTTGTGTTCATCGTTCATTCATCCATTCGATTTCCATCCCATTCCATTTTCAGTCCATCCCATTTGTAGCCCGAGCCGTGCTGCATAATGCATTTGGTGTACAGCGAGCTTCAAATTGCATAGACACTATGAACGGATTCATTCATGAAGTGGCTATGCAATTTTGCAGCTCGCTGTACCTTAAAACATCTTTGTTGGGCGTACTATAGGAATAATTTCTAACAACCCTACCGGCATAATAAGAACATAGTTTTATGTTAACACAAAATTAACAAAAAAGCAAAAACAGGGTATGACGAAAAAATAAGCAAAAAGTAAATACACACGAATTAGATAGGTATTGTTCTGAGTGGCTGCCATTGCAAAGACACATTTTAACGTCAGCTACCTTTTCATCTATTAATCAGCTATGAGGCCTATGATAATACACAAGATGCACAACATATTGAATGTTTATAATGTTGTACTAAAACCAACTCGGCCCGCAGATTAATTGAATGCTTACAGCTCTTGCTATTTATCATAAAATCGACTCAAGGAAAATGAAAACAGATGTTGAGAATAAGGTATTCAGGAAAGCTTCGGTTCTTTGGAGCGGACTTGGAATACAGATGAACAAAGATAAAGTAAAAAATTCTCTGATGCTTGCCTAAATGGACTCAGAAATGTTGACACAGTTTGTATCGACTGCTGTTTCGAAAATCCCTATGGAAATAACATGTTAAACAGCACCGGCTTTAGTAGGTACTTTTGTCTAATTATGCACTTTTTACAAAAAAAATTAAATGTTGTTAAAAAGTGATGTTATAAAAAGAAAAGTGTTTTGGAATGTCTGAATACAAGGTATAACTGATGCTAATAATTCAGTATTCGATACTACTATTTAAAAGGAAAAAAATATTAACAAAGGATGATATTTATTAGCGGTTTCAATTTGCAGCTCACTTTTAGTGCACATGACACGCTTGTCACGCTAGGTAATTTTGGGTTAGTTATTGTTTGTGACAAATACTTACACTTAAAGCCCAAGCAGTCAGAACCATCCATTTATCCTCTTCATTATGCTATCATTTAACAAAAAGTTTAAATTTACCAAATATGTGTAATATTTGGTCCAATGAAACAACATTACGTTTAGGGATAGATTAGTTATGCAAAATATGCCAGCGGCCTTTGCGTACCCTCGGCGGCTCGCGCGCCCCTGGCGGAATACAAAATGAACCCGAGTTTTCCGTTAAAATTGAGCATTTAGCACTAAAGAGTTTTTTAAAAGCCCAACAAAGGACTTGTTTGTATTTCTTGGGACTGATAGTGATATTACTGAGGGGATAATAGGCTTATCTATTGTACGAAACGTCTGCGAACGATGCTTATTAAGCTTAGAAACAAATTAAAAGTAGAAAAATTCACTGTCTTGGGTGGGACTTGAACCCACGACCACCGGATTGCTAGCCCAGTGCTCTTCCATCTGAGCTACCAAGACCTTACCCCATACCGCGATACAATACAGTGGTCGTGGGTTCAAGTCCTACCTAAGACAGTGAATTTTTCCACTTTTAATTTTTGGTTAATCTGTTCAAAAGTAATTATTTTCTAACAATTTCGTAACTTTACAAGCATAGGTAAATGAAAAAACCGGTCAAGTGCGAGTCGGACTCGCGTTCCAAGGGTTCCGTACATTACACAATTTAAACAATGTATTTTTTATATTTTTTATGTGAAACGTGAGTGAATTGTCTTTAAAAACCCCGTAGGGGTCGGATCAAAAACTAAGTAATTAAGTCCGACTCACGCTTGACTGCACATTTCTAGTAGGTTTTCCTGTGATCTATAGGTAAAGATCTATTTTGTGTAATTTTTTCAAAATTTTCGACCCAGTAGTTTCGGAGATAAAGGGGGGGGGGGGGGGAATGGTCATTTTTTGCCTATTTTCTTGAATAACTTCTAAACTGTTTATCCTAATATTATAAAAATATATATTTGAGATTCTCACAATGATTGATATGTAACACAATATAGTTTGAAAAACTTTACTTTTTAATTTTCTCATTTACCGCCCAAAAGTGGCCCCCATGTTTAAAATTCATTTGTTTACGTTACATGTCCGTCTTTGGGTCACAAACTTACATTAGTATACCAAATTTCAAGTCCAGTAGTTTCGGAGAAAATAGGTTGTGACAGACGGACAGACAGACGCACGAGTGATCCTATAAGGGTTCCGTTTTTTTCCTTTTGAAGAACGGAACCCTAAAAATCACATTACCAAGGCCTGCATCCAAAAATAAGTACGAGTACATTTTTATTTTGCGTTACTAATGACCTGAGGTAAATTCTCGGAGGAAAAGTCTTACATGTTGGTATTAGATTGAAATTATGCCTATTGATGAGACCTACCCACTTCATTAAGCTGAAACGCAATGTGTGGAAGTGCGATGATACCTAATCAAATTTAATCTAGGGGAACCCGGGCCAACGGACCCCTTCAGCATATTTCGTGATAACATGAGAATAGAGTGAACTACGCCATTACTTGGATAATCGTTCATTAGAATAATCAACAGGCTTCACTTAAATACAAAATAATTAGCTCAGCTCAGTCTACCATTTCTTTGGACAAAACGAAAAAACTACAAATTGCTCATATTGTCCTGTGCCTGGGGCAGGACGGTCATACCTGGGGTATTGTGGGCCGGAGCACTATGGGTATTGAAAAAAATACTTTTACCTAAAATCTAGCACAATGGGATGAAATATGTAATAAGTAATGTATTTTTCACCTACACATGAGCAGTGCGCTCACCTTTTACATGAGAGAGACGGAGAGTGCCTTATTGAGAGAACACTCTACAATAAAGGCACTATATAGGTATGTCTTAATCCTCCGAGCGATTCTCCTTGTCTTTTCTGATCACTTTTTTTTCACCATATTTTTTGCTGTATTTTTTTAGGGCATTAACTGTCCTAGTTTCGTTTTAAATAATGAACTTGTAACAACAGCAGTCATTTACAAACAATAATTTGGCCGGAGCAATATGAGCATGGTGCGGCCATAAGCCATAATACCCTAACGTCATAATTTTAACAAACTAACCATAAGACCGTGGAATGTTTATTTAACATTTTTTTATTAGTTAATAAAAATTTAAGACATTTATAAAGCCAAACTGTATTGTTAATAAAATGATGTAGAAGATACAGATCATACTAAAATATAGAAATTATAGATTTAATTAACTTTCGTAAAATCGTTTCTGGCTCTCGGAAACGTACGCTAACGCCACCATTGCCACTTGCCACAGGGCCGATAGACGTCCGTCCACGCTACGCCTACGCTACGGCGTGTGCGGGCTAGTGGGGACAGAAGAATAGGTGCTCATATTGCCCCAGGTGCCTATAAATAATGCCTCGGGTTCCAATGAAATTGAATTAGATTGAGGCAAGTAGAATGCTGGCTCTACTTCAATTATGCGTCCCTTTGTGTTAAATTACAGGCAAGGCGACGTGATTTGATGTTTGTTACTGATTGATGACAAGTCGCGTAGAAACTTCGAATCAATCCGAATAGTTGATGACTGACGCAGCGGCCATTATTTTGTCAGCTCACGTCTCTACTAATGTCAGGTAATCTAGTTTACAAGTCATGTCGCGATATAATTTGCACGAACTATTGCATTCTCTACCTATTTATGGGAGTTTGGCCTAAAGCATAGGAGATTTAGAATGAAATCATTCTTAATATTTTTTTCGCTTTTATTCTTTCGTAAACTTAAACTGTATTATAACGAAGAATAATAATGTTATGCCCACGCCGCATTTATCGGGTTTATATAATATTACTTGTAGTATTAAAAATTAACAGGCGGTTTTTTTGTAATCTTTCCATACACAAGTCTGAAATAAAAAGACTTAAATGTTAAAACGCTTATCACGGTAACTAACTACAATTTGATTGGTGTTTAAGTATTTTATTTTATATTTTTATTAAAAATATTAAAGCAAGTCGAGTCTGCCATAAAACTTCCGACCATAGGCTTCTAACACTCACGCTTCTACTTTTGATAATTTATACTTACCGCATTTATTTTATAATAATTCTTTCTTTTCTCAGATTTCTTTAGTAGGTAATTAATCATTTAAAAATATTTAAGAGATAATGAAAAGACTGAGGAAAGATAATTACAGGAATAGCATACCATGGTTTTAATATTATTAGCATTGATTTTTGTAAATTACAATTAACGATTTTTAGAATACAATAGAATTTAATGTTTTCTATAAAGTGTGCAAATTCAATACGGGTGAATATTTAAACGGTGGTAAGCATAGGACACCAGAAGTATATTGAGATAATTTTTGCTTTGAAATACAATGAAAATATTTTCCATACAAAATAATTCAGCCCGCAATGTATAGCAACACGAGAGTTACTAGATACGAGCTTTTGAAAGTAACTGTCAACACTTGTTGGCATTACTATAAAAAGCTCGTATCTCGAAATGTCATGTCATGTTAACAACATGACATGACATGTTATGTCTAGTAATGTTTGCAGTACATTGCAATTCGGTAAATTAAAAAAAAAAATACTGGGTCATAATTAAGTGTAATTAAAAAAAACATCTTAGTTAATGATTACACGGATAAATTCTATATCTAGTTTAATTTACCGCCTATTGGATTTACACACTGTATATTAAAGGCTTACTTGTTAAAGATTTAACTTCTCATAAGTAACGTGACTTTGACAAATAGACTAAAAAAAGAGAATAAGAAAAAGACCATCGTTGTCTTTACGACAAACATGAGGCTCCCTACCTCTGTCACTTAGCCGGCCAATTAACGTCGCCCGCACGCGCAAATTCTCATCCAATATTTTCAACATTTGTCATAAAAGAACTCGGACTATTGCCTTTAACTAGTATAAGAAACTAGCGGTCTTCATGCACTCATAAAAATGCCGAAAATATTTGATGAGAACATGAAATTTGATAATATCTTTTGGATTGCCACAACAGCAATGCGTCTGAACCGATCCCATCCTTACATCCCGCGAGATAAGAAGTGGCGCACTCAATTTACTGCTATATTAATTTTATCCTTTTCCTGTTGTGCGTTCATGATTTATTCAATATTTTTACACGACATACCGTGTGGTGCATATGCTGATGCTTGCAAAAGTGCAGTAATGACAATAGTAGCTTTCACGATTACGTACAAGTACTTGATTATGTTGCGATATCAGGAGTCTATTACCGATCTGATTCGCATTGTGGATGAGGATTACGAACTGGCCAAGGGATTTTGTGAAGAAGAGCAACGTATCGTTTATAAGTACTCTAAGAGAGGGGTAAAAGTTACCCAGTATTGGTTCTTTTCAGCTTGTTCGACGAGCGTTATTTTCCCGGTCAAAGCATTTGTGCTTATGGGAAAGTCTTATTTAGCAGGTGAATTCCAACTAGTGCCGTTGTTCGAAATGACATACCCTTGGATTCTGAATGATTATAAAAATGTACATGTCGTTTTCGTAATGCTATTCAGTTTAACACTCTTCTTTGATATTTATGCGACTTCAATGTATGTAGGATTCGATCCGATCGTCCCGATATTTATGCTTCATTTGTGTGGGCAATTGGATATCCTTAACCTGCGCATATCAAAATTGTTCTCCAATACAGAGGACTCCGCTGAAACTATGCGAGAAAACTTAAGAAGAATTATTTTACAACTTCAAGATATTTACAAGTATAAAACTATTGTTTTAATCTCTACCTTTAGTGGTTAACGTTTAGGTGAAATATAGTAAAAAAAAAATTTTTGTCTTTCAGATTCATTGATATTATTAAAACCAACTTCACAGTGTTGTACGAATTTATGATGAAAACTACAACTTTTCTGCTTCCTCTGACTGCGTTTCAAATAACTGAGGTAAGAAAGAGCAAAAAAGAGAGCGTGATAACATAATAATTACAAAGTTCTTTTCTTACTTTTTTAGGTACGAGTACCTACTATTTATAAGAGATATCTTTACACGAGGATAGGGCAGATACGTCCTCTAACTCAGTAAATATTTATTTTGTTTCAGTCTCTTCGAAACGGAGAAATTAATATAGAATTCATTGGATTCTTTAGTGCCGTGATATTACATTTCTACATACCTTGTTATTACAGCGATCTCTTAATGGAGACGGTATGTGTGTATTCTTATTTTAATTTAATAACTTATTAACAAGTTTGGGAACAAATCAAATTATTTTATTAAATATCCGGCCTTCACCACTGGAGGGCTTCGTCACTTTTTCTTTAATATATGACATCTATTACAGTTTTTAATAACTTATTATTTAATTTTTTTCCAAAGTTACCTGAGGGTAATAGGGCCTATCTAACTTCCAATCGCTTTTAATCGTTATTTATTAAATATAGTTTTTATTTAAACTCAAGTGAATAATGTAGCTCCTTGTATATTTAGATACACGTGTTCATGCGTCGGAATTTTTACTACAATTAAAAGATAAATCGCGTACCAGGGTAGCATAACAAGGCCTGGTAGTTTATTAAGGCCTTGCCCATTTTTGTGTTATCGAAAAAGTGTAAAATCATGAAAAATATTCCAGAAATTATTTAGAAAGCACTCACCGTTGTTAACGTATATTGAAAATGAAAATGAGAAATGAAAAAAATTGTTTATTTTGGTTACAACATTTCACAATTTACAATTTAGTTATGCTGGAATCTCCTTGTAAGTATTGTAAATACTTGTGACAGAAGACCCCGCTACTATTTATTAAGGGTTTATAAGTAGTAACCGAACATATCATATTAATTAGTATGAACTTTAGCTAAAGTAAAGTTTAACATACAATTTATATTACAATTAAGCAAAATTAAATTTGAAAACAAAATTATATATAATATTGAGAGATTAGTGCATTTACATATCAGTTATTATCATTTTTGTACAAAACAATATTTTCAGAAAATTCGTTACTTTAAATGGTATAGGTTTTATTGCGTGATGCATGTGGCCTTATTATTAACCGAAACTTTTATAAGACTAATTCATGATAAGATATAATTTATGTACTGGATTGCTGTTAACTTATATAATTTTATATGTTACTCTAATCAAGACGGTTACACTGTTGTAAATACATTTTTTTTAGATGTTTTATTATACTATAGGCCTTATTACCTCCAAGTACCTTAAATTACGATTTGAAAACGAGGCTTACTAGTAAGCAAAACGCGTATTCGCCAATATACAAACCGAACTAACTCAACTTATTTATCTGTATCTGTATAGTGATTCATGCGACGTGAACAGGACTGACCCTGCACACTCAGTAATTGTTAATTGATCGGTTACCATCGTACTTACGTGAAACAATCACACTTTTTCTTCACAATCATGGTCACCGTACAACACCTAATAAATAAACATTAAAACCTCATTAAGCATTATGAGAGCACTTTGACTATAAAGAAAATAAACTGTCATACTGTCATACTTGAGTGGGATACGAGTTTTCAAAAGTAACCAGACTGATGACATTCAATTTGCCACTTTTCACAGTGTCAGTATTTGATGGATGTTTTCTAATTGTAGGGTGACCATGCCTGTGGTAAATAAATTACTTTTTTTTAAGATGACAAAAATAATATAGCGTTATTCATTGTTTGTCAAATTTAAGAAATTGTTAATAATCGTTTGTCCCTATCAATTATTTCTGTCGTGATATTTCTATTTGTTAGAAAGAGACAAAATTTAACAGGTTTGTAAGAGGTTGCTATTTTTTATGAAGGCTTTTACGCGCACGACAAAACTACGAAATGGCCGTTCCATCGGTTTGCCGCTATCACTGTCACATTTCGCAGAAAGAGCGGGAAAGACAATGCGCGCCAAGTGTCAATTTTGATCGAATTTTGTCGATTTTTATTTATGTAAAAAAGTTGCCGTACAATATCTAAATTCAAAAGCTGTAAAATTACTATTTCATTTAAGATTATTTTTTCTTCTTTTTTTGTTTATAAGTGTCACATAATAAATAACCGAGAAATTTTTGATTAAAAATCCGAGTTAGAGGTTACTTTGGGAATTAATTGTATCGAGCGAAGTGTCATAATTCGTGTATCGAAAGCTGTGTTATTAAAGATAATATAATCAAGAATGCATGCCGTTTGTCGTGCAGGGCGAAAACTTCCGTCTGGCGATATATTCTTGCGGCTGGGAGAAGCAATCGGATAAGCGCGTGATGCGCACCATCCTGTTCATGTTGACACGCGCCCTTAAGCCGATCGTCATCAGCACCGTCTTCTGCGCCATCTGTCTCGACACCTTTGCCCAGGTAACTTACTGCATATTTAGATAAGTTAACATAAGTGTGTCTTGATCAGCAATATCAATAGATAAATTTAAAATATGTCATAGTCTGTTATAATATCTATATTTTTATATTTTTTAGATGAGCCGAGAAGCGTACTCTATATTTAATCTCATGAACGCAGCTTGGACTTAGGCTGAAGCTTTAACGAAATTAGTATAAATCCACGCTTCTGTAGTTTTTAGCATTACTACTGGATAAAAAAAGCACTTTATAACATAAAATACTTCGTTTACACAAACATCTCTTAAAAATCTATGAATTATTTAGCAATTTAAATTTTGGTTTGAGAACGCCATCATGATGCATAATGCGCCTTGATGTAGTGTACTGTTTGTGTTTGATTATTATTTTTTGTGCATGTTTTCTATTATGTTTTTTTTTTTGCAATTAAGTGTATTGTGTAAATATTTTGTGTTTTCTCTTTGTTTTTTCTCTTGTGCAATTTTTTTTTCGGTAGTGGCAATAAAATATTTTTTTTATCATAAAGTATTTATAGCTTCGCTCCTCTCACACTAAAACGCAGATAATTTATTGAATAAGAGTGGAGTAAATATAACGGATATTAAAACCCAGTGTACACCTGTACCTGTACCCATTAGTAATGATTACTGTACGTCGTATGTCTCAAGTAAACTACGTACATCACAAGTGATATGATCAGATGCAACTACTATTATTAGTACAAGGAACTTAATTAACATGTATTACATGTTTTCATCGAACGCTTACGTTAATGAAAACGCAACTAAACTGCCGCTTGGTTTTGTGGCAAACCATGTTTCTGTTACAACGCTTACATTACAACTTACATGAGGGGGGTAATTGATAATTAACGTCAAGAGTACGATGAAAAAATCACAGCGACGCGCCGTCAAAACGTGACTACACGAAGGTATATCGTTATATAAATCTTAGTACATTTCAGATTTCAGAATTTATAAATACATTACAGATTAAAATACAAGGTGCGAAAATCAATACCAAATAATAACTATTGGTTAAAAAAAACTGTAAATAAATTTATTGTAAACAATTACGAGGTAGTAACCTAATTAACAATGAAGCGAGCGCTGCTTAGATTGGGTAGACAGCATCTAACTAGTAATTTGCATGATGTTGTTCGAGATATGTTACTGGAACACAGGTATTGAGAAGCAACTACGGAAAATCACAGGTACCTTTAAGTAACGAAAATAACATAATTATACCTCTATGGGGAACCTATGGCCACAGTATGCTAATACTTATATAGTGACTTAGTTAAAAACACTTCCAGTGTCCGAAACGTACGGTCACGACAATTATGTCACAGTTATTTTTTGGAACGGTAACGATAGATACGGTATTTTTTTTTTGAAACGGTAATCTAAATGTAACGACTTTCCCCGTGTCTACAACTTACAAGCTGATCAATTAATGTCACCCGCACGCGTCCTGTTCTCAGGTAAACTCTTCACCATTTGTCACATAACAACATCGGACTATTGTCTTCAAGTTTTTTCAAGTACTAGTGGTTTACACCTACAGATAAAATGTCCAAAATTCTAGACCAGGACATGAATTTCGATAAGATGTTTTGGATTGCTACAACAGCAATGCGTCTGAATCGCTCACATCCGTATATCGCCCGAGACAAGTTCTGGCGCACTCAATTTATTGCAATTTTGCTTGTAACCTTATCCTGTTTTATATTTTTATTGTATTCTATTCTTTTCCACGATATACAATGTGGACTGTTTGCTGATACCAGCAAAAATGCTATAATGGTCATAGTTGCTTTCACGATTACCTACAAATATTCGATTATGTTACGATACCAGGATTCCGTTACGGAACTTATTCGCATAGTGGACTATGATTACGAGCTGGCCAAGGAGTTCTGTGAAGAGGAACAACGTATCGTGCTTCACTATTCTAAGCGAGGAGTCAAAGTATGTCAGTATTGGTTCATTTCTGCTTGTTCAACGAGCGCTATTTTCCCTTTGAAAGCGTTAATGCTCATGGGAAGATCATACATTGCAGGTGAATTCCAATATGTGGCAATGTTCGAACTTACGTACCCTTGGATCTTAGAAGATTATAAGAACGTTCATATTATCTTTATTATGCTATTCGTGATGGAACTATTATTTGATGTTTATGCAACCTCAATGTATATGGGGTTCGACCCATTGGTCCCGATATTTATGCTTCACCTATGTGGGCAGCTCGATATCCTTAATCTTCGTATATCAAAGATTTTCTCTGATACTAAAGATTCCGATGAAACTGTTCGTAAAAATCTAAAAGAAATTATATTGAAACTACAGGATGTTTACAAGTAAGTTTTTCATATTTTAACTACTTACTATTCATGAACACAGTTAAATTAAATTATCTTTATTTAACAAAAAACACAATTTCCATAGATGCACATTGCAGTGAACCCCGCACTAGGCATGGCCTTAGTTCGTCCCTATTACTGTTATATGTGTAAGCTATAAATTATTTTTACTTTGCAGATTCATTGAAGTAATTAAAACGAACTTTACAGTATTGTACGAATTTATTATGAAAACTACAACATTTCTTCTCCCACTCACTGCGTTTCAAATTACAGAGGTATGCAAAGAAGCAGTGCATTGAATATAATTCTACACTGCTCCCATTTTAACTAAAACCGAGTGTTAAAATGTTAACGCGTGTAAAATTTCGTTTTGTAAAATAAAGTAATGTTTTATTTTGTATGGGTACGAGATAATGTTAAATACGAATACAAATACAAATAGTTTATTTCCAGAAACATTAGAGCATTTACAGTTTATACTGACCCCCACACTAGGCAAAGCCTGTCCCGTGAGGGAAATCATATGATTTACTTAAAGATATACATAAGCGGCTATAGCAACCATGTAGAACAGAAAATTAAAAGTAGAATAAGGTAATTCAAACTAGTAAAGCTTAGTAATAAATAATACAACTATAGCTAACATAAAAGAGAAACATATACTTAAAGCCTAATTCTGATTGAGTGTCAATGCGTTGTTTGTGTGTGTGTGTGTGTGTGTGTGTGTGTGAGGTGTGCATGTGTGTGTTATGTTAGGATATTATCCTAATAATCTTTTCTGTGTCTAAAAAGAATAACTTCATCAAATTAACCGTTAATAGCTTTTTTGTTTCCAAGACCGAGTATTCCTTAAAGTTGTACAAATTAACTAAACGATTGTAGATTCGGGGGTGGAGAAAGTCCGAAAAACGATGTGCAAATGTGGTTTTGGCGGCAGTCGTAGGAATTTTAAATATTCGATTTTTAAGTAACTTATTGTAGTCTGATGAATTGAGAACCATTTTGTGTACCGACATAGCCACCCTCAGAAGATAGAGCTTCCGAACACTGAGTACTTGAGCGTCATTGTACAAGACCTTCGTAGGATACCTAATTGATTTCTTCAAGGCTACCTTCAACACCGCTCTTTGCGCTCTTTCTAATTTCAGAAGGTTAGTCGAGTTTGTACCTCCCCATGCAAGGATGCAGTATCTGATTATCGATTGTCCAAGAGCGGTATAAATAGTTTTTAATAGGGGTAAATCAGCCGATTCTCTTAGCATCTTCATAGTGTGCATCAGCTTTCGGACCCTACCCGCCACCGCCTCCACATGCAGCCTGAAGTTTAGTTTCTCGTCTATCACGATACCGAGATACTTTATTTTGTTCGATCTTGACATATGGTCACACATACAAGTTTGGGCTGAAGAAACAGTGCAGCCACGATTGTGGACTTTAAGTTTCATCTGTAGTCCCGGTGAAGAAGCCGCTGTCTTATGGAAACAAAGGAATTTCGTTTTGGTTGTATTTAAAGTTAGCAGATTCTGCTTTAACCAATTTGACAGTAGAGACATACCATGCTCGACGTGGCTATAGACATTTTCCCAAGAGCAACCGTGAAAGACGATAGCGGTGTCATCGGCGTAACACAGTAGCTCAGCATTCTGTAGCGGAGTAAGTGTAATGTCATTGATATACAATAGAAAAAGTGTAGGACCTAAAATACTGCCCTGTGGTACGCCGAAAGAAACCGCCCCCAGGTCACTAAAGTGTTCCCCAATTTGGACACACTGCTTTCTTTCAGTCAAGTAACTAGTAAACCACCTTAGTGTATTCCCTCGAAACCCATACGCCTCTAATTTTCTCAAAAGGATGGGGACAGAAACGGTGTCGAAGGCTTTTGCTAAGTCCAAAAAGACTCCGACACAGGCCCGGCCCCCGTCCAAATGTGAAGAGACAATTTTTGTGAGAAGAGTAACGGCATCTTCGGTCGATTTTCCCTTTCTGAAAGCAAACTGACGATCCGCTAGAAGGCAATTGGATTCAAGGTATGTAACTATTCTTTTATTTACAATTCGTTCTAGAAGTTTTGAGTAACATCCCAGTAGTGATATAGGCCGATAGTTGCAGGGTTCATTTTTGGCATTACCTTTGTGAATCGGTACTATTGCCGATATTTTCCAAGCCGTGGGACTTTCTATACTTTTGTTGAAAATCACTGCAAGAGGTTCAGCAATAACCGAAGCAATGGCTTTCAAAATTTTATTGTTAATGTTGTCAAGGCCTGGAGAACTATTTGGGTCCAATTTTTGGATCAGCCTGAGAACCTCACTTTTGTCGGTGGGGGAGATAAAAATTGAGTTAAATCTTGATGTATTTACTTTAACTTTGGTTGCCAAAGACTCTTGTGTTTCATTTTCTTCTGTTAAGATTATGTTGGCAAGGTTCTGACCGACAGAAGCAAAGTATTCGTTACATACGTTCAGGGGCTCTTTTTCAGTACTTTTAATCTTTGTCAGATTTTGCGCAGTAGATTTTGTAGGGTTCCGATGTATAATTTTGTTTATGGTTTTCCATAGTTTTTCAGGCGACTTTTTATGGGCAGTAAGTTCTTTTGCCTCATGTTCCGCTTTAAGCCTTCTTAGAAGATTAGTAAAAAAGTTGCGATATCTTGTGTATACAAGTTTTTTAGTTTCGTCTTTCGGAAATTGCCGCGGTATCCGGTGTAGTTTGTCCCTCTGTTTAGAACACCTAATTAGCCCCGGAGTCATCCAAGGTTGGATACAGAATTTAGAGCGGCTTACTTGAATCTTTTCGGAGTTTCTGGAGATCGCCTCTGAGACAATGGTTGAGAAAAGCGACACGGCATCATTCACAGAGCTTGCTCGCACAACAGGGGACCAGTCAGCAAATTCAAGTTCTCTGCTGAATCCGGCGTAGTTAACCTTTAGTCTAGATCTTTTTTGAGTAGTATTCTTATTACGTTCCGTTACGATGCCGATCATAATTAAATCATGATCAGTTAGGTCGGACTGGCATACAATCGATTCAGCGGAAAGACTGCTCGATATGAAGATATGGTCTATGCAGGATTTACTATGTGTTGGTTTGTTGACCGAGGAGAGTAATCCATGCGAAGCAAGAACATCCAGATATCTTGATGCATGCTCGTCATCTGCTGCTGATTCCAAAATGTTAATGTTCATATCACCTGACACTATCAGACAAGACTTTCGGCAGACGGTTCCAAGAAACTGGTCCAGAGATAAGCAAAAATTATCAACATTAGAAAAAGACGGGGACCGATAGATAGCTAGAACTGTAGAAACGCTTGGAATATCTATCACTAAACAGTTTGCGTCAGCTATATCTGGCTCTGACACATTTGGTGACCATTTGTTATTCACGTAAGCGATAACCCCTCCTGATTTGTTTATATACTTTTTTGTACTAAATGATGTATATCCGTTTATTTGTTTAATCGTAGAGTTATCATTGATCCAGCATTCGCTGAAAATAATAATGTCAAAACTTATATTTAAACGAGCAAAAATCAATAAGAAGTTGTCGAAGTTCCGTTGTATACTTCTTATGTTTATTTGAAGAAGTTTCAGTGAATACTTAGAGATAATGGGACTACACTCTTCAGGAGTGGATATTGTATGGCATTCAACATTAAGGAGTTGTCGATTTCAGACATTAGTTCTAACGTTGCCATTCCCAATAAATCACTTTATCTTACAAAAGATTTTATACTCATAGTTATAACATACTTATTGTATATCACATATGAAAGACGAAATTATCCCTTTATAATTGTATTTCTTCCAGTTAACATTTGAGCGGTTGGAGAAGAGTCAAAGTCATAGATGCAGAAAGACTGTACAATAAAAAACTATGTGTAACTTAGTAATACACCATACAAATATCATATAGCAGATAAATATATTATTTTAATGGGCTGATGTTCTTAAAACAGCGTTTATTTTGTTTCAGTCTTTAAGGAATGGGGAAATAAACTTTGAATTCATTGGCTTCTTTACTGGTGTCATTTTGCACTTCTTCATACCATGCTACTACAGCGATCTTTTAATGGAAACGGTAAGTGTGTAACGGTAGAGTTATATTCTATCGCGTCTTTACATGCCATGACGCTATAAATAAGGCGTACCTACTCTCAGGCGAGGCGTAGTATTCCCAGTGCAACTTCGCACAATGAACGTCGAACGGCAATTAAAATCATAGTCAATTCAATCTACAATGCAAACATTGCTTTCATTGATCCAGATATTGTTACTATAATTATGAAATTTCCATATTAATTATCGATCCAAAAGTGAAGCCGACTTGTTATAATGACGGTTTTTATCATGGATGTTCTATTTTGGTGATGGTTTGGTCATGGATAGGTGGCCGCTGTCGAGCTGATTATTAGAGATCTGGGCGCCCATTCAACGTACTTCTACTATATTAAGCGCGACTGGGACCGATTAAGTTGTGCGAGTCAAATGTTCCCTTTTCTTACCTCTTCTGACCATCAAATAGGCATTGGACAGACTGAAAACAATCATATACCTATGAAAATTAGCTAGCAAAATTTTTAAAAGATCGCCTTGACTTAGATGTCTACTTATTTATTTATTTATTAATAATCTATTTTTGTTTTGTCGCTTTCTGTTTTTTTGTTCCACTAACACTTAGTTTTTAATCTTAATTGTTACTAACCATTATGGGCCAGTGTTGTCTTAAATAAATAAATTGAAAATTGAAATTAATATTTTCTTTAGACACACTACGTCACTTACAATTTTACCACACAAAAGCAACGATTTATTAGTTTATAGCTTTTTCAACACACTTGCTCAAAACGACGTTTTTATTCCACCGATTTTTGGCTCATAATCCTAGATATTAAACACGCGTGCTCTTTCAGTGTATTATTCCACTCGTGCTTTTTCATTATATTATCCGACTGAGTTAAGAAGGTAACTGATTGCTAATAATATGCATGGAAAGGGAGCCTTCTTTAATTGGTTAGACTGGCAGGCACCGGCGCGCCCGACCGCCTGCGCGGTGCGCGGCCCGGCCGGCCCGCCCGCCTCGCCGCCCGCGGCCGGGGCGAGCGAGGGCCGGCCGGCACGAGTATGACAGATGAAACACACAATACTAACTGTTTTAACTATTAAAATTTGATTAATATGAGTTTCTTTTTTTTCTCGCAAGTGTGTTGAAAAACGTCGTATGAAACGCGTGTGCATTGGTCATTACACACATCGGCTTTCTTATTGCGCGCTCGCTTACAGCTCGCGCGCACAATATCGCCTCGTGTGTAGTGACCAACTTAGCACACTTGTATCATAATGTACTATTATGGCTACATTCCATCGACATTTCGCAGTGACATAACTAAGTAATTGCAAAAAAATAAAGGATTTGATGGCGAAGTTATTTATCCTTCTTGTTTTTCACCTATATGGGTAAATCGTATCAGACCGCGGCGCTCTGGACTGGACAGTAGACACGGCTTAGGCTGGCACTCGGGCTGAAAATGCTAAAAATGAGTACCTATAACTTTATTCAGTTACGAAATCGGCTCAGAGACTGCTCGCATTTAGAGCGGTAAAGCGTAATACGTCCCAAGACGATCAATTGCATTTGTCAATCCGTTATACCAAGAGCAAGGAAGATTTTTGGCCGAAATGTGTCAAGTTCCGTACAGTCACGGACTTTAATTGTTGATCCATTTAGGATACAAGCTAATTTGGTTGTCAATATTTACTAACGGTATGAAATGTCCAATGTAAAGTAAACCCTAAATGTCTCAACAATTAAAGTCCGTGACTGTACAACAAAAAGTAGAATGGCCGGGCCGTCTCCCTGAGACTCCCTGACACCGCGGGGTTGCGTAATGCTGGCACCACACTTCGCCATATTTGGCAAATATTCGTGTTGCATCTCTTTCCTTTGACATACATGTTTTGTATGTCAAAGGAAAGAGATGCCTTTTTCCTTTGACATACAAAACAAAAGGGATGCAACACGAATATTTGCCAAATACAGCGAAGTGTGGTGCTGGCATAACACTTTGCAAACGTAGTTTGTTCTAGTTTTTACATTATACCTACCTCTATTTTGCAATTATTATGCTTGTTTTACCTTTCATATGTAGGAGGGGGTAAAAATCGGCGGTTCAAACCTCGGTTGTGCTATATAGATCGTAGAAAAAGTGTTCTCGTGAAATAAATGCAAAAAGATGTCGAAAAATTCGGTCAGGATCCTTAACATACACAGACAAGAAGTTAAGCTATATGACGAGATAACAATCCATTTATTCTCGATTGTAAACGGTAAATCCTTATTCACAGTCGCGATTCATTGTCATAGGGCTGCTTAGAGTTGGCTAAGTCAACTTTACCTAAATCATTAAAGCCTTCTGAATTAACAGGGTGAAAAGTTTCGTCTAGCAATATATTCCTGCGGCTGGGAGAAACACTTTGACAAGCGCACGCTGCGCACCATCCTGTTTATGCTGAAGCGTGCCATCAAGCCAGTTGTCATTAGCACGGTTTTTTGTACCATCTGTCTTGACACTTTCGCTGAGGTACGTTTGTGAGGTTAAGTATCAAATAAGAAATCGCAGCAAATTGCATTAAATTATGACCGTCAGTGAAACTTATTACTTATTCTGGTTTTTGCTCTAACAACGTCCAGTAGAGAAATAAGGCATCCTAATATTTACACCTCGTCACATTTTGAGTTAAGATTGTAGTGTACAGTAAACGCAGTCTAAAATTCAAATCACACCATTGGAGAGACAGTACTTTAGTACTTAACTAGATATATTACTTAAATGACCGTGGCGTTAGGTAGGTACTAATATTTGATAGCGTGTAAAGTACCTACTTACGCAAGTTAACTAGAGTCCTGCTAAACTAACTTTGCACCGACTTGAACAGAACAAAGTCAGGAAGTGTCACATTTTCATATAAATTTGCCACACTTTGTCACTACAAATACCTGAAATATTTACCACTAGCTTTTGCCCGCGACTTCGTCTGCGTGGAGTTCGTAATTTGGGTAGCTTATTTTTTATCCAATCTGCTTTTTATCGATTCCCCATACAAACTTCCACCCCCACCCACTACCCCTTTTTACTCCCTCCAAGGATGACTTCTAGGATAAAAACTACCCTATGTCCTTCCCCGGGACTCATTATCTCTACACCTTTCAACTAAATTAATTATTTACTTTAAGTATTATTAAGATATATTTATTATAGGTATATAAATTAAAACATACATCAATTTACATTAAAATTAACTAAAAAGTAAACTTAACCAAAACCAAGTCACAACAATACATCGACATTGTACACAATAATAAATTACCCTAAAATTAACTATAAACTAAACTAAATTAAAACTAAACAAAAAAAAGACACACCTAGAACCTAGTCAAACCACTCGTCCCGCGCCCGTCCAGACGCAAAGGTGCCCATCACGCTCGCCGCGTTGCCACGCTGGACCGCGACAGACAGCCTCTGCATCAGGAATGACCCGGAACGAGGGTCATGACCTCTCTCCCTTAAACGCTGCCCCAATTCGCCCAAGAAAATTTTGGCCTCGGCACACCAACACCCAGACGTCTCCACTGCTATAGGGACAAAAATATATTTAGTCAGCAGCGCCGAGTACTTGTCGCGCTTCCTAAGTGCCGCCCACTCAGCCGCCGCTCCTGCCGTCCGGACCGTCCGACCAATGTGCGAGGCGGCATACGTGCTGACACATGTCGCGTCCCAAAGTAGACACTTACCCTTTTTCCATGGAATAAGTGTCAGCCCGTCAGGTCTTTTGCCATCGGACCGGCTTAGGCCTGGAGGTTCCAACATGCACGGCACATTTGCGGACAAAAGTGCCCTCCTCACAATGTCGTTTAGGGCATGGTGGCGTGGAAACCTCCCCACACACCGACAACAACTCAACGCATGATGACCATTACTTTCAACCATAGTGCCGCAGATGCATATGTGAGGTTCGCAAACATCGCAGCCCAGGCGAAGAGCGACAGCCACCCGCATAGAGTTGTTGTCGAGAAGGGTACCCATGTGTGGAGAGGGAAGTGCATGCAACCTTGCCCCAGCCTCCGGCCTAGACACCGCCATAAGCCTAGCCTTGTCCGCATCAACAGCGCTTTCCAGCAAGCCATCAAAAACCCGCCTCACACCTACGTCATCCCATAACCATTGACGGTCGAGTTTATCCGGCATAGGCGCATTCGGGTTTAGAGCCCTCCAAGCCGCCACAGCATCAGACGCAAAAGGAATTGACGGCCTGTCACCATTCACAGATAAAATTTTAGTGACCAGGCCCACAACTCCCTCTGTCGATGCCAAGAAGGCCGGCAGACTGACAAACCACCGTTTCGTATGGGCAAAGACGCCAGAGCTCACTGATTTGGATTGAGGCAGACATTAAGCAAACGCTCCACCGACTCCTTCAGCACACAGTCGAAAGAGTCGATAAACTAAATCGGTTCAGCGGTTTAGGCGCGAAGAGGTAACAGATAGCTGTCTGTCTGTTACAATTTCGCATTTATAATATTAGTATGGATGTAAAGTTCACTTGGTCCCACTCTTAAAACCCAGCCGGAAGAAGTTACAAAGTCCCTGCTATATAGCAGCAGTTTGGTGACTTGTGTACTTTGCGTTTGAACTTCTACAGTGTTCAAGTTTCAAAGAGTTGAAATGGTAGGCTAATGGCAATTTAGGAACCCGCTTGTACGGCACATAGTCAATACTTAACTAACTTTCCTATAAATCTGTCCACTATTTTATGAGGCGTACCTACTTTGCTTCTCCCTTAAGTACTTAATATAAAATCGTGTTTGAACCGAGAAAGATGTAGACAAAAATTTTACAGGCATATTTTATTTATTATTCAATGACCCGAGCGGGAGGTTTCCGCGACCCCTTCCGTCAGTTTGTCGCAAGCACTCGCCTGCCAATTTCCGCATTTCCGGCAGCCATGGCCGTCTGACTTCCGCCAGCATTTGTTAATAAAATAATATATATTATGTATAAAATTGTATATATAAGCAGCATGAAATTCATTCAGAAAACTTCTAGCAAAATGAAAACACTCAAACTGGTTGAATTCTTTAAGCGTTCAATTCCCAGCTAAATTTTTGTGTTCGGGAAATTAATCATAGTTCCCGTTTCTGGGGCACTGCGTTTAAATGTAAAATAATGTATGCATAGGTTAATAATTTTGATGCATTTTTGTAAACTGATGTGTAAATTAATATTAATTTTATTTTTTCAGATGTGCCGTGAAGCGTATTCTATTTTTAATCTGATGAATGCAGCTTGGGCTTAGTGTCTCAAGGATTCAGACATTCAGCACTTGCCTAAGTAGTTGTAGAAAAGATACACAGTTGCTTTAATCTGTACGCTACCAGTACACTGCCGCAAACTTTACTTTATTATAAAAAACCTCAAATAAACTATTGTTCAGCTCAAGCACTGAAGCTATAGTAGTGTAGTAATGGTGTAGAGTAGTAGCCAGAATAGGCGACGCTACAGAAAACTGTCGCCAAAGTGATATTTATTTAGCTTTTAAGAAATTTAAGATTTTTATTATTGTATGTATGTTAGTTTGTAAGGTATATGTATCTATTACCTAGCCATGTTTTGCGAGAAATATTTGCAATATTTAATGCCTTAGGTACGAGTAGATACTTATTTTGTTTAGTGGTCCGCAGGAGCACAGGATATGCAAGATACCACCTTTTCTTCTAATCCTGTTGGAGGCCAGGTTGAGATTAGTACAGTTGCTCGCGATGGTTTCTTCGTCGGAAACCCAGTACGTGGAGATACTCATTAGTAATAGCTACGAACCCCAAACAAACAGAGTTCAATATCTGTTTTGAAGTAATCTACATTTTATATGTGCGTAAACACAAACATTGGAGATAATTCGACAAGATAGTAATTATTGGATAATCGTCAGATTATGATCGGGGTGGGTGCTTCTCACACGGCGATAATAACGGTAATAGGCCCCCGACAATCGCCTGCTCGGGATATTTAATTGGTTGTGGACAAAATATTCACAAACCCTCATTTCTGCCCACAACATGTCATAGACAAGCAGATAATCTACTATAATTCTAGACATACCTACTAGTTATTTACTACTTATGGAATTACAGCAGTAAAGTTATAGGATTACAGCAAGAGTTTTTACAGTAATTTATACAAAGACTCATTACATTACACAAGGCTCGGAACATCCATTAAGGACAATTTGAATAAATATTCGTTTGTGTCTCGTTATTTATTAAGAATATCACCATGTTACTAAACCAAAAGAGCACAAAAGATGTACAAAACTAAGAAATCTACAGAGCCAAAACAAATATTGTATACTCAAATATAACAACATATATGGCACTAGGCTCTACACACACCTATATAAGTATTACCTAAAATATTAAATGATCTGCCAGAAGATGTTTGTGCCAACTATTTCAATGGGAATCGTATAAAAAAGTCGTTAAAATGCACTTATTCAAAAACTAACGATACAAGCTAATGTATACTAAGAATCATACTTATGATAAGATATAGGATATAATATTGTTTTTTTTTCTTTATATTATTCTTGAACTCCCCATCGGCATACAAATCTCCTTAAGGTTTTGCCTACGATGGGTCTTGTATTACTTTAAAAAACTGTAATTTATTCAATAAATTTAAAAAAAATTTGGCAAGCAAGCCTGATGGCATTCCGATTTTTTTATTGTCAACTTTATGTAGAGTTGTGGCACATGATTGTTGACCCCATTGCTATTTTTGTATTTTATGTTTACATAACACTATCTCTAGCAAATTACTTGGCCTGTGGCTGGTCATTTCTCTCTCAATATCAAATATGGCGATTTCACAAACGAGACTGACAGAAAATTATGCTTCACGTAGCAAGGTAGTTAATAATAAAGAGAGCAACTAAAAGCAAGCTATTATTTCATTTTGTAGATTACAAATTAAAATAGCAGGAAAGCGTAGCGACTACGTTTCTGTAGGTATTGTTAGAGTAAGTGGAGGAAATTCTTGCAATTAAATTTGTACGTTTAAAACGCTAAATTAACCGAAGCGACAACAGGCTAATTAATTTGGGCGATGCTGAAGTTTGTAACTGGCAAGATAAACACCAAATACTAAGAATTACAGTGAAACAGACCGGCAAGGAGAGTAATTGTGCTTCTACAGCTTGTTATACCTAGTTAGTTTGGCACTAAACACAATCTTCAACATTGGGAAAAGTTTTTTTTATATATAATGCTCGTAAATGACATGTTCTAGTTTTTATTACTTATTAGTTATTTTAATTTGATAATTACCTGCATGCTGACTCATATTTTATGTTTTATTTTGTATTTTCTCTATTTAGGTGAAATGTTTTTATCCAACTATGGCACAAATCAAATTATTTTATGAAATATGAAATGAAATTAAAATGAAATGACGGGTTCGATACCCGCCTCGGCCACCGGTGGACTGGGTCACTTTTTCTTTAGTGTATGTGTGTGTGTGTTGTGTAGTGTTTATTGTATTTCAGTTTATGTTAAATTTATTTTGAGAATATATTTTTTTTAACCACAAAAGGTACAGTCAACCCTACTAAGTGCAGCCTAAGTATTTGAGGAAACTCTGTCTATTATCCAGAGGCAGGTTGAACGTTATATTTAGCCTCCTATTCCTCGAGTATAGTTTTCTGATAGTTTAAATGAATTAATAATCACCAATATAATTATGTTAAAAAAAACTAGAAAACGCAAATGTCAGATATTATATATGATTTCAGTTTTATATATTTTTATGATACGTAATATTATGTTTAAGTATATAATTTTCTACACTTTTATCAATTTGATGACGACTTAGTAAACATGTCTAAATATTTTAATAATAAATAATTTAAAGTGTTTTTGTATTGTTGTACTTTTATACTCACATTATTTCGTACTGAAAATGTGGTAGTTAAACTTGCACGTAAGATCAGATTCAAAGGTCGTATTTCAGACTTTTCACTTAAAAATTTTCGCCGCAGACGAGCTGAGCAATGCTAATTAAATAAGTCCATTAACCGAGTAGAGACTAAAGCGAGCACTGAACAAATAAACAACAATTTCCACCATTTGTTTCGACATCGGCGATGCGTTTTTTCTTAGTTGGTCCGTCCGCTTCAATTAGTCCCGAGTGTCCCGACCCGACGTGCGGTGGCTGACAGCTCGACACAATCCTCCATTCATCACACTTTCTTAATTAATGCCTTAAAATTTGCTCAAATATACTTCGTCCTTGCTTGGGGTACCAGGTTTCAGTTTTAACAAGCACTGGGCTCTGCTCAGCGCTAAATTATGTTTATGAAGGCGAAAAATATATTCCATACAAACCTTTAAAAGCTCCTAGCTCCTATAATTAGAAAATCAAAATAAAACAATCGACGGAGCATAGTTTTATGGTTAACATACTAACATCAAATTTTGTATAATTCTTTTTCATCTTTCATAGGCTGATAGCCGGGTGGAAAATTGCATTTCCCACCCTAGGGTGGAAAGTAATTTCTTTTTTATGTTATAAATATTTATAAGTAAAAAATCATAAATGAGTCGTGTATGTCATGAATTTCATACAAAACCTCTGAGGACCCAAAGTCGCCATACAAACGGGCTTTGGGGGAATGAGCCGTGTGCGTTTCGGGTGATTCTATCCTGATGAAAATTTGTACGCGTGATCAGAAAGATTTAAAACACGCATTTAAAAATAAAGAGTGTCGGCCTAATTACTACAGTTTTCTCTATTCTAAAAATCTTCAGTTTGCCCCTCGTACATATAAAAATATTGCAGGTTCAATAGAAGGGATCGAATCCGTATCTTCTTAAATTCCAATCAACCAGATCATTGACATAAAAATTCCAATCAACCAGAATAATTGGGTAAAAATTCTTTTCGTTGTCTTGTTTTTTGTCCCCACAAAATGTGACTAGAGCTTTTTGTATGGGGTGAAATTTAGTTTTTAATCTTTCTCAAGAGAATTAAAATATACAGCTAGTAAGACATGCAATAGTACTCAAGTTTTTTTTATTTATTTCATAAAAGACAAAAATAGACCACACTATCACGCGACAGAGTGGTCAGAAACAAGACAACAAAACGAATTTTGACCCAATTAGCCAAATGTATACATTCCTAGAGTACCTACCTATATAATATTAATAGAACGGTTTTAAATAGATATATATTGTGATCACTACTGCTAGGAGACTTCAAAACTCACAAAATTTACGTCGATTAATCAAACAGAAGTAGTCGTTAACAAAATTAATTTCAACCGTCTATATTTTGATTTTGATTGAACCGCTTCAACGTTAAGGGTTTTAATAATCCTCGATAACGGAAATGATGAAATAATGGCAAACATTTAAATCCCCAGTCATTTTAAGGACCGCGAGTATGGCGATTTGCAAACAATTTATAAAAGCTCTGTTTTTAGTGTACATAACGGGTATAACATGATTCTAGTAGGTGTTTTAGCAAAAATGTTATTTCAGTGGAATGTTAAAAAAAATAATAGAATATCTTAATTTCAGAACTTTCAAAATTCCATACAATATTGTTAGTACCATCGTTATAGCTATGTGTTAGTAAATACATTAAAAATAAAAACAAAACTTTCAACAATGAAATCACAATCCAATAAATTTAAATAATGAATATAAAGGTGACTGTCCATTTCCAACCGCAGCTGCACTGCTGCTCCGACACTACTGCGGCGGCCCAAACGCGTCGGTGTTATTGTCAATTTCCATAGTAAAATGAATGACGATATCGACTGCACGTAATATGGTGATTTTAACGTTTTCCCGACCGCAGCTGCACTACTGCTCCGACACGTCGGTGTTATTGTCAATTTCCATAGTAAAATGAATGACAAGACCGACTGCACGTAGCATGGCCATTTTGCGTATTTGGTGTATTATTGCAACTGCGGCTGCAGACCGCACGTCAAATCTGTCACCTGCACTGAATTGTCTTTGATCACAGATATTAGTAGTTTTAAGCAAAGAGGATATAACCACTACGTTCTAAGGAGTTATTACACCCACGGATAAACAACCCCGATGGTACCGTCGCCATATATCGCAGATATATCGGGGCGGCCAAGGAGCTCCAAATATCTGAACACGCCTTTATTGTCAAGGCGCTAGAGTGCATGTTCAGATATATTTAGCACCTCGGTCGCTCCGACATATCTGATGGCGACTGTAGTACTACTGTAAACTTTTTTGCTAATCTATATTGAGCCATACGAGTATCACAGAGCCAGTTAGGAAACTAGAATGATAGGTCCGAAAAAGAGAGTGTCAAATTCGGAAGTTAACTATAGTCTGGCAAACCCTTCGAGCAACACCGGCTTCCGACACGTCGGAAGGGAGGAGCCCAAGCGATATCTTACCGTACAAATCGTTCTGCCATTTTTTGCGGGGGAAAACGTGCACACAGTCGCACTTCTCACTCACTACTTGCAAAATCCAATCTCTAATTAGGATTGTTCATTTTTTTTTAATGTTCTATTTCGAAAACCATTTCGAGATATTAGGTTTTTAAACAGTTTCCGATATTTGCTGCGATATAATAATCGAGGATTGAAGATATTTCAACAAATATACAGATGACCTTAGTTTGACCTTCTCGCGAGGCTGAATATAATAATGTCATCGTATAGTAAAAGTTATCGAACCATAGTAAATAAATCCGTCACTCACGTAATTGTCAAAGATGTCATTGTCATCAATTGTCATAATAAAAAAAATCAGTTAAACCGCTAGTTTCTTACGATTTGATTTATAATTTTTAATACCTAAACAGTAGATTTTGATTGCTTAATATATCAAAAACCTTGTTTCCACTTGTGGGAATGATTTACAACAATTATAGTCCGTGAAGACCTACGTGAAAGACGGTGTTGTCATGAAGTAAATGTGGAATGGAATACTTCAAGTGTTACACACAATATTGCTGTGAGGATCACGTCTATGTAAGTATAAAATTAATATTATTTTACTACGAATATTTAAGTCCATTTTGGTGGTCGGGTCACTATTACCTATTTATTTTCTGTGATGATGTGGCCAGAATATCTAAAGACAAACCGTTTAACACAGCTTGTCCGCTACTAGCTCCGTTTTACTGATTTGAAGTTAAATTCAACAAACAGACATACATATATGTAACTTATAACCATCTTGCAAGCAATAAATCACATACATACAAAAATACATAGTTATATTCAAAATACAACATGAAACTGAAAAGATAATTTCTAATTTCCAGGTACCTACAAGTTGCAGTTCAAGGCTCAAGCTGCTGATATCACGATCATGGCGGACAAAACTAAAGTTAATAAAGAGTTGTGAAAAATAAAACATGTCTTATTTTTTACTTTTTTATTAATTTACGAAAAACCTGTTTCCCAAAAAAGTGTATACATTATATGTTCAACATGTTCTGCACGTAAGGTTGACATTGAGGGCTTTGTTTAGTAGCATTCAGTTGAAGTTGATTTAGGTTCTACTCTTGTTGATCCAGAAAATAATTGTATAGTTTATTATTAAATCTATGCCCACGCCCAGGCACTATTCTTGCTATAACTTTACATTCTCCGCCTTCTCTAGAAATTTGTACATTATATACATCCAATAAAACTAAGGTATATAACTTAAGGCAGATTTGTGGAATCAGCTTTCACAAATTTAGCGTATTTTGAGATTATTGATTTAGGGATTCAAATAATACGACGATATTATTTATAGATTCATTAAATAAACTGTTCTTTTATTTTTTCGTAGTTTTGCGAGGATAGCTATAAGCTCGACAGGGCACGAGCGATAGAGAGACAAATAGAATACCGAATATCCGGCAAAGTGGCCAAATACCGAATAGTTGCCGAATATTCCTGGCAACTGTAATTGTATTGTAATATATCATATTATATAATGTCGTTTATGGTGACAATTTCTCATTTTGTCATTGCAAAGCCATTCCTGAGCTAAATAAAAGAAGCAATCATTTATTTTTATTACAAGGGGCAAAGATGTTATTTAATACCTCATGGTAACATATTGATATCCAAACATACGAAACGATACAAAATTGAACCACGAGAGAAGCGAATGGTTTAAAATTTAGAATATTGACAGTTGCGGAGGTCTCAAGGCATGAGGGTTAAACAAACTGTGTTACAGTGCAACACGTAATTCTTCACACCAACACGAGGAAACCATTTATTATTCAAATTAATTTATCAAAAGTTCTTTCTATCGGCCAAGGTGAGGGAAATATCTTTCTTCATAAAGGATTTCTTGTCTCGCCCGTCAAGTTTTATATGGATGGTGCGGTCATATCATAGAGTGCCGTCGCCCATTCACACCTGCAACTGGACAATATGAAGTGTAAATTACAAATTATTTTATTCATCATACTTCACTGTTTGGTAAAGAAAGTAAAATTGGCTTAATATGGATACTTAGAAAGATAAATCTGTAATATTTTGCTAACACCGAACGACTGCCTGCCCACCATTGGATAATTTTATTCTTACGTGTCGCATCGTCATCTCCAGAACCCACGAATCACTTTGCAGAAATCAATAAAAGGCCTGCTAAAAGAGCCTACCTGGCATGGTTTTGAGGGGACGTTTATTACAGACTTCTAAATCCAGCCGCACGTTTCTGACGGCCGAGTACCTATACGTGATGCAGGTGGATCAAGTGTGCACTCCCCCCGTATATATCACGAACTCCATGAGTCCCGTTTCCGTCGGATTGCTGTGTGCGGTGGTCACGCATTTAGGCAAGAGGATGGGGAAGAAAATTTCACATTGTGAACTTACCTTAATGTTAAGAATAATTTTTCCTCTGCATTAATTTTATTTGAGTAATTTGATTGTATTTCGTCAATTATTAAGTCTCATTCAATGTTGAATTGCTTTTCATTTAATCGGCAATATTATCTGAATAAAGGATCACCATTAAATATCAGATTTTTTATTAATATTGCGTAGCTGCCTTCGTCGGACTCTGACTATTGTAGAAAGGCAAACTGGTCTTCTTTTTCATGTAGCATGTAGCATTATCGTCACTCGCTTCTTCACGTAAAAAATACAAAAGTAAATTAGTATTTTATTTGTACGTCTGACATTATATGACTTGACATTGACAAGCCATCAACGAACGCTGTCGCGACTGCACGCCGCAACAGCCGCAGTCGTGCTGCTACAGTAGCGCGGCACCGCGTAACGTCGCAACTGCAGTGCAGCGGCAGTTACAATTGGACAGTCACCTTAATAATAATAATTAATAAAATTATTTTATTATTAAAATTATTTAATACCTCTAAGTGAGCTTTTATTCGGCAATATTTTGACTAAATGACTACTTACTGCTGGAAAATTTGTAGTGTTCTTGCATATTATAAAAAAAAAAATTATATCCTTGTTATATATTTTTTCCTCAAATGTATCTTTACTGTCCTAATATTGACGGACGGTGGGCGCGGCTAGTAAGTATACTAATCCACTTTAAAGGGGCCGGCTTAAAGGCCCCATAAAAATTTCTTTAAAGCATGGTCGTTACTTCCCATACAAGATAATACCATCTAATAAATAAAGTTAAAAAGGCAGCGGTAGCCATTACATTTTATAAGTATTTACTTTCTTTCTTCGGTCTATAAATGAACCTGAGTTGATAAAATGATTTGACGATATTAATTTGAAGATACCAGGGGGGAAACGATGACAATCCATTTTTTTTATTATAAATGCTTCTAGTAATCGTATATAATAAAAATAAGTAAATAAAATTATTGAAAAGAAGGGGGTAAAATTAGCCTTTTTTCGAACCAACATTAATCAAAGGTTGTACCTACAACTACATACCTACATTACGAGAACTTTAAAGAATGGCCATAAAAAAACTTGAAAAAACTTACTTATTGTTTTATTTTTACTCTTCATGCTTGATTTTTTTAGGGCACCGTACCCAAAGGGTAAAAACGGGACCCTATTACTAAGACTCCGCTGTCCGTCTGTCCGTCTGTCTGTCACCAGGCTATATCTCATCAACCTGTCTAGCTAAGACAGTTAAAATTCTCACAGTTGATGTATTTCTGTTGCCGCTATAACAACGAATACTAAAAAAGTACGGAACCCTCGGTGCGCGAGTCCGACTCGCACTTGGCCGGTTTTTAGTGTTAATTTTGCAATCGAAAATGGTTAAAGGGACCAACAAATACGACGATAGCAAAACAAAATTGAACCGGTGTTAAGAAAATTATGGTATGATTGCTAAATAAGACTCGTGTACCTATTAGAAGTATGATTGTGTTTAAATATATGTACTTACCTACTTGGTTTCGTTCAATGCATAAATATGATTCTATAATGGAGGGATTCTCACTGCAAGTGTTTGATACCAGCACCGCATTTGTATAAAAGTTTTATGAAATGTTCCATGAGTTGCTTGCTAAATACGAGAATATTCTCAAAAGGTCTTGAAGCAAGAGTTCCTGCAACGGAGCAAGGGAAGGCGTGGTAAATACCCTCTCAATGAATCAGCTGCGGGCCGGCGATCCATCACCGTCTCTCTGGGACACTAATACTGCCTTACACTTTTGTTCGTGTAAGTTTTCAACTTTATTAATTGAAGATTGAGTGGATAAGGTGCAATCGACTAAGAATACTACTCTAAAGCTCCCATATTGAATATTGCTTTTCAAATTTGGCTGTCACACTGCCATATAATCTACCGTTGGTGAATTTGAACCTAACACAATGACTGTCATACTCGTACTTTCGTGAGCTTATCCATATTGTCTAACTTTGAGACTTCCATCTGAGAAGTTAAGAAAAACGGCAAGTCAAGGTTATATTTCTTGCATTATTTCCAATAATATTACTGCACTGTCCTTTTTTGGAATTTCGATGTTGTTCCCATATAAAAAAACTACTCAGTATGACCGAAACTTTAGTGCTCTTAGACTTGCTGTTATATAATATTGTGTAACAGCTAGGGACAACAGTATCAATAATAACAGTATCAATGCTATCATGTTGTCCCTGTCACACAATATTATATGTACATATAACAGCAAGTCTAAGAGCACCATAACACTACTTCTTATGCATTTACTACTGTCTTTAGCTAGAGACGTTAATGTTATGAGTGATGACGCTTACAGGGCATTGATATTTTTAGGCAGCGGGCTACAGCCGCTACAGGTAAAATGTTGTCGGCGCGGCGTGAGTCAGCGAGGTCACCATCCATCTATCAGCTGCCAATGCTGCCATACTCGTAGCTGACCTCACCCGATATAGCCGAAGCTCTCTGACTAATTTGTTAGATTCAAATGTCCGGTCAAATGCCTTATAGCTCTATATATTTATTAAATAATCTACCAGTCAACCGTGGGACAAAGCAGATAACTATTCAAATGTGTATTTCACACATTTTTAGAAATCTGTACTCGTCTACAGAGGAACCAATGATTCAAAATACTAGTCAAGTCCACAGATTTATATCAACGTTAGATAGCGCATGCGAAAACAATTCGATAGGTAACGCAGTGCCGCGGGCAAACATTTGGGCAGATGTGAATACCTACCTGTGCAAGGCATTCAGTCATGCAATTGCCACATCGCATATTCTAACGAGACCGGTCGGAGTTGCAGAACGCTAAGATTCCCGAGGATATCGCCACAGTACGTAAGCCAGTAAGACACATCTGCAGAGTACAACTAGCGTGTGACATTTATATCGGTAATACCTATCCACGGATCACCGAACCGAATAAGTTATAGCTGGGGTTAGGGTTATAGCCAGGGTGTGATATATATTTACTGGCATGGAGGTTTCCAGATTAATTGTCATCATGTAGTCTGTATAGTTGGTCAAGCCAATCTTGTCAGTAGAAAAAGGAGCGAAATTAAAATTTTCTATAGGACGATATCCCTTCGGGCCTTACATTTTTTTTTAAATTGCCGCCTTTTTCTACTGACAAGATTTTTATTTCGCGAGTCGTTATGGCAGACGAATGCATGCAAAAACATTTTTATGAAATACCTCTAGTAGATCAGGCAACGAAAAGTTATAGAGGGATTTATTGCATTTCTGTACTATGTGAAATATGGTTTCAATAAATAAGCTGATACGTTTTTACTATTTTGTTATTTAACAAATGTGCATAAAATAATAAAAATCATTGTGTTGCTTTAGGAAAACACGATGCAAGTGAAACTTTTTTTCGTATTGTAGGCATTTAACTGAAATTTTCCGAAATTTGAATCTAAAACGAACATTACACAAAATAAAAATAAGAAAAAAACTAAATAAATAATTAATGTTATTTGATTAAAAAACATTACTTTTAAAAACAAAATAATAAAAAAATTAAAATATAATTTTCTATAATTATACAAGGAACTTCAATTAAGCGTATTCATTGTAGAATGTAAGTTCATGTCCCATTTGGAGGAAAAAATATTCACTACACTGGCAACATTTATGAGAAATGGCGGCTGACGAAAATTTGGATTTATTTACGATTACGTAAAAATATCACATTAAACTCGATACCAACGCGTCAAAATGTAATATCAGGCGGTATGTTTTTATGATTTGATGCGTTGTGACACCCATTCTTTCCTGTGTTTTTGATTTTTAAACGGGAGGTGTACACAAACCGATTTGACCTTTAGTACTGCGAGGGCCGTTCGAATACGATGACACGAGTGTGACGTAACGTCGCACTTGAAATGGCTTCACTAGCGATGTACGTACTAGGAATCTATGCCTTATAAATCTATGTGATACCCCACATTATAACGTAGGGTAACGTAGGGGTTTGGCGTAACCTTACGTAAAGTAGTATACTACTCTACCATACTCGAAGCGCATTTTGCTCGCTCCAATATAGCTCCAATATCGCAGGCAAATTGTAAAAATCCCGGCCTCGTCAATTTACAAACGTTTTTACATTTGTAAATTGTCGAACCTAACCTAGTACCTACACCTACCTACGCTTTTTTAGTGTAATGTGTAATGTTTTCACGGACGTCACACTAAATCAATAGCCCAATAGGTAGGAACTGTAGGAAGGTTAGATTCGTTAGGTAACTTCAGATGCACGAAGGGCAAACCGCCCAGAAATAGGAGCCCCGCGAATTCTAGTTAAGTTGTGAAGGAAATGGTTTTTTTAAAAGAAACAGTGCGGTGGGACCATCCAAGAACTCTATGTTTGATGTACACCGCCACGCGTGGTAAATTAAAGAACTAATTCGACCAAAATGCTGCGGCAAATTACAAACGGCGCTGTTAATGTCATAAGGTATTTTACAAAATGCGGACTTTTTACAATTTGCCTTCGGCATTTTACAAACGGCGTCATTTTACAAACCTGAAACCTGCCTGCGACATATATAGGTACATGAGTGAGATTCACGGGCGACTTTTAACAAAATGAGATCAAATTGCAGCCTGGAAACGGCTTCTTTATCCAAGTTCATGGCATTCAGTTGTTTGTCGGCTTATAAAGGCGTCTAAGCGTTTGACTGCCGTGCCGGCCAGTTCAGTTTAAGATTTATGAGATTGAAAATTTCTCTTTGCATATTTTTCATTTTTACAGTGTCTGTCGAGTCGAGTTTCTCGTTTAAGTGGCAATTTATTTCTTGCCTTCTTTTCTATGAAACTTCGTTTATTGAAAAACGGAGTACTTAGATTTTGTTGTTGGCATATTTTATAATTTCACAAATAAAATTGTTATTATACAAACTAATTAAGTACCTACACAAAATTATTGTTACCTAAATTAATTTAACACATTGTAGGTAACGCATAATTATGGCACTTCTATTGGTTTTTTTCTCTTTCGTTAATGATAAAAGCGCCTGTAAATAGTAAGAAGAATAAAATGTCGTTCAGACATAATGCTATTTATTTTAGAATGTGCTATATTCTAAAATAACTAAGAAAATGGTAATAACATTTGGTATATGGCTATAACTAACAGATTCACTAAAATGGGCAAGTCTCTAGGCCTGAGGCCTAAACCAACCAAATAAACTGCAAACAAGGCTACGCGGAAAAGTCTTTTTACGACAGGTCGTAAATGAAAGTTAAGGGCAACCAATGATTGTTGATAGGCGCTAAAGAATTTCACTTCGTAAATGCCTATTTGACAGCCCTCATTTAAGTAGATCCAAACAAATCGAAAATATACCGCTTTCACTTTATAAAAACGTATAGTCCAGTATAGTCCATTAAATCAGGAATTCTGGACACAAATACGTATGTACATAATAACAAGATTATATATTTTGTACTTGCATACTTACAGGTACGGCTGTGCTGTGGCGCGATGACCCGAAGTGGATCTTGGCCTCCGACACCAAATACCTTTCCAAAGCCGTTTCTGACCAGTCGATGGCGCAGTTTCGGCCAAGATATTTTAGCAGTTCGTCTCTCCAGCGGTACTTGAAACGTCCAGACGGTGTTCGGCCATTGTACTCCAGACTACGCTCTCCTAACTCTACGAGGTAGGTTCTTATAATCGAGTAATTTGATATTTAGTGTAACCAAAGTTTGAATACCTTCGCCTTGGTGCCCATGCCAAAATGTGCGCATGCAAGTTGATTTGAAACCCAATTTAAAAGTTTGCTCTTTGGTACCGGTAGAGTATTTGCACTTGATTATATATATATGTACAGGATGCACGCTTGAACTACGTGAAGCTAGAACTTGAAGCACTAATTACAGCGTACATGCGTAGGAAGGGTAGTTAAAACTTCCCAAACGTCCGCGTGAACTCACTACGTCGCTGTTGAGTATCTGCGAATACGCCAACTTCAACAGGGTAATAAGTGTAATAACCTAATAACAAATACATACCTATTATGACTTGAACTAAGGCTTGCTGGATATTTGCTCTGTACATGACAGCAGCGCCGCCCTGGTGGGTGTGGGACTGGGACACATTACTTATTTATCTGACAGTAGTCTTTATTTGGATAGTTGCAAAAAATATATTTTCAGTATTACCTCATCAGAATCAGTTTTACCTCAAACATGACTAATTCGGATAGTTTATGCGGTATATAAAAGAAATAATCTTCACTAGCATACTAATCATTTACTTAAATATTTACAGCATAAAGTAGGTAAATATTTACTTCTGCGGAGTTCTTTCTCATGCTAAAAACATAGTATTGCCGTGGGTGCTGAGCGGGCCCGCGCGGCCTGCTACGGAATTCCGGAAGCTACCCGGATGTGATGAACATCCGGGCGCTTTGATGTTAACAGGACAGGCAAACAAAACAACAACCTTTTCAAACTTTAGTATAATTTTATTTTACTGTTGGAGAGTACCCGATTCTTTGCTGTTGCGCGGCCGGATTAAAAGGGCCAACTGTTGGTATATCCAATTGTTGCAAAACTTATTTATCTCTGTGCTAAATTTCCACTTGCTACGATCCTGACATACCTCTTTCGCTTCCTTCACTTTCATAACATTCCTCATACACGATCGCCGGTTTAGGGTGCTCTTGACCTGGCCTTTCTTCAGGATTTCCCCGATCTGATCAGAGAAAGTCCGCCGAGATCTGCCCCTTCCAACTCCCGTTTCTACCTCTCCCTTATACACTCTCTTTGTTAGCCTTCTTTCACTCATTCTTTCCACGTGTTCAAACCATCTCAACATACCTTTCTCAATTTTTGTCACTACATCTTCGCTCAGTCCACACTTTTCCCTTATCACACTGTTCCTAATTCTATCTTGTAATCTCACACCACATACACTTCTCAACGCTCTCATTTCCACTGCATTCACTTGGCTCTGATGCCTCTTCTGCCATACCCAACTTTCGCTACCATACATAAGTGTAGGCACCAGCACCCCTCTATGCACAGCCAACCGTGCCTTTTGCGACACCTTCTGGCTGCTCATAAAAGCGTTAAGTGCCCCATTCACGCGATTTCCAGCACTCACTCTCCTTTCAATATCTTTATCATGCTTACCGTCCCTAGTGAATAATGTTCTCAGATACACAAACTCTTTCACTTGTTCTACTCTTTCTTGACCAATCAAAATTTCACAGTTTGTGATATATTCTTCGTTTTCAAATACCATAACTTTTGTCTTACATACATTTATTTTCATTCCTTTCATTTCAAAAGATCCAAGCATTCTAGTTACCATCTCCTGCAACTCTTCACCCGATGACGCTAGCAATACTAGGTCATAAGCGTAAAGAAGACATTTGACGGGTAACCCACTCATTCTTAGCCCACATTCATCATTTCTCAAATCATGCAAACTACTGTCCATGAACAGATTAAACAGCCACGGTGACGCTACACATCTCTGCCTAACACCCTTTTCGATGCTAAACCACTCAGTGTACGACCCGTTTACTCTCACACAAGCACTGGCATCCTCATAGAGCGATTTCAGTGCCTGAATGAGACGGCCGCTCAATCACCGACAGTACCGACCAAAGTTCATTCTTTACCACTCTGTCATAAGCCTTTTCCAAATCCACGAAAGCGCAATAGACCTTCTGACCTTTGGCCAAATACTTTTCGGCTATGCATCGCAAGGAAAAGACTTGATCCGTACATCCCATACCCTTTCGGAATCCCGCTTGTGCATCATATACTTTCTCATCGGTTTCTTTCACTACTCTTTCAATTAATATCTTTGCATACAATTTGCCGACGATGCTGAGTAAGCTAATGCCTCTGTAGTTTTTGCAATCCAGTTGTGATCCCTTTCCTTTGTAAAGAGGTATAATGACGGCCTTGCACCAGTCCCTGGACACTTGACCGGTTCTGAAGCACTTCTGAAGCACTTCTTGTCCAGCTTTCAGCATCTCGACAGAAACTCTATCATACCCTGCAGCCTTCTCTGATTTCATTCCTTTCAACGCTTTCACAATTTCATCCATGCTATACTATCTTCGTTCTCCGACACGTTTTCAATGCTTTCATTCAACTCCGAAATTGACGTGCTTGCCTCCTCTTTATCAAACAAACTTTCAAAATACTCTTTCCATCTTTCTAAGATGCATTCTTCCTCATTCACTAATCTTCCATTCTTGTCTTTTATTGACATTAGCTCAGAATTCTGGGTGTTACCCCTGGCTAAACGAACGGATTTCCAGAAAAACTTTATATTTGTTTGGAAATCTTGAGAGAGCCTTTCTTCCATTTTATTTTTCTGTTCGTCTGTCTTTCTTTCTGTCTACTAATTCCTTTACTAACACTTTCATTCTTCTATAATCCTTTTTCGCTTCACTGACTTCGTCAAATGAAGCCGTGTGATTTCTTTGGTTAGCTCTTGTGGCTAATCAATCCAACCACAACTTTTTCTTCTTACACACTGCTTCTTACACTTCTTTATCCCACCAAACATTCTTCTCCTTTTTTCCTTTGTGCCTCTTCCTTACTCCACATACTTCACTTGCCACACTTACTACTTTATTTTTGAAACTATTCCACAATTGTTCAGTCTCACTAATCTCATCCATACCATTGAATTCGGTTTTTAATCTACTCCTATACTCATCATTAACTCCTTCTTCTTGCAAATTCTCCACTTTTATTCTTTTTAAATCGTCAGTAACTGTACGGGGTCGTTGTCTACATCCTTTAAACAAGCCACTTAATCGGCACAATACCAGGAAGTGGTCAGAATGGATACCCGACCCTCGATACACCCTGGAGTCGATAACATTCTTCCTAATTCTTTCATCCACTATCACAAAGTCAATCATTCTTTTCCTAACATTCTCCGCCTCTCGAGTGTATCCATTTGTGGTCAAACCTCGTGTTTGTTACACAAAGGTTCCACTCTTGGCAAATTTTTAACACGCTTCTCCCATTATCATTTACTCTCTCGTCACCGTACATTCCGAGAACCTTTTCAAATCCATCCCTTTTTATTCCTACCCAGCCATTGAAGTCACCTAACAAAACTAATATTTCATTACTCTTACATACTTTCAAAACTTCTCTTAGTTCATCCCAAAATATCTGCCTTTCATCCCGAACGCGCTGTGAGATACTCGCACCCCGGTCTACTGGAGTGTAAACTCCTACCAAAAATATGCGCATCATTCCCACTTTCAGTCTAATCCACATCAGTCTGGAATTCACACATTCAAATTCTCTCACACACTCAGCCATTCTTGCGGAAAGAACAACACCAACTCCCTGACAGGCGCGATCCGAACTAGGTACCCCAGACGAATACGCCGTGTAGGTTCCATGCAAGGTGGTATCGCATCCTTTTCGTTTCGTCTCTTTAACACAAAATATCAATTTTTCTCTCATCCATCATCTGCAAAACCTCATTTAATTTCTCTTCCATTCCTCCTCCAACATTCAGCGTAGCAAAGCGGCTCTTCGTGAGCCGCTTGTCGCCCCCGCGAGAAAGGAGACGTGACGGGTGGCGTACCACGTCGCCGCCATTCGGATAATAATTATTATTTTGAATCTCCATTGCGTTCCCACGAGTAAAAGGGATTTAAATGTCCACAACAGCAGAGCCCTGTACTGAAGCATGGCGGTTCACCACTGTGTCCTGTGACCGCCAACACAGACACCCTCCGTTCAACGCCAGTACTACCCTCTGGCTATGCATTCCTCGGCACGGGTCGGCTAACACCTTGGATTTGGGGGTTTTATATTGGAGTTTTCCTTCTCCTAGACGGGTTGCAGCACAAAATGCTAACAAGGCCCATCTCCCCGGGTTCTATTTTGGAGTTTTCCTTCTCCTAGACGGTATTAAGTATCCTTTCTGAATATATAAAAAATTACATTATATCCGTGACGGGTGCGTTTTTTTTACATTATTAATTGTTTCTATAGAAAAAAAACGCACCCGTCATGGATATATGTAGTATGCCAAAAAATTAGAAATAATTCGTAGCATAACCATCTGCAAGTATATTACCGTATTTGTTGCGGTTCTTGAGATATTTTGATTTTTTGTTCCGGCTCCATACATGTTTTTTTTTGGGCATAACCCATTTCATTCATGTTGACTTTGGTTTTTGTGTTATTTCCATAGAAACAATTAATGATTTAAAAAAAAAAGCACCCGTGACGTATATATGTGGTATGCCAAAAAATCACAAATAATTCATAGTATTACCATCTGCGAGGATGTTACGGTTTGTTTTGCGGTTCTTGAGTAATAATGATTTGTTCCTGCACCATACATTTTTCTTGAAAAAAAATCGTTACTCGACAGTTTTCATTCCCAATCGTCTAAAATTCATAAGTTACCATAACAATGCTGGGCTATACCTATTTCAATAAAATAAAAAAAGATAAAAATAACGATTTCGGTTTCTATGTCAATGAAAGCCGAATTTCGTCCCACGGTGCGGCGTGCAGGTTGTCATAAGGAACCAGTGTGTGGCGTCGCCCTACATATTACCTTCGAGAGGCGGAGGTTCGGATCCAGGGCCTTCGGGTCCAAGGAGGGGACAGCCTCGGCTGTCGGCAGCAGGCGGTTTTTCGCGGTGGAATTTTTACTGCGTCCGTGTCACCGCCACCATTGCTGCGAGACGGGCATACCGTGGAGGGTTTAGTCGGCATTTGGCCCCTTGGCCACGAGTCCGACATATCCGTCCTAGTTCCCCGGCTAGGCGGAATGCCGTAATGCATTACCCCACGTTAAAAGAAAGGGTCAATGAAGTCTAAATAAATATTTTTTTTAAATTAAAATTTATATAAAAAATATAAATTTTTGTACTGAATATGATTGTTCCGCACACTGGTGGAATCCCGCCTTAATAGATACATGTATTTTAACACTAATGATTAACATTATACCTGCAAGTAACAACAAACGCATCACAAAAATTCAAACAAACCGTTTCTACATAAAATTTTATTCGATGCCTCACATGTGTCGTAATAACTAGGTTACTATTGATCCTCATACACATGCACATAAGTAGTTAGACCACCTGCAATAATTGTGACGTGATTTATTTAATATGATCTGCCCAAGTCGACCAGGCATAGTTAAACTGGCTCGGATGAGACTTAGGGTCTCGCACCAAGGGCATCCTAGGTATTGTTCTATTCTTCTCAGTTTCCAATTTTTGAAGCAGTTGCTGCACGATGTCTGGATATAGTTTTGAAATGTCCTTCGTTTCGCAAGGATCTTCAATGACATTGTAGAGACAGACGGTTCCTAAAAGTAATAGAAAGAAAATCGAATATGAATATGGTAATTTTAGTTCAATACCAAATACTTAAACTTATACATAATAAATATATACCTACCATTTTCAGGGTAACATAATGACACATCTCGTTCATCGCTCCTTTTTAAGCAATCGACTATATGCCTTTTCTTTATTTCATCATCTGCCATATTTACTTCTAGACCATTACTCTGAAGAACCGAATACACAGTGCTGTTTTTCACAGCATCGACGTATGATGGGGGGCTTCCAATAATTCCCCTAAGATCGTGGCCCTGATAATTACTGTATTCTTTTATCACACTCCCTGTAATTAATTTGTACTCTCCCGATATAATCATATAGAAACCTTGGAAGTCATCGATTTCAACTATTTCGTTACGCTTGGATGGCGCATTTGTAATAATGTTGTCCCATTGATTAAACCCGTCTATACCTGGCGGAGGGTTGGCACCCACCGCGTGGAGCAAAGTCGGGAGCCAGTCCGAAATATGCATATACCCATTCCAAGCCCGGCTCACGGGATTTAAGTTTGCCTTCCACAAAAATCCGGCTACCCTCACGGCGCCTTCGAATGGAGACATTTTAATCCCTCTCAACGGCCAATTAGATCCATAATTTAGGGAGAGCCCCGACGTCATGCCACCGTTGTCCGATGTGAACACTATGATAGTGTTGTTCAATATCCCTTTATCGGAAAGTGATTTTACTATATCGCCCACGCTGTCATCTAGTTTTTTAACCATGGCTGGAACAAAACATTATCTATCACTATCAGTACATTTAGATACACTTTGATCTAAATATAACGAACCTAGTTTAGGTACTAAATAGATTACTTTTTTTCGATAGTTCGACACGCATACATCTAGAACATTTAATTTTACTGTTTGCTTTACTGAGTATATAGTTTAATGGGTGTAGTCAATTCCTAAGCGCTACAATAAACTAACCGAGTATGCCCAAATATGTATTTCAACAGAAACATAATATTAAGCCTCCATTTTCTTAACTATCGAAATTAAGAGAAAAATATTTTAACTATAGTTTGACGCGCGCAGGGAATTACCTGATAATTTCTTAAAATGTAATAAGGGATAAGTTCGCCTTTGTATTGTTATGTGTGTTTTTTCCTATGTTTCTTTTTTGTACAATAAAGTGTTTTACTACTACTTAAAATCTGTTACTACTACTATTATTTCTATCGTGCCATTGAAATAATAGTAGATTTTGCATGATAGAGTCTGTGTGGAGTTAAAGAAATTTTAAGGTAAATATCATTCCGGGTTAATACCCCTGTTCACCCTGCCATCTTCAGCCCGGTTGACGGTACTGTTTTAAAGTCACCTGCTAGTATGCGCCGCTGCTGTGACTCGATGTGGCGCATGCGGCGCACCTCATCTGGCGGCGCCTGCAGGATGGCGCCATCATTGCCGCCATGGGGTGCGTTGTGTGCCACCATCAGGAACAGCGGCGACGACGGGTCGTGAGCTTCGATAACTGCAGCATACAATCGTTTTTAAGGGGTTACTCTCTGTAGTTATCATCCCAAATGGTGACGATAAACTTTATGCAAACTATTCCCACGCGTTACAACCGCGTTAATATTCAAAGGCTTCCTTAATTAGTGTAATGATATATTTAGGAAACTAATATACTACTAGAATATTTAAGCAGCAAAGAAATTTTATTTAATTGGAAAACATCTCTTAGCCCTTTGTTATATAGGAAAGAAACAACATAACTTATGATATGATCTTTCTAATTTTTTCCTTAAACGTCACGACGAGCGTCAAGGAGGCTTCAACTGTCATCATTTGTGTGCTTTAAAGGATTAATGAAGTAGCTCGCGTCGAAACAAAAACAATTCCACGTGTAACAAGATGTCCGTCCAACTTCTAATTACTCCGACCGAGCTACGTAATCTAAGCTTACTTGATGTAGCCTCCCGGCTGTACAGGTCGGTGACATAGCCCGTGGAGTCCCACGCGGGAGTCTCGTTCCTGTACAAGTCGTAGCCGGACACGGTCCCAGAGCTCCACTGAAACATCAATCAACAAGACACTTCTACGTAACGATTCTTCTTTATTATCAGGCGGGTGAGGCGGGAATGTTTTACACTAGCAAAAAAATAGGTAGAATCTGAAATACAGGAACTATTTTGCACATTTGGAGCTTACTACCTATTTATAGATTGGTAAATATTTTATAATAAACAAAGTATGTTTATTATCTTTGTGATATTTTGGAGTTGCGTGGGAATTGTTTTAGATTAAGCCGGAATAATAGATACATCTGTAATATACCTACTTGAACAAAGTTGTTACAGTATTTACTTTTTATTTATTTATTAAAATGTGGCTTTCCCCTCTTGTAGATTCAGGAAGGATTTTGCCAATGACGACGTATTTTGATTTGGTAATAGGAATTGTGCAAATGCTCATAGAGCGCAACGTTGTTCGGTAGTTATATTATGAGCTCTTGTAAAGCGATAGCAGGGGCCGTTTATCAAAAGCTTGTAGCTTGTAATACAAGTGGAAGTCCCTTTTTGACAGCTTTTGTTAGAAAGGGACTTCCACTTGTATTACTAGCTACAAGCTTTTGATAAACGGGCCCCAGGACTATACAAGGGCCACGTGGAGTTACTTGGCGTTGACGCCAGAACGGTGGATAAACTCGTATCTAGATTAATTCTTCATTATCCGCACACTTCCTCATTATTTTACTGCATAATATAATAGGCTATCAGTATTACACTTTAAATAACGTTAATGAGCCAAAACAAAAAAAAATATCACGACTCGATATCACCAAGCTAGCGGTCGACAAGCAACTCCCAGTGTTTACTTGTAGGTTAGATTAGAAGACAGAGGCCTATTCGGATATTTATGACGTGTTATGGGTATGATCTGTCAGCTGTCAACAGTAACATTTCTTTAACCCTTAACCAGGTAGTGATCTAATAGCTACCACGTAGAAATTTTTTTTAACGAGCAGAGAAAAGACAACGACAAAAAATGTAAGTCATAATTTATCACAGTTATGGATTTTTGGTAAAATATACGCTCTAAAAGTTTGTGTTTCATATATAACCTCTGCTCGTTTGGGGCACGTATAGTGATGAGCCGTGGGAAGTCACGTTTTGTTGCAAATATTGCAATACTGTGTATTTATTTAAAAATGCTACGAAATTTGCCTGCCATTTAGGCAAATGTGCCAAAACACCATGTGACGTTCAGTGTTACTTTAAAAACCGTGAAAAAAATAAGTATTTTTAGATTTTATATTGTTATATTAAAGTTAGTTTCATTTTTATACACTGTGATTAGTAAGTAGGTCAAATATGATGATTTTATAACGATTTTTTTTAATTTAAGAAAAAAATGTTCCTAGAAAAATATTTAGTCAATTTACTGTGATTTTTAGGGTTCCGTACCCAAAGGGTAAAAACGGAACCCTATTACTAAGACTCCGCTGTCCGTCTGTCCGTCCGTCTGTCCGTCTGTCTGTCTGTCACCAGGCTGTATCATATGAACCGTGATAGCTAGACAGTTGAAATTTTCACAGATGATGTATTTCTGTTGCCGCTATAACAACAAATACTAAAAACAGAATAATATAAATATTTAAATGGGGCTCCCATACAACAAACGTGATTTTTTTGCTGTTTTTTTCCGTAATGGTACGAAACCCTTCGTGTGCGAGTCCGACTCGCACTTGACCGGTTTTAATTAAACTGTGATGATTTTCTAAAATTTCTTTTTATTTTCAATTTTTCCAACAACTATGGGCATACTCCCGGGAACATTGGGAATGCTCCCAGGAAATATTGGGAATATTCCCGGAAACATTGGGAATTTAGTTCCCTGTGTGAGTTACACTGTCTAATTTCTCAGTTAATAGTTAAATGGATAACGTTTTGATAGAATCCCCTATAACACAATATGTAAACATTATCAATTTCAAAATTCCCTAATGTTCCCTTACCTACCTAGGGATTATTCCCGGGAACGACACATCACTAGGCACGTACAAGTGGTCTATGTGTGGCCACTGCCCTGCTGGGAGTTTACATGATTGAAATGTAGGTATAGAATATTAGGTAAGGATTCAAATAACATGTAATAAAGATCTTGTGGCTTAGCGGTACCATATATGGAGAGTCATGCAATATTACTCTCCGCCATATTAGGTTAGGAATGTAGGTATATGTAACATGATATATTATTGTAAGAAGAGACATGCAATATGACTCTCCACCATATTAGGTTAGGAATGTAGACCACACACGGAGTCATGTAAGATGACCCTCCGCCATAAAAGGTCAAGCTATTGGACACCTGCCACGTACAGGCCTCCCCCCACCTAACCACATTTATATATATACCAGTTTTAATCAATAAATAGTACAGTTTATACTCGACAGTCTTGTGTTTTACTTCTGTCTTGGGTCCCATCCTTACAGATATTTAAGGGTAAGATTATTACTATTAATGAATCTTTCTAGTACAATATTCACCATTTTAAACAGGTATTTATTTTATAGTAACATTTTCAGACCTTATTTTGCTGTTTACTAATGTAAACCAGCAATATGCTGAGATGAGGCCATTTCGTGGCACTTTAATCTTATTTTATTTTTATTTTTTTATGTTTGTGCTTACGAATAAAATTTTATTCTATTCTATTCTAAACACGAATAAATGGCACTATTTTCTTATTTACATTGTGGTTTTATTATTTCATCGATTATAATATAGGTATATGTAAAGACACGTCTTTAACGTCTTTTGCCTAGAACCCTTAAAACTACTCTGTATGGCTAGCAGTGCAGTGGCTGTATATGTACCACCACCACCACCATATACCACCGTCCGTAACAGGCAGTTGGCATATAAAAACCAGGGTTTTTTTTATTGAAATAATGATTTAAAAAAACAAGAAATTAGTTTTCTTTTAACGTTATTATCTACCGGAATCAGTAACCAGAAGTAAAAAATTCGTCAGGCCTGTTTAAGGGTTAATCAGAAAGTTCACGGTCACCGCAAATGTCAGCAGATAGTTAGATCACATAACCTTTTCATAGCAAGATTATAAAATTCGAATCGCCCTCATAATATCGACTAAATATCATGTCTCTTCAGGTTGTTTTAAGGGTCGGTTTAGAAATTCAGTTTTCAATGCGATATTTCTTTTACCCATTATAGGTACTATGTAGTTGATATTACCTATCGCTAAAAATATCATCATTTCAGGTAATACAAGAATTATTGTTATTATATTCCTAGGTCCGTTCCAGTTTTCATCGCGTGGCCATTAACAAATGTTTACAAACTCATCAAATTTAAAACCAGTCTTACAAGGGTTGAAGTAGGTACCTACTTTAGTTTCGTCAATAATGAAGTAAAGGTTACTTAAATGGAATAGTTACCGACTCCTCAATCGTGTACTCATAGTAATCAATATATCCGCCTCGGTGCCCGAAGTGTGTGTCGAAGCCACGCGCCGTGGGCAGAGCCGCCGACCGAGACAAACCCACATGCCACTTTCCCACCAAATGCGCCGAATAACCCAACTCCTTCAGATATTGTGGTAAAATCTTCTCGTTTAGCGATAGAAATCTGTCCTCACTCTGCAGGAGAGGATAACCTTGCATGCCTGTAATGTAGGTACAAACGACATAATAAGGAAAATCTGAACAAAAAATTTAAAGTATTACGCAATAACGTTGTTTCTTATGAATACTTAATACCGAAATAATTGACACTGAATTGGAGGTAAGTATTTCATCGTGGAGCCTGAATAATGTTTTTAATTTTTAATTTATGAGCCCGCGGCTTTCTCGAACGGTCTAGATCGCTTGTACGCGCCATTTGAATTATTTTAAGAAAATAAACGTTTTTATGGTCTGGCAAGTCAACTTTGTCAGTAGAAAAAGTTGTGAAAGTCAAAAACTTTATTCGTTCGTTCATTTTACTGACAAAAAGTTAGCTTGCCAGAATTATATAAATATTGCATACACTTTTTTATTCGGGAAATTCTTAATAAAATAAACCAATTTTATTTAAATTATAGCTTTTTTCTTATAACTATAAGGTACTGCAGCGTCGAGACGATGGAACAAAAATAAAGGTTTGTTTTTATCTGGGAAAAAAACAAAGGTGCGTTGTGTTATTTCTAGCAACTTAATATGTTTAGTATCAAGACATAGATATTACACATATTTGCGTTTGCATGACTGCAAATATTTGCATACTGGTAATTAATACTGGCATGACCTGGACGGAGAGGACATATATACCTGACCAAAAATAAGCATTTTAGACTAGCCAATGTCAAGGCGTAGTGTTTATGTGATGTGATTTACCTTCATCCTTTATCAATAGAATTTTAGTTATTAATAAGAATGAATCTTAATTAGCTGAGTCATTATCACAGCGAACTAACAATAGTCTTAAGTGCCATTGAATTGACGTTACAGGCACTTAGGTCCTTTATCTCTATTGCCACCATTTTAAACATTGAAATATATAGGAAACGACCAAAAAAATATATCTAACTACCAAACCGGCTCACATAATTTCACGAAGATCGATACAGAAATGCGACCCGCAGAGGAGAACATCCGGACATTCGGAAACAGAGACCTTCGCTAACTAACACTGTGTGCCTATTTTTCACAAAACCTGAGTTCCATTATTAGGTACTGCCAGGGTTCAGCGTCAGCTTTATCTTGGGTAATGCTCTCATAAGACAAGTGCTCATCAAGACGTGCCGGATGATCAAAACAGCGTGTGCCTATATTGCACCACACCTGTGTTCCACTAGGTACTGCCAGGGTTCCGCCTCAGCTCTATGTTGGGTACTGCTCTCCAAAGTGCTCATTAAGACCAGTGGGATGGCCAAAACAGCGTGTACCTATGTTGCACCAAACCTGAGTTTCACTATGTACCGCCAGGGTTCAGCATCAGCTCTACCTTGGGTACCGCCAGGGGTTTAGCCAGGGTTCACGGTTTCCAGTTCGGGGTTTTGACAAAAACGAGGCCAATCTATATGTATCTACCTACTTACAATCAAAAAACGATTTTTTTAAATCGATCCCGAAATGATGGAGTTATTGAGTAACAAAAATAAAATAAAAACTTCAAATCAAAAAATCTATTCATGATTCTAGCCGCGGGCTAACTAGTTCCTAAGGGGTTAGGGGGCGCTTCTACGAGTAAGGTGGAGTGTGAGCGTAGGGAGGTTTTGGATAGGGATAGTAGGCCCAGGCTAGTGCGTCACTCGACCATTGCTGAGGATGACATCTTACCTAAACGGAAGTTAGTGCCGGTTCATCAAGGGGGTCTTAAATTCACGGGGGGAAATAAGATGAGTGTGGACGCCTTCTTGGAACGAGTTGGTGAATTGAAAGAGGCTAGAAATGCAACTGATTTAGACCTATGGCGTTACGCGATTGATTTTTTTGAAAGGGATGCATTAGTCTGGTTCAGGGCCAATAAAGAGTACGCGAGTAGTTGGGATGAGATGGTCATTCTCCTGAAACGTGCATTCCAGAGACCGTATTATCAGGAAGAGGTATTAGCGGAGATAAGGGCCAGGACGCAAGACAGTAATGAATGCTTATATATAACATAACGTTATGTGTATATCGAAATTCTATCACACAACCGAAATATACCGGTTCGATACCAGTATTTTTCCATACCGGTATAACCCTGGCTGCCGTCCAGCATCAACGCATGGAGCAAAATAGCATGTTGTCTGTAACGGTTCTATACGAAGTAATAATAGTGCAATGGATAAAAGAGATAAATTTGACTATCAAATATTTTAAATAGGTAAATAGTCTATTTATTGTAAAATTCGATGAATTTCGGCATACCCGTAAGAAATTTTTATCCCGGATTGTCTTCCCTAAGGAGGTGCTATAAAAAGTTTTCGGGACATACAATTTCGTTTATAGTTTATTTATGATTATGACCCACCCAAAGTATAGGCATGTTTTCCAGAAAGCAGCGCCGATCGCGATGGCGTGCACAGACAGTGCGAGTAGAAGCGCTGGAGCGCCACGCCCGAGCGCGCCAGCAGGTCGATGTTCGGCGTGCGCACCTGCTCCGAGCCGTGGAAGCTCACGTCGTCCCAGCCCTGCATCATGGTACAATAATATACTGCACCTGGTCACTACAATGCAGACTTCATACACACTGCATTACGAAGCGTTTACAAAGAGTGCGAGGTCACCACACACATAGGTGAAATTTTAAGTAAAATGCTAATCCGTAAGTAAACAGAACTGTTGAGTTGCTTTTTGCACTGGCTTACATGGCAGTTAGCCCATGTTCATCCCTAGAAACTAGAAGATATTTAAAATATACTTATTAGTACAGGAGTACCTACGGGAGCGCCTATGTGTGGTGAGGCCCTGAGGCCCTACCGCGAAACATGAAAATCTAAGTTTCTTTATCGCTCTAATATGCAAGAGCGATAGAGAGGGAAGTAACGAAATTTAGTTTTTCGCGTTTTTAACCTCTAATAGGTCATGAAATAAAACTATGAAAACGGATTATATCGCGTATATTGAATTTATAATACATCCCGACGTTTCGAACTCTTTACAGCGTTCGTGGTCAACGGGTGACTGAGGAAAAATTACAAAATGCAAAAATACCCACATACTAAAATAATGAACAATCATAGACTACAAACTTTAAGGCTGGTTGTACATGCAAAATCGGTTCATAAGGCTAGTTATACACTATAATTATTTTTCAAGTAAAGATATATATATATACGCGATAAAAAACTATGCCGGCTCCAACCCTACACCACGGACCCGAGAAGATTTAATTCCCTCCTAAATTGTAGGAGGGTATCCCAATATGGGACCGGCAACAAACTCGGCGGGACACATCTTTTCAAAACATCAGAATGTCCAGCATCATCCAACACTACGGTCTCACAGTCTATGTCTCGCTTGCTCCTTTATCAGGTGGACTACAGGATCCCAAGCTGGTGGTAGAGAAAAGCCATCTTCCCTATTAAAGTTTGGATATTTCTTAATCTCAATGGCCTCGCGCAGCATTCTGGGTATGTAACGCTTCTCCTTGGCAAGAACCAGAGGCTTATCAAACTTGATTGAGTGATTGGCTTTATCCATGACATGCTCACAGACAGCAGACCTAGGTCGACGGTGCTTGACATCAGCTATGTGTTCCTTCACCCGAGTGGAAATGCTCCGTTTCGTCTGCCCGACATATGATAGGCCACACTCACAGTCCAGCCTGTACACTCCTGCAGTCTGTAGAGGGGTATTGCATTTTACAGGCCTCAGAAATTGTGACATCTTCTTCATTGGCTTGAAATATGTTTTTATAGAAGCACGCTTCAAGATGTGGCTGATCCTGTCCGTGACCCCCCTGACAAAAGGCAGAATGGCAGGCTTGCGCTCAACTGTGGGGATCTTAATGTGGGACCTCTGGTTGACCCGCGGTATCCTGAGCTCGTTTGCCTGGAGCGCGCGCCTGGCATGCTGGAGCTCCGCGGCCAGATGCTGGTCATCACATATCCTCTGGGCTCTCTGAAACAAAGATTTGCCTACTGTAACAAGTTGACTGGGATGGTGATGCGATTTGCCATTTAAGTACCTATCAGTATGAGTAGGTTTCCTATACACAGTGCGACCTAGGGTGTTATCAGGATTTCTTTTTACCAATACATCTAAGAAGGGGAGAGAACAGTCTTTTTCCAACTCCATAGTAAATTTTATTTTGCTATGGATGGAATTTAGGTGATCCAAGAAGGTTGAAACACTACTTTTTGGAAGTATAGTAAAAGTGTCATCTACGTATCTTTTAAATATCTTCGGTCGCACAGGAGCCAATGAGAGTGCCCTCTCCTCGAAGTCCTCCATAAAGATGTCAGCGACTACTGGAGACACCGGAGACCCCCTGGCCACGCCGTCGACTTGAAGGTAGAATTCACCATTCCATAGCAAGTAGCCAGATGTAAGGCAATGTTCCAACAGCTTAGCATATTCCTCTAACATGTTCTGCTCACATAACCTCTTCTTGACAATTTCAATGCAGTCTTGTACCGGTAGGCTTGTAAATAGCGACTGGACGTCAAAACTGACCATGATCTCATCATCAGTCAATGTTACATGTCAATCAATGTGTGTGTGTCCAGTCGCTATTTACAAGCCTACCGGTACAAGACTGCATTGAAATTGTCAAGAAGAGGTTATGTGAGCAGAACATGTTAGAGGAATATGCTAAGCTGTTGGAACATTGCCTTACATCTGGCTACTTGCTATGGAATGGTGAATTCTACCTTCAAGTCGACGGCGTGGCCATGGGGTCTCCGGTGTCTCCAGTAGTCGCTGACATCTTTATGGAGGACTTCGAGGAGAGGGCACTCTCATTGGCTCCTGTGCGACCGAAGATATTTAAAAGATACGTAGATGACACTTTTACTATACTTCCAAAAAGTAGTGTTTCAACCTTCTTGGATCACCTAAATTCCATCCATAGCAAAATAAAATTTACTATGGAGTTGGAAAAAGACTGTTCTCTCCCCTTCTTAGATGTATTGGTAAAAAGAAATCCTGATAACACCCTAGGTCGCACTGTATATAGGAAACCTACTCATACTGATAGGTACTTAAATGGCAAATCGCATCACCATCCCAGTCAACTTGTTACAGTAGGCAAATCTTTGTTTCAGAGAGCCCAGAGGATATGTGATGACCAGCATCTGGCCGCGGAGCTCCAGCATGCCAGGCGCGCGCTCCAGGCAAACGAGCTCAGGATACCGCGGGTCAACCAGAGGTCCCACATTAAGATCCCCACAGTTGAGCGCAAGCCTGCCATTCTGCCTTTTGTCAGGGGGGTCACGGACAGGATCAGCCACATCTTGAAGCGTGCTTCTATAAAAACATATTTCAAGCCAATGAAGAAGATGTCACAATTTCTGAGGCCTGTAAAATGCAATACCCCTCTACAGACTGCAGGAGTGTACAGGCTGGACTGTGAGTGTGGCCTATCATATGTCGGGCAGACGAAACGGAGCATTTCCACTCGGGTGAAGGAACACATAGCTGATGTCAAGCACCGTCGACCTAGGTCTGCTGTCTGTGAGCATGTCATGGATAAAGCCAATCACTCAATCAAGTTTGATAAGCCTCTGGTTCTTGCCAAGGAGAAGCGTTACATACCCAGAATGCTGCGCGAGGCCATTGAGATTAAGAAATATCCAAACTTTAATAGGGAAGATGGCTTTTCTCTACCACCAGCTTGGGATCCTGTAGTCCACCTGATAAAGGAGCAAGCGAGACATAGACTGTGAGACCGTAGTGTTGGATGATGCTGGACATTCTGATGTTTTGAAAAGATGTGTCCCGCCGAGTTTGTTGCCGGTCCCATATTGGGATACCCTCCTACAATTTAGGAGGGAATTAAATCTTCTCGGGTCCGTGGTGTAGGGTTGGAGCCGGCATAGTTTTTTATCGCGTATATATATATATCTTTACTTGAAAAATAATTATAGTGTATAACTAGCCTTATGAACCGATTTTGCATGTACAACCAGCCTTAAAGTTTGTAGTCTATGATTGTTCATTATTTTAGTATGTGGGTATTTTTGCATTTTGTAATTTTTCCTCAGTCACCCGTTGACCACGAACGCTGTAAAGAGTTCGAAACGTCGGGATGTATTATAAATTCAATATACGCGATATAATCCGTTTTCATAGTTTTATTTCATGAGTAACTATCGCGGTAACCGAAGACAATATTCTCTAATAGGTCAGTTAAGTAGGTGCGCTAGATCGTAGGTGCCATAAAAGAAAGGTACTTACCCTCGTCGACACATTGCAATATTAAACTTTATAAAAGTAGGTACTACCTATAATCGAATCAGGAATATACATTTTCGACAATATAAAAAATAAATAGCAATGTGACAGAAATCACAGGAAAGACAGAATCGCACCACAAGCGTTCCTTTTTACCTGTATGGTGGAAAGAGAAACTATCTAACCGTTCTGTCGTTGTGTCGTGGATTATATGGGAACCAATTAGAGATGGGCCGAATATGGACTTTGCCAAATATCGAACCGAATATTCGGTTGCGCTAAAACTGCCTAACGTGCTTTTCGACCCTTCCCCTCTGGATCGGCCGGGAATGTTTGTGCCTAACCGCGAGGAGCACCCGCGCCAGCTAGCGGACGCCCTTAAAAGAATTTGTTTATTCGGTAAATATTCGGCAGTTCGAACCGAACTATTCGGCCGATTACGAACATTGTAAAATATATCGAAAACCGAGTAATTACCGAATATTCGGCTCATCTCTAGAACCAATACATTCAACGACTCTTCTCTTTCCGCACAGACTTATTTAAAATGTAAAAATAGCTGAACTACAGTTTTTACACATTAAATACCTACTTATACTGAAAGCATCGACACTAAACAAATTTTAAATGTAAATACTTTTAAAATTTTATGGTTAATCTTTTCTTAGAAATAGGCAATAAAGATCTATTAGTTACAAAAAGTTTCACAAATATAAAAGAAATACTTATGATGTTTTGAACTAGGTAGTTTTTATTACAAAATAACCAGCAATTATTTACTTACCAGGTCATCTGCAAGTATATAAACTATATTCGGCTTCACATTACTTTGACCTCTTACCCCGAGAGTCATCACAATTATTAAAATCACTGCACACCACGTTTGCAAACACTCTGCCATTACTTTTAATTTATATTTTAAATAAATAGTATATTATTATTTCTACATAAATCTTAATCATTCTCGCGCATGAGACGAGGCCTGTGCCCAGCAGTGGGACGTATATAGGCTGAAATATTATTATTTCTACGTAGAATAAACCTAGCTACATTACCGCAGAGCAGAAGACTGAGAGAGACCGACTGAGTGGCCAATTCAAATGTACATTTTGACATCAAAAAGATGTCACTTAGTTATCAGTCGCCTGTCATTCGCCAGTCCGTCACGCTCGCGCCAATACTAAGTATAAGTACGGGCGAAATGCACGCGTGAATGATAAGTATAACTAATTTACATAATTTAAATGTATAAAAATATACGTTCGAATTGGCCCCCCAAATTGCTTATCGTATGTGCAGTACTAGATCTTATTTAAAGAGAACAAGATAAACAATTGCATGACTTTTCAACTGCGATATACCGTCCGTGTATTAGTCATACTTGTTATGGCCATTTTTTGCCCGGATGCTGCACTTCATGATAAAAGCAAGCCGCTTTGCACAGTGCTAGTAGGAACCAAACTGAGTGATTTGACCCGCAGCAGCGCAAGTTTCACCCGTTAGGAACAGAGATGGCGCCACTTCTTTAAAAAATATTTCAAAAAATTCTACAAGCTAAACCAATGAACCGATTTAAATGTTTAATATCTCAAATGAAAGCTCATTATATACATTACTTTAAAAAAATACTCAAAAAATATATACTGATTACTTTCGACAAAAAACGGCATCTTAAGTTTTTTTTTTACTCGATTGATAGTTTTTACTTGGTTTCTCAAAAAAAATGTATGGAACATTAATAGCTTAATGCATGTATATAATACTGAATAAATAACAAGCATTATAAAAAAAAACCCGACACCGATACCTCTCATACTTCACGAAATATAAAAGTTTGAATGTGAGTGTAAATTTCTTCAAAATATATTTCAAAAAATTCTACAAGCTTAACTATTTGACCGATTTCAATGTTTAATATCTCAAATAAAAGCTCATTATATACATTACTTACAAAAAATACTCAAAAAACATATACTGAACCCTTTTGGCGAAAAACGGCATCTTAAGTTTTTTTTCTTACTCAATTGATAGTTTTTACTTGATTTCTTTAAAAAAAATTATGGAACATGAATAGTTAATTAAATATATATATAGTACTGAGTATATAAAAGTATTACAAAAAACCCGAAACCGATACCTTTCATTCTTCACGAAATATTTTTATTATTTAAGTTCAATTATGCACGTTCTTACAAATAAATCCTTTAAAAGAAATGTCCAACCGCAGTAAGTGCACTGATTTTAATATGAAATGTGTCATGTGAAAAGAAAACACCCAATTTATTTTAATAAATAAAAAATAAATAAATAAAAACTGAATAAAGTTTTTTCCTGGTGCTGAATTACAAAAAAATATAACAAATCTAAAATTAGGAATTATTTTTATTTAAAGTGACTACATTTGTAAACAAAAAACTTAAATGTCCTCTTCGGGTTTACCGGTAGATGTAAAACTGAAAAAGAAAAGTCGTTTTGAAGTACTCGTACCATTCCAATACTACAAAATCACTGATCATACATGAACTGGTTGCTGTAGATTACTTTTGAATTATTTTTGTGCCAAGTTGATAACCATTAAACCTATAATTTTGTACCAGACCTATAATTAGTGGTCAGCATGCAAAATAACCCTGGATTGAAAATTACATTAACTTACTTTTGATTTGTACAGCCACATTTGCATGATTTACACTGGGCTGTGCATGGTAACCTGACGCGACGACACTCACAACGCATAGTTTCGCAGCCAGATTTGCAGCCACAATGGTCCAAGAGGCTTAATTGCGACCAAATCGCTGTAACTGCCGACCATTCCGTTCATTTGAAGAAATTTACACTCACATTCAAACTTTTATATTAGGTATCGGTGTCAGGTTTTTTATAATACTTGTTATTTATTCAGTAATATATATATGCATTAAGCTAATCATGTTCCTTACATTTTTTTTTGAGAAACCAAGTAAAAACTATCAATCCAGTAAAAAAAAAACAACTTAAGGTGCCGTTTTTTGTCGAAAGTAATCAGTATATATTTTTTGAGTATTTTTTTAAAGTACTGTATATAATGATCTTTCATTTGAGATATTCAACATTTAAATCGGTTCATTGGTTTAGCTTGTAGAATTTTTTGAAATATTTTTTAAAGAAGTGGCGCCATCTCTGTTCCTAAGGGGTGAAACTGCCGCTGCTGCGGGTCAATTCGCTCAGTTTGGTCCCTACTATAACTGTACAAAGCGGCTTGCTTTAATCATGAAGTGCAGCATTTTGTTCATAACAAGTATGACTATATCAAATGTGGAGATCATGAATCTAGTATAACTGGATCGGTCATGAGGGGTGGGGGAAAATGACCGAACAGGATAGTCTTATGTATCTTTCAGTAGGAGTAGCAGAGAAAGCGCTGTTATTGTTTGTCCTTGTCATAGTTTCACTTTTCCACCGCTGCCACAACCGAGGTTGTGGCAAACAAATAAGTACGTGACATGTCATGTTTGTTTGTTGCTTGTTTAATTATCGTTGTTTTGTATGAAATTGTGCTTTCTCTTATGAAATATAGTGATGGTTAGCGTTTTGAATGCTTGAACTTTGATAAAATACTGGTGAATTGTTCTGTAATCGGCTGTAATAGCCGCTCTGAGCAAAAATATGAGATCATAACCTTTCACACGTAAGTACGGTATTTTACACCTTCCTCTTAACGCAATATGTGAGAATAACATCGTAAAATTACGTTACACTCAAAGCAATGTAGAATCAAACGATTTCAATAAAAATATCACAATTATTTACGCAAATTAACAAAACATTATTTGTAAAATTATCCGCCCAAATTACGTAGGTAGGTAGGAGTCTGAGGTCAGCCATTTTTAAACTTCTTCTTAATTTAGCTGCATAACAATCATGTTAGGGATACCAGATGAAAATATCATAATTTTATGGGTAATTTTGACCTCGAAGTTTTTTCGTACATCTAATTCCAAAAAATAAATAAACAAATGTTGTGAAGATTAAATGTGGTGTACATTAATTGGTGTGATTGCGATTAGTGATTTCTTTAAATTAAAACCCATAATACATTTTATTTTACGTTTTATTTACTAAACATGTTTAGTTTTGTACCACCTGCGCGAATTATAGGAGGTATTTCATTGTTTATACGCCTAAAAAGAACGGCCCATTGACATTTTATTTAACAATTTTTTAATACCGTCAAACAAGCTAACTTTGCCTCCAGGGTAATCGCCCCAACGTGATATCAAATATTGGGGTAATTTTTACCAATATGGTATCCCCACGTTTATGACGTCATCTATGTCTATCCCTTACGGGCGCACGCGTATAGCTGGTCTATGTAATGCTAGGTCTATGGTGGAGATAATGTCCGGTCGGTGTAGTGATATTAGAGTTTCGAATAGGTAGCTTTAAACGAGTATGCATAATATCATTCACATGTTAATTTGCACTTCAGATTAGAATTAATATGTATAAATTATCCAAACACTTATTTAGTGTTGATTTGTTTTATTACCTACTACTTAATAAATTACTTACAAAACCTAAATGTTCTAAATGTCCTAGATACCTAGTAACTTATATTGACCGGGATATTGATTAGTGACTAGATACATTTTTTATTGTTTTTGAGCTTCCGATATTTCGACGCAGTTACATGCATCTTGTTCACGGGTAAACTGAAAATAGCGGGTGGGTGTAACTATATTGTTAAAACTACTCGTATTACTGTTTGTTTATACTCGTAAGTAAATCAAACCAGTTTTAATCATAGGTAAATACTGTAAGTAAAGAAGAGACGCCTGGCACGTGGAACTTGCCTGTTCCTGTCTCTGTCGCACGCTCATAATTATATTGCTGAAGGCCTATATACCGCGAACCACGTTCGACGTGTTGCCTCCCTGTCACACAGATATCGTTTTGGTGGATTTCGCAACTCGGCAACATGTCGAGTCCAACTTATTTTTTTTTGTTTTTGTGTGATACGTGAACTTTTAAATGTCTTTCTTGGAAATAGGTGTATGTTACTTCTAATATATTTAATTATGTAAAATAGGTATTGTGATGTGAGTGTCATTATGTTGCTATTTATGAAGAGTTGTCTAGCGGGGGTTCCATGTGGGGCATATGATATAATGCGTACTGCACGTTTTTGTAAAATGAATACGCGCTGCCATTCCGCTGCGGTGCCTCAGAATTATAGACCATAGCACTGCACATCACCGTATAAAACAGCGAGAAGTAGCTAGCCCTTAGCTGCTGGTGAGGCAAGATACGCGCTAACCTGCTCAGTGCGAAACAGGCACCAGACAATTTGCCACACACCACATGCATCAATATGCGCATTCCATTTCAAGGCCGCGTCCATATCAAAGCGATAACATATTTAAACTTGAATGCTAATAAATATAAATTTCGATATCGTATCGGAAATATTACGAGTACCGTTATCTATCTTAGAGAGTATCTAAGAGCATCTAGAGGTGGTTTAACGGCATATAATATGTACCTATTATTCATGTCTGCTAAATTGGCAGATAGTCGTATCTCCAATAGTACCTATAGTACTGTACACTGTTACTGGAACGTAATATACAAAAATCACAACTAGACCTGCACCAGCATTAGGAAGCTCGGCTCGGCTGCATTAGGAAGCCCAATTACACATTACACGTTATTCGCATCAAACTGATCAGTATAGGAAAAGAGCATGGAACTGTAAATTCACTAACTATAAGAAGTAAGAACTAAGCAATATTTTCTTTTTATGTAAAACCTAGCTACGTATTGTAACCATATAATTTGCTAAAATTTGAGCTTTAAAACATTTTAAGTTTTAAGAAATATTTAATACCGACCACTGTGTAGGTACATTAATACGCAAATGAGCATTTTTGGATTCATTCTACTTTAAAAAAACCGGCCAAGTCCGAGTCGGACTCGCGCACGAAGGGTTCCGTACCATTACGGAAAAAAACAGCAAAAAAATCACGTTTGTTGTATGGGAGCCCCATTTAAATATTTATATTATTCTGTTTTTAGTATTTGTTGTTATAGCGGCAACAGAAATACATCATCTGTGAAAATTTCAACTGTCTAGCTATCACGGTTCATGAGATACAGCCTGGTGACAGACGGACAGACGGACAGCGGAGTCTTAGTAATAGGGTCCCGTTTTTACCCTTTCGGTACGGAACCCTAAAAAGCAACTAAATGCATAAAATAAGTCATGTCATCGTTTTTCTTTTTTAATATGTGTATTAAAAAGTATGTACACAAGTAACGGCATTGTGTTATTCTATATTTATTTCGTTATATATTTCTTATACTTATCTCTTAGGCCCACTTGCACCACCCCACTAACCCGGGGTTAGGCGGTTAAACCGTTAACCCAGTGTCAAATTGTACTGGTAAGCGCAACTTGCACCTTCCCACTAACCCGGGCTTAACCGATTAAACCTGGAGTTACCATGGTTACCAGTACAATTTGACACTGGGTTAATGGTTTAACGAGTTAACCCCGGGTTAGTGGGATGGTGCAAGTGGCGCTAACCATGTTAACTCCAGCGGTGGCAGCATGGTTCCGTTTTTATCGCCTGTCACTATGCCTGTCGCACTTACATACTAGTTAGAACGTGACAGGCATGGTGACAGGTGATATAAATGCGACCGTGCTACGGCCGCAGGTTTAACCGGTTAACCTGGGTTAGTGGAATGGTGCAAGTGGGACTAAGAATATTAATAAAAATCATAATATTAATACCTACATGTATTTTTTTTTCTTATGTTACTCGAATATCACACATTATATTTATTTCAAAAAACAATCAATTAGGTCTTTATCGAGTTGTATACAACATGGAGACGTTTGCTATAACAACCACTCTATTTATAAATAAAATCACAACACTAAATAAAACATAACATTAATAAAGAAACCTACAATAGGTAATAAATAATTACAGAATAGTTCTTAAAATGCACAAAAAGTTTCTAATGCCCACTGTGCCGTTGCAGTTGACCATTATGGCCACGGTTGTATTCCTACTGTCAGGGTTTGATTCAGTCTTTGTTATATTTATTTCTCCTCTTAGCCTGGCCGTGAGGTTGGTAGCCTGGTTGACCCAGGGCATCCAGAAGTAGTTGAAGTTTGCCGGGTCAGCCTGCGGTTGGAGGACGAGAGGACCTCGTCGCATCTGAGTGGCCCATATAGCCCGGAGTCTGCTAGTCAACAGAGCCGCTATATTACTAGCTTGTGTCCACAAATTGTGACTCTCCGTTGGATCTCGCACGATATTGAATAGGCAACCTTGAGCTGAAAACGAACACATTTTGAGACATGTTTCTCATAGGTATAACACTTTAAACTCTCGCGTTTTGTACACACAATTAATGTCATTACTGGATCGGGTGGGTGTTTTGCTGGGAGGTCAGTCTTCCGTAACCAGAAGCTAGTGCAACCTAGCTGAAACATCGGATTTTAGTATTTGTTGTTATAGCGGCAACAGAAATACATCATTTGTGAAAATTTCAACTGTCTAGCTATCACGGTTCATGAGATACAGCCTGGTGACAGACGGACAGACGGACAGACGGACGGACAGACGGACGGACAGACGGACGGACAGACAGACAGCCAGCGGAGTCTTAGTAATAGGGTCCCGTTTTTACCCTTTGGGTACGGAACCCTAAAAATAAAAATAAAAAAAGTGAATTTTTTTAACGGTTTCTAATAATTTGTAAGACCAAGTATTGAAAACGTTACAATATTATAATATATTTGTGATTTACTCACAAAGCCCTATCATTTGGTATCCCACGTGGCATGGTTAAAAGAAAAAAAGTTGAAAACTGCAGTTTTATGACGCCACAGCAACTACCCCCACCACTTTCGCGCTTGTCATCTCATATATTTGTGTTCAGGACATCAAACTGAATGCATTAATACCATATTCACCCATATCTGAGACAACATGAACGAAAAGTAACCTAAAACCTGTTGCGCCGCCCTGCTATTAATATGAGTTAGGTTTCGAAGCTATTGAATGGTCTTGGTCGTTACCATAGTGTAGACATTTTGAGTCATGTGACTCGCGAGAAAGTGATTGTTGTGTCACATTCATTGCGACAGTTTGGGGAACTGATTTCGGAACATGCTAGAGACGCAAACGCAACCGTCCTTGCTAAGTGATCTTTTGTCATTGTTAAGTCACGAGAGATGTTTGGACATGATTACTTGGCGAAGATTACCTACGATGACGGCTATTGCATAGGTGATAGGTAAATAAAAAGTAAAGTTGGATTTAAGCAAGCAAAATAAAATGCAGTAGCAATACTAGCAATGTTTTACACCTACATATGTAAAACCGTAAAACCACTCAACTATAGTCGAATACTACAACTGCGTGATTAAGTATCAAAACCAATGTTTTTTTCTTTTTGTTTGAGTTATTTCTCTCATTTATCTTGCCTCAGAACTGCGTAATTTAAACAATAATTACGCCTAAACAAAGATATTCAAGTTAATTTTAAGCCATAGTTGGGTGATTTTACAATATGTATTTACAGTGATTTTGTCATTTTTAGGGTTCCGTACCCAAAGGGTAAAACAAAAACGGGTCCAAAAACTCCGCTGTCCGTCTGTCCGTCTGTCCGTCAGTCACTAGGCTGTATCTCATGAACCGTGATAGCTAGACAGTTGAAATTTTCAGATATTATCTATTTCTGTTGCCGCTATAACAGCAAATACTAAAAACATAATAAAATAAATATTTAAGTGGGGCTCCCATACAACAAACGTGATTTTTTTGCCATTTTTTGCGTCATGGTATGGTAGGGAACTCTTCGTGCGCGAGTCCAACTCGCACTTGGCCGGTTTTTGTTTTCAAGAAGTTGTAATGGTTAATAGTTACTATGTACAAAGTGGGTGGTAATATAAGCAATGATACATCACGGCATTGATGAACAATGTAATCCCCAATTTTCATGCAACTAATGTGACCTTTAGACGTAATACAAGAGCCACTATCGTGCACATACCATAAAGCTGTTTTGTAATACAACACTAAGTATTTAGAATTGCACGAAGACAATATAAATGGGCATTTAACTTACTTGGTGTAGGTTCACAAGGTTGCGGATCTCGAACTCTATCCAGCTGTACAACGGCCGTGGCCCTCCTCATCGCTTGTACCTCATCCGCTTCCAAATACATGCCCAAAGTCTCGAGGGCTCTCGCTGCGTCGCAAGTTCTTAATGTAGGGAAGTATTCTGGCGGTTGTCGTTTGTTCACCATAAATGGTGCCCCGTAATAACCATTGCTTACTCCTGTGACGTTGCCAACTACAATTTTATAGTCTCCTGCTCTATATGCTGCATATACATTATTTTCGCTATCTTCAACAGTTATTAGCAGTTCTCTGCGGTTTGATTCGCCGTCCTGTATTATGGAGTCCCATTGGTTTACGCCGTCAATATCTTTACTAACTGCTCCACCTGCTGCTGCTACTAGAGTAGGCATCCAGTCGGTGATATGCATCAGGCCGGTCCAAACTCTAGGTCTGAACGAGGAGTGCCATATGAAAGCCGGGACCCGGACCCCGCCTTCCCATGGTGTATATTTTTTGCCTCTGAACGGTAAATTGATGCCCCAATTGTTGTACATTCCATTCGTAGGCGCGCCGTTGTCTGACGCGAAAACTATTATAGTGTCATCAAGAATCTTTCTGTCAGCTAAAGCCTTAATGACCAGTCCAATACTGCTATCCAAATGTGTCACCACCTCTGAAATAACAAGAATAATTATTAATTATAAAAATGTCTGAAACAGCCAATTTTATTATAAATGTGTGAATCGGCCTGTTAATTTTCGAAATTGATTTAAACTTCTTAAAGAGCGTTATTAACGGTAGGTGACAACGCAAAACGAATACGGGTCTTCAAAAACCATTTTTTTCATAAAGTTAATATTTTCGGAAATAATCGTTCCGAAAGAAAAAAAAATGTATCGTCGTCGTCGTCGTCCCCTCCCCCACCCCTCTAACTTTTGAACCATAGGTCCAAAAAAATCGTAAAACAGATGCTTAATAAATACTTTCAATCAAAATTATAGCGAGCATGATCGGTCCAGCCGTTTTTGAGTTATTGCAAAAAAGCGCTGCGAAGGTAATCCCTCATCCTTGTATAGGTAATGTATAGTTAACGCTATCTCTACTGAGCTCGTTCACTTACGTACTAACAATGGCATTCTGTTAAACAAAAGCTATTATTTTTGTGCCTGAGGCTCACACACAATGGCCACGCGCTCAGGCACAAAGGCCACGCGCTCACACAAAAGAAATAATGGCTTTTGTTTAACAGAATGCCATTGTTAGTACAGGTAAGTTAACGAGCTCAGTAGAGATAGCGTTAACTATACATGATACTTACTAATAGCCCCCTGTTGGCCTGTTCTGACAGAATGGTAACTACGAAACCCTACACTAAAGCTTGGCCCGACATGCTCTATTTATCTTATTCACAACATCATTCTGTATTCTAAATGGCTGGATTTCTTCGTATTTTCAAGCAAAAATAAACAAACCTTTATAATTATGCGAGCAATGTTATTATGATTAAATTTTAATACGAATAAGACTCCATGACTACTTAAACATTCTTTGAAATTAATCTGCATACAACCGTCAGTCAGGGTAAGCGCATTGAGCATTATATATTTTCTATACCGGGGAATACATAAGAGCGTCGGCATGCTATGGTGCGCCGGGGTTGTAGTCTCAACCTACGATAGAATGTAATTTGATATCATGATGCTATGAGGTTCAAATTCAAACCAACCTGCATACAGGCGTCTGTCTGGGTTCGCAATATGCGCGTTCTTCACAGAAGAATACAGCGGTGGCTGCAGCGACGCGCCCGGATTGCCTGCGTGCGGCGCGTTGTGCGCGATGTGCAAGAACAGCGGCTGGGAGATGTTGTGCCTGTTGATCACTGGAAAAAGATTAATGTTTCTTATATTTTTAGCACTAAGGAAGGGTGGGCAAGTATCCCAGCAGGGCAAAGTATGATTGCTTTGACCTGCTGTTGCTGCAAGTCTTAAGCAGTTAGTGAAGCATGATTGTCTAAACGATTTGATTGTGCCGAAAAATCAAAATATATTTCAACGCAGCGATACAGGAATAGGTATAAAATATTTCCTTGCAGTTAGATCTATCTCAGGGAGATGCTTATTAATTGAAAATAACATTTCTATTATTGTTCTTAGTTGTAACCTTATTTCCGAAAAACGTAGCAATTATGGTTTGACACCCTAAACCACTGATCTGGTGGTTTCGTATGATATAATTGACCAATACAATATTTACTTACCCCGCAATGCTCGGTCTGTGAGTGCATCAACTATGTATCGTGTTTCGGAGTCTTGCGGTATATCGTTGTCAAACAAATCCACCCCAAACATCTGCCTCCCATTTGGCCACTGAAAAAAAATACAAAAGAGGTATTATGTAGATTGGATTTTTTCATTGAAAGCATTTTTTTCCATTCACCATTTTCAAACAAATTATGGGCAGGTACTTAAAGATGTAGAAATATTTTCAAGGAGTATTGTGTACTAACTAAAGGGCTACTACTTATCTCGGGCTCTTATAAAAGAAGTTGCGCCGTGATTTTCTAAGGTAGCTGAATTTTGGAATTAAAACTAATTTAATACATTTTTCTTTTTTACGAGTAATTACTTCTTACCGACCGCCTCAGTTAAACGGTACAATTAGAAGTAAATATTGAAAGTGAATGGTCCATGTTGTGAAATAAATTACATTTAGATTAAAAAAAAACGTATTTTATCCTCAGAGGGACTCTTCCGTTTCCAAAACTTATAGACACTGAGCCTTAAACTTTTGAAAGACACTTTTGTCCTGTTGCCAAAGTTTTAACTTTTAATACTCCCAAGTCCTTGTCGGGATAAGGAATACAAATTAGATTGAATCTATTTACAGCCCACAGAAGAAGAACATGAATAAGTAAAAGTTGTTGTTTATATTTAGGCGCGGTTCGTTGTATTAGAATTTCTTGTCAGCATCTCACCTCATCTATTTTGTTATAGGTATAGTAATCAATGGCGCCTCCTCGCAATCCGTAGTGCGAGTCGTAGCCTCTGTTCGTCGGCAGGTACTCTTCTCTGGACATGCCGACGTGCCATTTGCCCACGAGGTGAGTGGCGTACCCCATCTCCTTCAGGTAGGAGGGCAGCAGTCGCTCCGTGAGTGGTATGCCACGGTTTTCCGAGTTGAATAAAGGAGCTCCGTGCATTCCTGAAATCAAGAAACAACATTTCAAACCTATAATGCCATATATTTTTTATGTTATTATTTAAGGTTGCTAAAAACTTAAAAATTTGACATATAGTTGCCGTGTTACGGTCAATTCCATTTCCGTACATCTGTTACTAACAAATTACAAACAGTCGTGTCAGAATCTCGGTTAATTTAAAATGGATGCATCACATTAATTATTATATTTCCCGGCACAGGCTATTCTCAGAAAATCATGCGGTTGCTATGATTACCTACATGTACTTATTTTGTATGAAGTCACAATACCTACCTCTTGTTGTTTTTATATCTAATACATATGTCTTGGTTTTTCAGGATTTGTAGTTAAAAAGAAATGCGAAGTGTCATAATCATAAGATATTTTCGTATGAGAAGCGCGGTGTGGAATAAGCCGCAGGTAAATGTGTTTAGTTTTTTTTTATGTGGCTTTCTGTGATGACAAATTGTGACAAAATGATGCCCTACTACGAGTAGGTACATAATGTTACGTGCCATCACTTCTAGCCGTAAAAGCCACCACATGCATATCTTAAAAGTTTCCTAAACAAAATATACCTACTCGTATTTCGAAGAATAGTGTTGAAGAGCGAAATATTGAATTTCAATTACGTCAAGTTGGAATTCGGGTTGGCGTCACTCTTTGCAGGGTAATTTAATAGAAAGTAGCTAAACAATGTTCCACTTACAATAAGAGAAAAATTCTGCAGAATTCTTCTTACGTCATACAAGGCCAATATTTCGCGCCTTGATATAATTAAATAGACAGCCGACTTGAATTGAAAGTGCTTACCAAGTCTCATAGGATATTTTCCCGTGAGCAGCGCGGTGCGGGCCGGCGTGCAGATTGGCTCGCTGTAATACTGCTGTAGAATGACGCCCTGGTACGCTAGGTTGTCAATATTCGGTGTCAGGATCTGATTCGAGCCATGAAAGGACACGTCGTTCCAGCCCTGTAATCATTACATAATGACGTCACTGTAAACTGAACTTGTACTAGCTAAATATTCATTAAGCTTAGAAATAAACTAAAAATGGAAAAATTCACTGTCTTGGGTGGGCCTTGAACCCACGACCACTGCATCACTAGTACAGTGCTCTACCATCAGAGCCACCAAGACCGTACCCAATGCAGCGAATATTTCCACCATATATTATAGCCATTAGGGAGGCTCTAGCGACATCTACCGTAAGAGTGTTACACTTCTTAAACGGCTACCGGAGTTCCAAGTCATATTGGAAATTCACCAGTAACGATGCGCTATCCCATACTAAATCAATGTTTAAAGTTTATTTGTTTACGTTTACGTTATATGTCCGTCTTTGGGTCACAAACATACATGTATGTTCCAAATTTCAACTTAATTGGTCCAGTAGTTTGCGAAAATAGGCTGTGACAGACGGACAGACAGACAGACAGACGCACGAGTGATCCTATGAGGGTTCCATTTTTTCCTTTTGAGGTACGGAATCCTAAAAATTAGTATTTTGGCCACGCCCCTGTCACTGACGTGTCGACCAGACCTCCTGAACGCAGCGGAAGCATCATTAGCATGCTCCGCACTCGCTGTTGCACAGGCGCCGCGTTACGCAATCCACTAATTACCGCGGGTAAAGGCCACATTGTCCTTGGCCTCGCATCCTTAGAGCCTGGACTGGTTTTCCGGTCAATGGTATTGAAAATTTTGACATACCGTTCGGTTGATTAACTTAGTACCTTAGTACTTTATCGCATAATCGATATTAATGAATAATTTCTCATTTTTGATCATATATTACCAAGTAGGTAACTATTTTTGTGATGGATTTGAAATATATGTCAACGCACTCCTCAAATTAGGTAATCTCGCATGAAATGACCTATAAACCTCATGTCACCGTTTATGGGTCCTCACACTTAACTGAATTAGTCAAAAGTCTTAAAGGTTTTAAGCCGAAAGCCGAAAGTCAAGAAATTATTTGTTCCAATTATAAAGACATAAGACATAAGGTTGCTATATTCAATTTGCGGTGTTTATTTGTACACTCAGCGTCAAATACTCTGTAGGTGTCAAAGTGGCCAAATAGTTCGGTACACTATCACCATATTAAATATAATATGGTGTACCACACTATTTGACTACTTTGGTTGCTACAAAGTATTTGACACTGACATATTATAGTTATTTTCAACCAAGTGTGTTGAAAAACGTCGTATGAAACGCGTGTGCATTGGTCATTACACACATCGGCTTTCTTATTGCGCGCTCGCTTACAGTTCGCGCGCACAATATCGCCTCGTGTGAAATGACCAACTTAGCACACTTGTATCACAATGTACTATTACGACACAAGCGCGGAAAAGAGGATGACCAGTGTTTTAAATCGACACGAGTTGCGAATTACCTATTCGCACGTGTATCGTACAACGTTTTACAGTACATATGGCCCTTTAAACTTTCGACATTATGCACGAAAAGTGCTCTTTACGCACTAGTGCGAGAAAGTAGGCGTGAGGCACTGACATATATATTTAATATGTAAGTGCCTCACGGAAGTTTTGTTATTTGACACTGAGTGTACTTATACCACAAATTACCGCAAATTGGACCATACCGCTAAAGAAGGCCCTCAAGGTGAACCCATGATCTGATCAAGATTACAAGGAATCGGACGAGGGTATCGTATATTGCGGCGAACCTGGGGTTAGGCCCACTGGTCCATGTACAGTACTTAGTGGATATCTTTTGGTTGATATGATGCCGATGAATGATTATGACCACATAATAGAAATACTTTATTTGGTGTAAAATATAAAACTTAACCTATTACATCTTATTCTAATATATTCTAACACCAAAATGGATGCCACTCAGCATATGCCGATAATGAGTTGTTTGTACTGACCATGTCATCCACCATGATGAACACGACATGTGGAGGCTGAGACTGCGCAGATGTTGCCGCAAGCAGTAAGAGGACACACCAAAGCCGTCTGACGAAAAGCAAAGTATGTTTAGTTAAATGGGGGACAATTGAAACACGTTTTGATTGAAACAAGTCAAATTTCTTGAAATAACTACTCACTAGAAATAAATACTCAGGCCACGCGGTCGGCCATTTTTAAATCCTGAGCCAATAATGCTCAAGCACGCAAGCGACGCGGCAGTGTTGAGAAGGCGTTCAAAAATTTTGCAGTATGAAGTAAAGTACCTGTGCTCGCATATTTTTTTAGTTTATTTTGTTTTATATCAGAAACGTATCATTTTTTAGAACAACAATTTCAGAGCATGAGAAATGAAAAATTACTAACATTTTTAAGTTCTTGATTTTGTTAATAATTTCTTTAGGCCCAAAACGTTCTACCCCCAATTCTATGGAAAATGCTTATAGTGCAAAATAGCGGTCCTATCGATTTTTATAATTATTATTCTCCGTATCCCGCAAACATTCATGGTCTCTTAAATTTTATCAAACATCAGAGAATGGTAGATACTTTTGACGCTTAGTCTGATACGCTTCTTTTGATGCTGACTGTACCATAAAAGCCCATTTACATTATACAACTTTCTTGCACATTCCATATAATAAAACTGAGGAAATAAAAAATCGCTCAGTCTAAACCTAACGTGATATTCTTGAATATGTACTATATGTCTAAATTAACATATTACCAGTAACTATACGTTACTGCCTGCAACACAACACCACACATTTAGTTGCTCTCTTTTATACTTGACTACCGATAATATAACACATCTACGGAATGTTTGGTTTTACTTAAAACTCCATTCGACACTCCGATACCAACTTATCTGAAAAGCAATTTATATTCAATTAATGGAATAGGTGTAAACAGAGACCGATAGTAGTAGTTGAATGCGAGAATTGCCACTTCACCTATCCTGGATTTCGTGCGTATCCAGTCAAGGAGTCAAGGGACGAAAGGCACTCATTTCTGCCGAGGTAGTTTGCCTTTCACCCGAGTTATTAAACACTACTTTTCATTTCGAATACGAGGAAAGTAAAATGTATGTGTTTTCTTTTTTTCAACATGAGTAAGTGTACATTTTTATACTGTGAAATAAATCGTACTTGGAAAGTAAACTGCTCTAGTGCACAAACGCATCTCTTTCTGCACATTTTTTAGAACAACAATTTCAGAGCATGAGAAATAAAAATAACTTTAACGTTTAAGTTCTTAATTTTGTTAATTTTAGGCCCAAAACGCTCTACCCCCAATTCCATGGAAAATGCTTATGGTGCAAAATCGCGATCCTCTCGATTTTTATATTTATTATTATTTTCCGTATCCCGAAAACAAATATGGTCTCTTTAAATGTTTCTATAAATTTATCAAATAGAAAAAAAAACAAATTTCAACACGTTTTTGCTCATTTTTACCACTCACATCGAACGTTCAATATTGAATGAAAATCTGCGACTGCAATAATTGCAGCAATACATAAATATCGTACAACAAAAATGTTTAGACTTGTGAATACTTGTGTGCAATTCTTTTCTTGCAATAATGTCATAAATGTAAACAAAAGGGAGTAGCAATTATTGTAAAGGCAATAGTTGTATTCAATAATTGAATTTAATTTTGTGAATATTGCCCATGTGTAAACTCTTTGGTGCAATTATTATAAGTTATCAATTTGAAACGCAATAATTGCCGATTCTTGTACTTACATACAAGAAACTTGCATAATCTAAATTGGCCTTAAGACCAAAGTTAATCATAAAAATTGCAAGATTAGTGTAACTTTAGATTATCCTCTTTTTTTTTCTTATTTGTCCAAAACTAAACTGAAAGTAAATGCTGCAATAAATTTTTTTTTACTCACCGACTCGTGTCATAAAAATCAAATATCATTTTGTAAGGTTACAAAACTTTTTGTCACAATCACGACACTTATTTTATATTTTGACACAAAACTAAAATTTAACTAAAAGAATATTTTTAATGAGTCGTGTATAATTCTTTTTTTTATTTTTTCTATTTTTTTCAGCCGCTGCACGTATTCGCTATCTGCCGCCCCGCACGCTTGCAACCGAGTGGTTCGCGCGGCGTAATAGTATCTGTACTTAGTGACTTTGTGCGGATAAGGTTAAATTTGTTGCTGTCATTTTTACCGGGTGAACTAAATAGATAAAGCCTGATTTCATATTGAAAAACCTTTTTTATACGATTTTCATGTCTTGTTTTCTTGTTCAGTTGTTATCTAAGTATGTAAAAATGAATATTATGCTATTTTTAGGGTTCCGTACCTCAAAAGGAAAAAACGGAACCCTTATAGGATCACTCGTGCGTCTGTCTGTCTGTTTGTCCGTCTGTCACAGCCTATTTCCTCCAAAACTACTGGACCTATTAAGTTGAAATTTGGTATACATATGTAAGTTTGTGACCCAAAGACGGACATGTAACGTAAACAAATGAATTTTAAACACGGGGGCCACTTTTGGGGGGTAAATGAGAAAATTAAAAAATAAAGTTTTTCAAACTGTATCGTGTTACATATCAGATTAAAGAGCTTATTGTAAGAATTTCAAATATATTTTTTTTATAATTTTATGATAAACAGTTTAGAAGTTATTCAAGAAAGTAGGCAAAAAATGACCATTCCCCCCTTTATCTCCGAAACTACTGGGTCTAAAATTTTGAAAAAAATACACAAAATAGATCTTTACCTATAGATTACAGGAAAACCTATTAGAAATGTGCAGTCAAGCGTGAGTCGGATTTAATTACTTAGTGTTTGATCCGGCCCCTACGGGTTTTTTAAAGACATTTCACTCACGTTTCACATAAAAAATACATTGTTTAAATTATGTCATGCACGGAACCCTTGGAACGCGAGTCCGACTCGCACTTGGCCGTTATTTTTTTGTGCTCTTTGTAACCCATATTAACAAATAAATTATCAATCAATCAATCAATGATGTATGATTTTTTTTATTTGTACGATTTTTATTCGCTACACTAAACAGTAAGTAAAAAAAAAAACCGGCCAAGTGCGAGTCGAACTCGCGCACCGAGGGTTCCGTACTTTTTAGTATTTGTTGTTATAGCGGCAACAGAAATACATCATCTGTGAAAATTTCAACTGTCTAGCTATCACGGTTCATGAGATACAGCCAGGTGACAGACCGTTTTTACCCTTTGGGTACGGAAATTAGAGGTAGTGAACTTGTTTTTTTTATATCCAACAGTTTGTCCGGGCGGATCCTACAGCGAAACGATGTGTATATACCTGTGTTATTTCCCGGAATCATTTTGCCTGCTCCCTAGTCCCTACCTTATGTTATATATTTTTTTCAGTACATATCTTGTTTTAAGGCATGATAGCAAATGGTATACTGATCTCCCGCGACATTAACAAGCTTATCCTAGAGCGTTACGAGTAAATAGGTACATACCTAATTAATATTAATTAATCTTGTGATTCCTAGTTTTGTGTTGTCGGACATCGGTTTTGTTAGAAAGTGAGACTTAAGTCTAGATCTTATTATCTGTTCTGTGTTACACAGGTTCTTCACAGGTTCAAGGTCTATTCTGATAGTAATTTCTTGTTTAACAAGATTATAAAGATTGAATCTCCTTTTTGGTGAGAAACAGGAAAAACTAAGGACAGATTGATGATAGAAATAGAAACCATTTATTCGTGACAAACATGATACATACAACAAGTTTTACGATAAGGTAAAAGTAGAAAAAAACTAACAACACATAACATGAAATTTTAACACAGTAGTAGCCACAAAATGGCTCCGACTCAGCATGCATGGTGCTAGCATGGAGTGTGACACAACATTTAAATAAATAAAAAACAGGAATAAAAACAAATACTTAATTGGAACAGTGCTAACTAACAGAGCACAATAAATGTATACTTAAGATATGATTGATATTTAGTCGCTACGTTCTTCGTTTTCTGCAACTGCTAGGGCAGAGAAAAGGTTTTCCCGCAATGTATCCAAGGTTCGAATCGTGTCGTGTCATTAAAACGGTGACCAGTTCATTATTTTACTAATTACGATGGTTTCTCTTTGTAAAATATGCTGACGTTTATATTATAATTATTGTGACTAAACAATTATGCATTCAAATACGTCACTATTGCTTAGAATGACTAGAAAAATAGTTAATTGTTGTACAAAGGGGCAAAGTTGTTGTTTAACCTCTCGTGCCAATATTGATACCCGAGCAAGCGAAAGATTCAGAAATTCGCGAACTCGCGAACGCGAAGCGAAGCGGCGCGGCGGGCCCACGGCGTTCGCGTGCGCAACGGGATCGCCCACGTAGGGCACTTCTATAGGTATCAAAGGATTGATTCACCCCGCGCCGCATCGCTTCGCTTCGCGTTCGCGTGTTGTTCGCCTACGTAGTACGCTGCGTGACGCTACTAGATACAGAATGGCCATGAGAAGGGTAAAGCAAGGTAATCATATTATCTAAGTATGTACTCAAAATTACCTTAAAAAAAATCCTTGTAAAATATCTAAATTCAACAAATCATTCGATATTATTATAATTATTTTTGGCATTTCAATTGAATTCATTACAAATTCATCACAAAAAATATAGTTATTGAATATAAATGATTGTTTGAGTAACAATTTAGCAATAACATTTGGAACACCATGTTAAAATCGAATTTGACGACCGATCTGGCCTAGTGGGTAGTGACCCTGCCTGTGAAGCCGATGGTCCTGGGTTCGAATCCCGGTAAGGGCATTTATTTGTGTGATGAGCACAGATATTTGTTCCTGAATCATGGGTGTTTTCTATGTATTTAAGTATTTATATATTATATATATCGTTGTCTGAGTACCCATAACACAAGCCTCCTTGGGCTTACCGTGGGACTTAGTCAATCTGTGTAAGAAAGTCCTATAATGTTTATTTTATTTTATTTATTTATTTATAAATGCAGTAATGTCAATAAATAAATTAATTCGTTATTGAAATTATTAGGTGAAATTTTTTGTGTTTCACTCGGTGGCAGTTTGTTTAACCCTCGTGCCTCGTTCACGCTCGTAACGCTCAAGATTCCATTTTTAAACCACTAGGTACGTTCGTTGTTCAATTTTGTAATTTTTCGCTTGCTTGGTACGAGGAGTTAAACCCCCACCCTTGCAAAACAAATTACTATTGTTACTGTTATGCAAACATTTCTTTCAATGCTGTTAAAAAGCACGGGTGAATGAAAAACAATTTAATTTTCATTAAATACCATGTAATAGATGCAAATTCTATACTATCAATACAATTGTAAAAATAAGTACATTATCGATATAAATATGTCTCGTACAGAAAAAGAGACAAACAAAGCCAGGCATAATATAGGTATTCACTACGTTATAATGAAGACTTATTTTATTACACCGCATCTAACTTAACCTGTATATATTTCACATAGTGCCTATACAATTATATGTATAGGAATCTAGCAAAATATTTTATTGAATTAGTATCCTCCTCATTTATTCGATCCCCTAAAAACTGTGATACAATTTTATATTTACCGCACAAACTCGTAACTAAAGACCCTCTTTATCTTTCAAAAGCGGAAAAGTAAGTTGCATTTTATCCACAAGAGTGGTAAAGTAATTAGTTGCCAATTTTGAGTTGATTTCTAATGTCGGCGAGTAGAATTAACTTTTAAAATGATGATTTTCAATGATAGGTATTGAATACCGTTCATTTGATTTGATTTGTAATGTTATCAGTTAGTTAGTATTTCCCTAGCGTTGGTGTAGTGAAAGATAAATGTGTTTCACTTAGTGTTTAATTAAATATAAAAAAACGTCATTTTTAATTTATTCATTTGTTTAATTAATTATTCATTAGGTAGAAACCTGCTAGCTAGCTGCTAGTACATTCTGTTTTTCAAGTCAATACCTACTATTTGGCTAATGTCAAACATTCCCGCACCGAAAACCCCGATGTATGCTTATGAGCACAGAAATAAATATACCAATTAAAAATGCATTGTAGAGGTTGAGGGCACAGATGAAATGAAATACTAACAAAATATTTCTAAACTAAAAAAAAGAGTTCATAAGTATTCAGACAAAAACTTTGCTTCGTAAAACTATTGAAAAGTTACTGGGGGCCTAGCTGACAATCGTACCTCAAGAAAACGCCAAACGATAGGAAATTGTAGATATCGGGATGACAGATGCTACGAAAAGTCACGTGACTATTGCCATATCACTACACTTTATATAAAACAAAGTCCCCCGCCGCGTCTGTCTGTTTGTGTGTATGTTCGCGATAAACTCAAAAACTACTGAACGGATTTTCATGCGGTTTTCACCTATCAATAGAGTGATTATTGAGGAAGGTTTAGGTGTATAATTTGTTAAGGTTCTGTGTTCACAGAGCTTCGCTCCAAACCCCGAGACGTCGGTGTTGGGGTGAAGACCCCCAGGCTAAAGTGAGACTGAGCTGGACATGTCAAAGTCAAAGTCAGTCAAAATATTCTTTATTCAAATAGGCCTAGCAACAAGCACTTTTAAATTGTCCAGTTTTACAAATATTTCCCTAATATAAATATCAGAGCAATTTATTGATGCAGTTATTATTATTCTTAAAAACAAGAGTTTTGAATGATTCACGGTTAGTTTCACTAGACTTATATTGACCGGGATATAGACCGTGATTACCTTTTGTATTATTTGTGAGCTCCCGATCACCCACCCATCTATCTTCAATCACCCGTGAACATGATGCATGTAACTGCGTCGAAATATCGGGAGCTCACAAATAATACAAAAGGTAATCACGGTCTATATCCCGGTCAATATAAGTCTATTATATAGGTAGATATGTCAAACTTAATAATAAGAATTTCACAAAAGGATCGTCAAACACCAAAATTGTATAAAAAAATACTAGTCTAGAAACTTTCTAGAATAAAAATCAAATGTCAAAAAATACGGATTACCTAATACAGGTATGAATGAATTATCAATTTCATCATTATTAACATAATAATAAATAATTAATTATTTTCAATCACAATCCCACGGTGTTTCATCATTTTGAAGCATAGAGTAACTTATACTAGAGCGGTACTGTCATAGTAAATTTTGTAACCCCAGTAAATTCACTGCCATCTGTCGACACACTTTAAAACTAAAAATGAAGATTTATAAAAATACGATAGAATGTATTTAAATATAGATAAATGATTTTTTTTATTTGCATTAATTATTTTTATGATTTTGACCCATGTTCTTTCACTGATATGCGTTAAAATTGTTAAATAACAAACGAAACCGTTAACGCCATCTATACGACTGTAGGCCAAAACTAGTAGCGCCCTCTGAACGAGAATCAAATTTTCTTGATTTTCGAGGCACGTTTTTTCCTTAGTACTGTATCCATCTATTACGGAGTTATATCTATCTTTGTTTTGAAGGCAACGCGCGTAATCAAATTAAATCTTTAATTGAATCATGAGTACGACCTAATGGTTCCTTAAAGTTGTAACAATAAATGCATTAAAGTCCTTGACTTACTAAACTTTGCTCCGTTTGCAAAGATCACTATCAAAGTGACAGGAACAGCACAAAACCGGACGTAACGGAAACGATGTCGTAAACAATAAAAGTAATTTCAGTGTAATGGATAGCTAATCGGATTTAAATGCGATCACGATTATATAAATGGTGTTTTAATTACCTATACTTAAGTGCGTATTAAGTTTCAAAGCTTGAAATAAAAGATACTTATTGCCCTTTGCCATACTTCCACGTACCTATTAAACAATGCATACTTTAAACATGAAAGAAGTAGGTATACGTAGTAAAGGATTTTAATTGAGGCAATCTCGTTACGAGTATTTTTGGGTGTAGTTTTTAGGATTCCGTAGCTATAAGATGGCAAAAACGTAAAGCTTTTAGTTTCATCACGATCATGACCGCGTCTCTCACACTCTTACAGCCATTTTACACACAAACAAATGTGGCTCCGAGGAAGGAGCAATGACGATCAATCGCCCTAAACGAACGATTGCGTATAGAAGGCATTTAACAGATTTTTTTTATGGACATCTATTGATATGCGGCATTCAAGCAATCGATTAATCGTTTTGCTATGACGCTGACAATCGCTTCTTAATTTTTCTGCACACATAATACTCAAAAATAGCAGAAACGTAACGTGTCACTTTCTGCGCACTTTTTAGAATGACCCACTTTCAGTGCATGAGATATTAAAAGTTTAATGTTAATTAGTTGTTTGCTAATTCGTTTCGTTATAAATATACTTTTAAAACAGAGACATTTTTTATACATTTGTGGTGAAGTATAACATCTGTAGTACAGGGTGTCCAGCATTCGGACGTTTGTGTTTTACCTTAAATGTATACTTGACGACTCGTAGTGTTTGTGAACAAATGCTTAAAGCAAATCCTGCGTATCTTTTGGCCTACCAGTATATTCCAAGATATAACCATGCACCCACCGTTCTCCTACATGCAACTTGTCGTATTTTCCAGTCCACGAACCTTTAGCGGTCGCTATGTAGTACAAGAGTCACGTTTTTTTTATTTGTAGTCTGCCTCTTTCGCATTCATAAAATGTTCAAATACGTGATAGCTTGCCTTTTGCACACTTCAATTATCTTTAAGTTAAGCGAGTCATTCTAGATTTGTGCGTAAGTATGATGTGACAAGAGACGATTACGACGATGCACGGTTGTGCAATGATTGGCTTAGTTCGTGACATTTTTTACAGTAAGCAAACGATAATTCATTTTCAAATTGAGTGATATTACTTAACTGGTTATAGTAAACACCTTAAATAAAGCCCCTCTCGCATGCAGTTACAGCTACTTACAGTTTACATAAAAGTATAAGTACCTATAATAAATTACTTGACATTGGCAAATCATTTCTGCTATCCTGCTTCGTGACAATTGAATTATTATTTATTAATGTCAAGATTAACAGAGATCGGAGATTTGGTTACCACGCCGCGGGGTATCGAGTAGAAATGTTAGTATGGATATGCCATAAACTTTTAGGTTGCAGGGCAAACTTCACGAAAACGTTGGTCGTATACGTAGGATATACGGGTGTCCTTAGCCATTGGACAAACCCTGAAATCCCACGTAGGGCTACTTCTCAGGAATGCTCTAGGTAACGTTAATATTTTTTTAATTCTAACAAAAGATAAAAAAAAAATTTTCAAACAAATGTTATTTCCGTAATCAATAACAAAAAGAAATAACCTGTATCATTGGCAGTGGCTTTTGACAATTTGTTCGAAAATGTGCGGCAATGATGACATTTGTCAAAAGTCAGAATCTTATTAATATCAGAAATAAAAAAGATAATCAAAAAGGTCGAAGAAGGTTTCATACTATTTATTACCTCTGGACCTACTGACACATACAGGCTGCTCCAAAGTAAAAAATCGTAATTTGTGTTTTTTTTACTCTACGATCCATAGGGTCTAGGGTCTAAGGTCTATAAAATAGAATTGAAAAAAATTAACTCCGATTTCAATAGACGAGCAGAGTACTTCTTATTTTTGATGTTCATTTTCAATATCATCCGATAGTTGCGACGCGAGCGGTTTTTTTTTTTTTAATATCCGCAAACAGTCAAGATAATAGTTATTTTCACTTTTTAAGTAAATTCAAAAAAAGTAGTTATTAACGATGAAAAATCTATAATTTATGGAAAACAATACATGATATTTTAATCAGATAATTATACATTTGTTGTCTTTGTAGGGTTGCGTCACCTCGCGTGTGGTTCTGAAGCCGCACGCCATGCCTAACCTAATGACGACTTCAGCCTATTATACTCATCTTTAAAACATAAGAGAACCTAGATGTCTTTCATTAAGAGTCTAGCCACATTAGCATCAATGAGAACAATGGCGCATTTTACTTTGTTAGACGCCAGGATAAGATCGCGATTAACGGCTAGGTATTATTAGTTTTCCTTGATAGTACCTACCTACTTATATGTAGTAGTACTTATCATCTTTAAACTTGTGCGAAAGCTTGTAATGTTTTGAAAGTATGGGGAAGCCCAAAGTAAAGTTAAATAAAATACCTAAGTAGGTATGTACATGTACAGTGAGGTTCGAAATTGCATGGAGAAATTATGAATGGAATTCATTCATAATTTCTCCATGCAATTTCGAACTTCACTGTACAATGCCTTTCATTGCCTTGAAGGAAATCTTTCTTATTAAGTTGCAGTACGTTCAGCCAGCAGTTTTAGAAAAATCGTAAAACTTTTTAGATCATAATACGGTTGCCAAATCTTGAGGCCTTCCTCTAGTAACTTCGTCTATTTAAAACTACAAACATAAGCCTAAAACGCGCCTTTAAAATTTGTAATGATTTTTGAACATAAGCTAAAAATATGCGCAATTCTATTTTTGATCGAACTTATCTAGTTTTTTTTGTTAAAACTTACTAAAAAATAATAATACAAAAAGCTTACGCTCAGTCAAGTGACAGTGACAAGAACCTGAACCTACGGAGCCTTGACCCTTGCAATCCACACGAATGGTTTAATCATGAATTATTCGCGAGTGAAAGCAATTGAAAGGAAATTAAAAACACATTATCGGTAAGAACTCAATACGCAAGAACATAAATTACTCGACGGCGACACCACAATTATTTCCAAAATGTGTTATTTATTATCTAAGTTTGCCCATACCATAGAAACGGAGTACTTATTTGGTAAATTAGAATCTGCCTTTGGATTGCATTAAATCATCATCATTTCATTGTACCGAAATCAGGGGTAGTTCAAGAAAATTAGCATACCTATGCAGCCAACTACATTTTCTTGAGTTTTACATTATAAATAAAATAATGGTATAATAAAAATTAAAAATAAAATTAATCTATTATTAATTAGCTAGTTAATATTTTTCATAGTAGTTATCCAGTGACACAAATTAAATCAGTAGAAAAGAAACAATGGTCAGCTCTAGGTACTTTATCAAGTAAAACACTCTGTCCTAAGTATTATCAGTTAAAAGTCTACTTTTCAGACGGTTAAACGATAAAATTGAGGTCAAATTTGGTTCGTTAGGCCCTATTCGCACGAGAGCTTAAAAAGCGTTGCGTGTGTGACGCACCTATAAGTAAGAGCGAGAAAGAGATATCGCTTTCAAGCCCGACATTCAGCGCGCTCCGCAAACACGTTATTTTACATTAAATTCATGAGTTAGTCTGATGGAATCTTTATTCCAAGGTTCGAGTCCTTTGGAGTTAAGTTTAAAAAAGACTCGACTCGAGACTACGTACGAGTACAAAAAATCGAGTTTTGTAAAGTCCGCTGCAGTCTCGTAAAAGCGAGTCGGGTTCCTCGACTCGAGTTTTTACCAACAATAAGCTCAATTAAGTGCATTTGACATCCACACAATGTCATAGATTGGTCACTTCCTTCATTGCAGCCACACCTGGTTTACCAAATCAGTCATATCTGAAAAAATCCAGGGTGAGGGGGACATCCTGGCCTAGGGCACCAAAATGTTTTAATCTGGCAATGTGGAAAATACATAATGCCGAAGCGTGTAAAAAGAGATTTGCCCTAACTTGTTTAGCCGTCATTCACAACTATGTATGTATAATCGTATGATGTACAATATGTACATGTCCTCATGTCAAAGTTGATTTCGCCTCTACATTAGTCGTACTTATTCATTCATTAGCTATTCTTACGCTAGCCACACACAATGGACGTTGTGGATTGGTTAACGTTACGTCAATGCACTAGCACTAATTACATCGACATTGGCCGCATGTGCCGGAACGAGGCCTAGGTCGCCTGTCAGACCTGCCGTGAGGAATGACTAAGACGGAGACCCACTGACGAAATGAGTGAGACCCACGTTACGTATAATAATAATAATTGAGCCTGTACCATAGATATAAATAACTGTACTAAGTGCTCACGAGGAACCCGAAAGATTGTATCAGTGTATTACCCCGGCCTACTTTTCTGAAATAAAAGAAAGCCTAAGCCTAGTTGTAGTTTATATCAATTAAAATAGTTATTTTCGATGCAAGTGCGGAAAAGAGGAAATCTGAAACGAGTGGCGATAAATTAAAACACGACCGCAGGGAGTGTTTTAAATCGACACCAGTTACGAATTACCTATTCGCACGTGTATCGAACAACGTTTTACAGTACATATGGCCCTTTAAACTTTCGACATATGCACAAAAAGTGCACATTACGCACTAGTGCGAGAAAGTAGTACCATATGTACTGTAAAACATATTTTTATTGCTTTGCCATTATGGGGTCTATATCTAGTCAAATTACGCGTGGTTAAAACCTTTCAGGTTTCTTGTGAGTACCTTGTACCTATATGTCCCACTACTGGGCAGATCACATGCCTCCTCTCATGCGCGAGAGGGCTTGCGCTATAGTACCCACACTGGCCCAATACAGGTTAGGAACTTCACATACACCTTTGATGACCTTTGTCTTTCTAAACCACCCTTTTTCTTTTTTAATGTCCCCCTCTCCCCGGATCAGCTGATTAAGGGACTCGGCACTCTGGGAGGTTTCCTGTCCGTAGCACACCACCACACCATACCTGCATAACTTGATCAGATTAATTAACGTGTCGAGTGTCTTGTTCGTGTCAGTTATATATATAGTTGGTCAAGCAAATATCTTGTCAGTAAATAAGAACAAAAAAACTATACTCATCCTTTTTTTTGGGTGCTGGTACGAAGTGTAAGACAAAGATAGTATGATTCTCTCTATCTATGTTTGAAATGAGACAGTCCTTTGACAAACTATATGTACATATATACCTACATATAATTTGTAGTTAAGTTAAAAGTTAAGAAACAAACAGTTACAGCCGGCGAAATAAAAGCCTCCAGCATGGTTGCCCTTCTTGTCGTATTAATTAGCGATTAACTACATACTTTAATATACAATACCGATACACTTGTAATTTATATAACATTGCCCGCAACTGCGGGTGTGACTGCCAATAATACACGGTACACTATAAAAGAGCAAAACTGTACTTACCTATATTTATAAATACGGAGAAGGAAAAATGCTGAAAATAAAAACAAGTCGTGCCAGGGTATAGTCACAGATTAATAAATAGTTACTACGTAACAGATACATAATTTCCATACAAAAGCGAAAATACCTACGCTATAATAGCCTACAAAATCTTAATAATAATACCTGCTGCTCAGGACGAGAAGAAATGTACCATAAGTACGCGAACAAAGAGTCGAGACTGCCTTGCTCGCCGTGCGTGTCACGTGCCAACGCGTCATCGTAAGAATGCGCTAGGGTTGTACTGTACTTATGTTATTATTGTAATAAAACAAATGTTGCGAATAAACCATATTTTTTATTAGTCAATCAAATATTTAAAAACAACAATTATATTACCTGACTCAAAAAACTCCTTCATTTACGATTTACCTACTTATGTTCAAAGAAATAAATGGTGACAAAATTCATAAAGATAGATTTAAAATACTACTCGGTAAATACGACAAATTTTCCTTTGATTTTGACTTGTACACCCATCTACTGCACAATAATTTCGTGGTTTCGGCATTTCGAAGCGTAGGCGCGGTGCGAGCGCTCAGGCGGGCGTTCGGCGGCCCTCTGTCGGTTGAATCGTGGACGATACGCCGAGCGGTAGGCATATAGCGCGTGGCCTTGAACGAGTGAAGGAGGCCACGTTGTGCGTTGTGCATGGAATGTCGGGAATGCATCGTTGTAATGTAAGTTCAATGATATTATATAACTTTACTATACCTAGATAAGTAATACTCATAATAAGGAGCACAAAAAATACTTCCATATTTATTTCTATCCCTACGAAGAAGTCTGATAAGGTGCTTTGGGGTAAATTCGAAAATGGGAATAAGTCGAAAATCACACATGCGGACTTTCGAAATTACCCCATAGCACATAACTCGGAAACCTGATAAGTTAAATCATTGTTCGTTTGTTTTAACGATAGATTGTCATTTTTGTCGTATTAATGAGTACAGCATAACGGTCTATCTGTAGTTTAAAAAAAAACATTCGAATTCATCCCACGGGGGCAATTCGAATGAATGTACTAATGACCCCAAACTAGGTTTTCATAGTCCATTATCAGAGGTTGTCAACCCAGGAATTAACATAACGTTACGGTTATCGTGGTCCGAAGTAAGTACTCCGAAAGCAGTAAAAAAAATGTTGACAATCACTGATCTTAACTGATCACAGCGCGGGGGAAATTCGAAAATAAATTGTAATATAATAAAAAAAGTTCTTTACCGTGAATCAGCAGGATTTTTAAGGGGGGTAAATTAGAACCAAAAAGGAATATGATCCTTAACGCATATTGCATAATAACCATTTCTACAGACCTTCGAAATTACCCCACTTGCTTTCGACCTTATATTAGATTAATTTTCGCATTCCATTCATCTTTGCCATACTCGTTGTTAAACATGAGCTTTGTCTCTTTCTATATCGGTGAGAGGGAGCTCGTTAGCACGTGTGCACAACTGCACATTTCTCGCTTGCCCAGCCGGGCTAGCACATTGGCGCGACAGTATCTCGCCGCGAGATAGACTACCCGTCTTTTACTAACTGTATGAATTAAAGAGGGACGGGTAGTCTATGTCGCAGCGAGATACTCTCGCGCAAATCATGTGCTAGCCCGGCAGGTGCGACTAAAGGCAACTTGTATAATTTGTCAGAAGGTAAGCGCTTCAATTTTGGAACGCCTATAAGATAATTATCTTGAGTTAAGTATAATAAATCAATGTGTAAGTCATCCTAAACAGCGTCAATAGTAAGTACCTGGTCTAGTACATATAGAACAACGCCTCAAAAGTATCTGCCTCCCTGTAATTTTTTTACAAATACTACAAGTGTTTAATTGATATTAAGTAACACCAGTCATGTTTAGTTACACGTAAGTAACTTTTGTGAACCAGAAAATAAATAATGTGTGACTAAATACCTGTTTTAGGATATGCGTTTTTTATTTGTTGCAAACCACAAATGTATGCGTTTCAGATAAGTTGGGACGGAGAGCCGGATGGAGTTGTTAAGTAAAATCAAACATAACGTAGATGTGCTATGTTATCGGTAGTCAAGTATAAAGAGAGAAAGTAAATTTAAACATTAGTTATTTATAGAGTATTATTGCTTACATGGTATTTATGCAATTCCGTGCGTCGCATATTTATGTTGCAGGCAGTAACGTATAGTTACTGGTAATATGTTAATTTAGGCATATAGTACACGTCTGATTCGAAAAACAATAGTCAATTCATAAACGTTTCAAAGATGCTGATGGGGAAGTAATGTTTTCGTGGTTGCCAACCGCGTGTGGCGTGGTTATATACCAACTTTTAATTTTCGTTTGAATTCCAGTGCTAAGTGTATGGTTTAAATACTGACATTACTGACACGCGAAATTGGACCTGTGAGGGTCACTCCCAGTTAGTACTGGCACACAGCATCCCACAGAAAGGTAGGTCTTTGGTTAGTTCTCTCCTGTAGGCGAAATCGTCGCTTTTAATATTAATTCAGGTCAACTTCGATCTTCGATGTTCGTTGATCTCCAAGTTACCCTCACTGGTCACTGCACACCACCCAGCCTTGACAGTTAAACTTAGTGAGATCACTGGCTACGTGGACAGAATACCAAGTACTACACTAACACTGTCATGACTGTTCCTATGTAATTATAGAGGTCATTATGTGGGCACGATCGAGATTCACATCTCGAGTTGAAAGTGAAGGCCAAGGTCGCTGTTACTTTTACGTCACCAAGTAATTCAGAATACCTTGAATGAATTTCATTAAATTTTGTATAATTGTACGTCTTTCTCATTCACGTCACGAACAAAGATATTCCAAACATTTATGGAACGCGTGCGGAGCCGACGCCAACACGTAGACAATTTAATGAAATGTAAAAGTTATTACTCACCTACACTGAGCGGATGTTGCCCTTGCCCATGTCACGGAACACACGCAGGGGCAGCAACCGTCAGGGTGTAAGGGTAATGAGAGTTGATGGAATTTTATTGTATTAGGCTAAACATTGGGCTGTGAGATAAGAAACCGGGCTGCCTAATAAAACGGTATCCAATTTTATTTCCGACAATTCCGACAGACGGTAACTCACCTCCATAACATAGGCTACCTAGGATGGCAACATCGGTGAAGAAAGCTGGGGATAGAAAGCTTGCTGTCACTGGGCCATAAACATATAATAGCCAAATCGCTTATTATGTTTCCACATTTAGAACGCAGCTCTCGCGGTTGCGCTCTGGACGGCTGGCTAAGACAAGCCCACCCACCCACCAGTCGGGTGACAGAGCTCCCACAGGAGCGCTCAGGTACATGGAGTCGCTACTTCCCAACAGCTCGCCACAAACGCAGCTTGCCCCGTGCTGACAGAGTGAAATCCAGCGAACGATAGGGTCGTGAGCGTGACATCCCTATTCCATATTGTTGCCATGACATTTATTTTATACCACGTCGGTGGCAAAGGCAAAGGCAAGCATATGGCCCGCCTGATGGTAAGCAGTCATCGTTGTCTCGCCTGCAACTACAGGGGTGTTACATTCGCGTTGCCGGCCCTTTAAAAATCTGTGGGTACACTCCTTTTTTAAAGAACCTCAGATACAGATACAGATAGTTTATTCATAACAGCAAGTTACATGTCATCAGGTACGTATTCAATAGGTACATATTCAATTTAACTGTTACACATTTAACACATTTTAATTGGTACATTTAATTTAACACATTTAATTTCATTTCAAAAAATAATTAGAATACATAATATTTATATATTTGGGAGCTCGAAGAACTCGTCCATAGAATAAAATGTATGGCTAAGAAGCCACTTGCGCAATATTGACTTAAAGGCCACCGCAGAAGCTGCATCCTTTTTTATTTCGTCCGGCAGTCTGTTATATACTGACGGGCCGACGACGTATACCGACCTTTCGGATTTGCGCAGTTTGTTCGCGGGGGTGACGAGGAGGTGGGCGAGCTTGTTGCTGCGCATCTCGCGAGATGGGTTCACTCCACGTTGACGGAACGTACCCAGTTGTTGTGCGTGAAGAGAGCTACCCGGTAGATGAACTCGCAAGGAAGGGGCATAATCTTGAATTCCTTAAATAGCTCTGCACGATTCATCCTCGGGTACTCCGGCAATGGCGCGCACCGCCCGCTTTTGCATTCTGAAATCTCGCCCGGCGTCTGCGGCGCGTGCCCAGAGTTCCACGCCCACGCGTGCTCATACTGTAGCCCCGCGAGAAAACCTTGGCAGGGAACTCATTCCACAGCCGGAGCATCCGCGGGAGGAAATTCCTCTTAAACCGCACAGTACGCGACCATTTAGGTTCTAGGGTGTGAGATGAACAACCTGCCGACGGCGAGCGGTGCGGTGAAACACCCTAAAAATATCAACAGGGAAGACGGGTACAAATTATCGTTAAAACCAAGGGATCTATCTTCGGACCAGTGTGTTAGTGTTGCGCGTCTTGCCCTGGACAATAAACATTAAACAAAAACAGGTAGATATTGATCTACCCGATTTGTCTACCCCGACCATTTATATAAACTAATGTCGGGTAGTTTTAGTATTGTTTACCAATATCTCAATTGACATTCTCCTGGGACGTCTGTCTTCCGTGACCACAGCTAGTGCAACCTGGCTGAAACTTCGGAAATAAGGTAAAATAGTAATGAAATTTAATCGCGTTAGACCCGTTATTGACATTAATTATTTGTCAGTTGTATTTTAGTAATGACTGTGTGCACACACTTTTGACACTGATCCATTAGACATTGCATAATTATCAGATATCTAAGTAGTTAAAATATCATGTGAAAGTTAATAATGAAAACACTGATAACAATCTAAGTAAGTACATGACATGCGCAACATTTGCTGCCTACCATTAAAAACGTTGTTGCCAAGCGCTCTACTTGCACCCATTATAATTGTTACAAACATGCGAGTAACTACTTTCAAAGTCAAACAATGCTAACCAGTCCAAAATTAAGCAAGGCCCCTTTCCCTGCATTATGCAATTAAACCCGATAAAAATGTGTGCGACATAAAAGCGCTCAATTTAAAATTTGTTATATATACAAGCTTTTATCGCTGACTGTATTTTCCACATATTATTTATAAAAACTCTGTCAAAACTACACATACATACTTTGGTAAAAATAGGTATCCTAAAACACTAAATATAAGACCGCCACTGGTCGCTTTCAGTCCAAAGGTGCCCATAACGCTCGAGGCATTCCCGCGTTCGAATCTAATGGACAACCTTTGCAGCAGAAATATTTGATTTGCACCAGAGATATTATGTTATTTTAAAACGTATAACTATTGGATATTGATACTTTCATAGCGCGTGCAGGCCATTCCTTTAAGACACGTAGAACACGTTTCACATTTCACGTTCAAGGTGAAGGCCGCTTGCACGCCAACGAAACATCTCATTCGGACTTGTTTTAGTGACACCCTGACCTATAGAAGTATGTTTACTAATATTGTCTAATAAAGTAAATGTCTCAATTAGTATTTACAGGTTCGCCCTTGGCCTTAACCACTCAATAAATAAATACTTAAGCTTTTATTGATTCTCTACAAATTACAGTTAAAATAAGTTTTTTTTTGTAAAGATCCCTCTGGCCTCTTCGAATGAAGGCATCTTCCAGATTCAGCCAGTTAATTTTGCCTATAAATAAAATAATAAATAAAATTCTTTATTTAAGACCATCTAAGTGTTAGAACTATATACATAACTATCCTTAATAACCATAACTATACTATAACTATATATATATATATATATTTATTTATTACTGCGTGCGTGTATCAAGCAGCAGTTATTCAGATACAGGCAATCAATTCTGTCTGCTAACATTCTCAGAATGCCGTTGGAGCTGGCCCTCACTCTGCGCACCAGGGATGTAGCTCGCTTGCGCATGGTGGTGTAGAAGCAGTTTACTCGCGCCTCCGCGAACATCCCCGATGCACTACAGAATTTGGGCAGCCCCATCAGCACTCTGAAAGCGTTGTTATATTGAACACGCAGAGCGCTGTACCGTTTATGAGTATAATCAGCCCACAGGTTGCTTGTGTAAAAGGTCGTACAGTAAGCCCTAAAAAGGGTTACTTTTAAATCTTTGGTGCAGTGAGCAAACCTGCGAGCTATCATGTTAGCTCTGACGGACAGCGCTCTGCGTTCTCGTTCGATATCCACGTCGTCCCTAAGGTCAGGTCAGGTTACGATGTGGCCCAAATATTTAAATTGGTCCACTATTCGTAGCGGGTGGCTATTTAGTTTGACACTTGGAAACTTGGCTGTAGCTTTACCTCTGGCCTTAAAGACAACGCATTCGCTTTTGTACACATTATACAGCAAACCATGACTAGAAGCGTATGCTTGGCCTTCTGTGGCCAATCTCGACTGATTGAAGCCACAATTTTACTTATTATATATTAGATTTATTAGCCTACACATGCTAAAATGCGTCAATCTACATACAGGGCCTTATGTATCTATTACAAAATCCATTGAGGAAACATTTTTTGTATAGAGGTTAATGTCTATTATAAGTAAAAAATTAATAGGTAAATATTATTGGAAAATTTTGCACAGATATAGGTACTAAGCTCAGTAGATGAAGAACAAGCCTTCATGTGAGAAACGTTGCTGGGTGAAAGGTAGCGTTGACGGGTAGACTTAGACTGATTTTTTCCATCATGACTAAGTTATATATCATGCTATCACATCTCTAATCTGCGGCGATACAGACATTATCTTAACGGAATCAGCGCGTGCTTAACCTTTGCTAAGTTATCGACACGCGCCGGTAGATAATATTTTGCTGACCGCCATAGCTTGTGTTGTGTTTACTAGATGACGATATATATAATGTTAATGTATGTTATATAGAAAACATCCATAACTCAGAAACAAAAAATATTTGTGATAAATCCACAAATAAATCAAATAAATGCCCTTAAGGACGAAAGATGCAGCAGCAGGAAAGACGTTACCGAATTTGAACGTTAGACTGAATTTCGCACGACTCAGCTAACTAGGTATTTGAGTAGGCTACCTGCTTAAAAAGCGAGATAAATGCCTGTACCTAGACAATTTAAAATGGTTCGTTGATTTAGCAATTAACGTTAAACATTACTTTAAGGGAAAGTTACCATTCATCAAAACCCATTCACATGGCAAATTGGCTGTTCCAATTTTATGACACCAAGGACGCACTACTATAAAAAGTCATGGGTATTGTGTAAGAAACGTGCTTTATTAAAAAGTGCACGAAACGGTCTTATTTACGGATTTATGTTAAGGTCCGAATATCGCTAAACAAGATCACGCTTCGCGCGTGCCGACCTTACCTACTATAGGTACTGTAGGTATGTAATAGAATAGAGTAAAGGCCGATCACACCGCATGCGTATAGCAGCACGGCATGCGGTTCCCTGCGTAATACCTATGCATACGAGTATACAATACCTACTTATTTACTATCTAATTAGATTAGATACATACACAGAGGGGCGCCATAAGCCTTCAGTAAGAAATGCATATACTTGGAAAAATTCGACCTATGCCGCCGTGATCCAGGTGGCCGAATGGCTGCCTAGCTATCACGGTTCATGAGATACAGCCTGGTGACAGACAGACGGACAGCGGAATCTTAGTAATAGGGTCCCGTTTTTACCCTTTGGGTACGGAAGAGAGGACTTAAACGGAGTTTGTCCCCAACTGAAATTTTCACAGATGATGTATTTCTGTTGCCGCTATAACAACAAATACTAAAAACAATACACTCCTTTTTTGGGCAGTTGTGTAAAAAAGTACGGAACCCTCGGTGGGCGAGTCCGACTCGCACTTGTTCAGTTTTTCGCTTGTTTGTCAAAGGACTGTCTCATTTCAAACATATAAATAGACAGAGAGAATCATACTATCTTTGTTTTACACCAGTACTAGCACACAAAAGAAAAGGATGAGTATAGTTTTTTTTGTTCTTATTTACTAACAATTTGGTTTGCCCAACTATAAGTATAGACCTGTACCGCTGGCTATATTTTGACCCCTAGGTTATAAAAATATTAAAGTCAATTCTGTTTTCGCTTATGAATACTTTGTTAAGATGTAAATCTTACATTTTGTTTTGTGTCATATATATAATTTGCTTTTCTAGTAATTTGTTATTTTGTGGTAATTATTTTTTATTTTGAATTATCTTGGAGAAAAAAATATTCGAGAGAAAACATGTAACTGTGTTGCATTTAGGATAGTGTTTTTAGTGTGAAAACATAGTTTGTGTCAATTACGTCCACTGCAATCTGATACTATGTCATAATATTCTAAAAGACACAAAAAAAAATTAGAGTTAAAAAAAATTACTTAGGTCGAATTTAATCGTTTAAATAGGTCCATTAAATGATTTTGTGTCTTATTAAGGCATAGCTTCATAAGATATTTGATGATTTTGTTGTAACAGGCTGTCACCGTTACAAAAGAATATTAAAGATATTAGAGTTTACATCTTATTAATTTGAAATGCGGGATAAATAAGATGTATGAATTTGTGTCACTTTCATCCACTGCATAAACAAATATTACAAAAATATTATTTGCGTTCAAACGAAGCTAGCGGGCGGTCTGAATGGGCAACGGGGGCCGTGCAGGGTGGGGCCGCGGCGTGACCTTGCCGTACGCAACGCATGTTTACTTCGCCTGTGCGCCAAATTAACGCAACTTATTCAAAGAAGTTACGCAAACAACACAACAACAAGCAACAAGCAAGCAAAGAATGCGTCGAATTATCTTTTACCTATTTAAAACTCATAGATATTGTACAATGTCACCATTATGCAAAAGAACTGTAAGTACATGTTTGATTTGCGAGCGAGCTGGCAACATTGCGCAGGGAAATCTTAAAAATATCGCGTTTACGTGAACGCCACATACATTTGTGACAGTGATAGGGAAAAGGTACCACTAAAGTAAAATTTGGTTATTAATACCGTGACTTTCTTTCATTCTTTGATAAAAAAAATTGCTATTTATGCAACAAGTGCGGAAATCATCTTTACGCACGTGTATCATACAATGTTTTACTATGCATTGTGCGAGTAAATAAAAAAACATGTCATGGCAAATAAGTTTAATTATTAAAAGGAGTGTTTTAAATCGACACGAGTTGCGAATTACCTATTCGCACGTGTATCGTACGTTTTACAGTACATATGGCCCTTTAAACTTTCGACATATGCACGGTAAGTGCTCTTTTCCGCACTAGTGCGAGAAAGTAGCACCATATGTACTGTAAAAAAAAATTGAAAACAAAAAGCACTAGTGCGGAAAAGCAGTACTTTCCGCACGATATGGCTCCGTAGGAAACGCACTTTTCGAGCACATGCATTGTAAAAAAATATATAGGACTGTATCTCCTAAACCATGCGTCGTAGCGCAAAAATAATAAAATTTTCGTTCCCCTTTATGTAACCCAAAAGTAATACATGAAAAATACAATGAAAAAAAAAAGAAACAAAATCTTTATAGGGCTGTATTAGCTGTATCTCCTATATCGTGCATCGTAGCGCAAAAATAATCAAATTTTCGCTCCCCTTTAAGAAGCCCCTAATTAAGATTCAAAAACGCAAAAAAGAAAAAAAAAGAGGAAAAAATCTTTATAGGGCTGCATCTCCTAAACCGTGCATCGTAGCACAAAAATAATCAAATTTTCGTTCCCCTTAAGAAATCCTTAATTAAAACTTTTAAAAAAACCAGGAAAAAAACTTTATAGAGCTATTATAGCTATATATATAGATATAATATCTCCTAAACCGTGCGTGGTGGCGCAAAAATAATAAAAATTTCGTACCCCTTTATGAAGCCCCAAAGTAATATAATAAAAACACAATGAAAAAAAAGAAAAAAAAATAACAAAAAAACTTTATAGGGCTGTATCTCCTACACCGTGCATCGTAGCGCAAAAATAATTAAAAAAAATCCCTTTAAGAAACCCCTAATTAAGATTGAAAAACGCAAAAAAGAAAAAGTGGAAAAAAAATCATTTTAGGGCTGTATCTCCTAAACCGTTGCGTCGTAGCGCAAAAATAATAAAATTTTCGTTCCCCTTTACGGAACCCCAAAATAATATACAAAAAACCCAATGAAAAAAAAAACAAAAAAAAAATCTTTATAGGGCTGCATATCCTAAATCGTGCATCGTAGCGCAAAAATAATCAATTTTTCGTTCCCCTTTAAGGATCCCTTAATTAATACTTTAAAAAAAACAAAAAAAACAGGAAAAAATCTTTATAGAGCTATATCTCCTAAACCGTGCGTGGTAGCGCAAAAAGAACAAAATTTTCGTTCCCCTTTACGGAACCCCAAAATAATATACAAAAAACACAATGAAAAAAAAAACAACAAAAAAAATCTTTATAAGGCTGCATCTCCTAAACCGTGCATCGTAGCACAAAAATAATCAAATTTTCGTTCCCCTTTAAGAAACCCTTAATTAAAACTTAAAAAAAAACCAGGAAAAAAAACTTTATAGAGCTATTATAGCTATATATTAGAGATCCACGCCGCAGCCAAAAAACCCAGCGGCGGCGCGCTGGGTTTTGAACCCGGCGCGGCGCGGCGTCGCCGGCGTGAGGACATTTTTTAGGAGGAATAATTAAAAAAAAACATAACTATGCTAGGAATAAACATTTATCTCTTATCTCCATCAATCACTGACTAAAAATTGTTTACAGTACAGCTACAGTGGTTGTAATTATCGTGAATAAAAAATATTTTGTTCACCTTTGCCGGATTTAAGCGCGATCGCTTAGCAGTCAAAACCATCCCAGCTACAGAAAACACCCTTTCACTGGGTGTACTTGTAGCTGGAATGCTTAAAAGTGACCGCGCCAACCCTGCAAGCTAAGGAAACATTTTTTTTTGTTCCCAATACAATATCGCCTACCCTGTTCGTTCTGCATATCAATGATATGTTATTTACTAACAATATTCATTGCTATGCGGATGACAGCACTGGTGATAGCTGTTATACAGGTCGTGCAAACGCCCCCCCCTGAGCAGGTGTCGGAGTGCAGGATGCGACTTGTGTCTGAGATCGAGACGTCCCTTGAATAGGTCTCCAAATGAGGTAGACGTAACCTCGTCCAGTTCAACCCTAGTAAGACACAAGTCTGCGCGTTTTCCGCCAAAAAAAAACCCATTTGTCACGGCGCCAAAGTTTCAGGGCATTCCCCTTACCACCGCTAAAAGTATCGCGATACTTGGTGTCGACATTACGAACGAAGTCCAGTTTCGTAGTCATCTGGAACAAAAAGCCAAACTGGCCTCCAAAAAACAGAGCCAAACAGTACTTCACACCGGGTCACCGACTTTTGTTATATAAAGTGCAGGTTCGACCTCATATGGAGTACTGTTCTCATCTCATCACTGGTCTGGCGCTCCACAATACCAGCTCCTTCCCCTTGACTCCATCCAACGGCGGGCAGTTCGTATTGTCGGCGATCCCGAACTTACTGTACAATGGGGAATGTTCCGAAGAACTTTTTGATCTGGTGTCATCGTCTCGTTTCTATCACCGCACGCACCTCCCGCCAAAGGAGCAAAACTCATCCTCACTTCTTAGACACATGGCACACCAAGAATAAGCGGGCATCTCGCTCGTTTCTTCCCAGAACGTGCAAAATGTGGAATGAGTTGCCTCCTGAGGTATTTCCTTTGCGCTTCGACATGGGATTCTTCAAGAAGCGGGTATTTAGGGTTCTCAAGGGTCGGCAATGCTTAAGGGCTCCTGTGTTGTTGCTTATGTCCATGGGCGACGATGACTGCTTCCCATCAGCCGGCTCGTCTGCTCGTTTGCTGACTATCACATAAAAAAACTAGTCAAGCCAAGCACTGCAATGAAGTGAGTGAGCCAGCGTTCGTTCTTTCACTTCACTCACGCGGCGTGATGGATAGATGATGCGGTGGGGATGGGGGTCAGTGGAGCGGGCGGGAGTGATGCATGCAGCGACCAGTCGCTAGCGCACGGAATGGCGACAGCGCATTGTTTGTTTTGGTCGGTTTGTTCATCATATTTATTCGAATTTCGAGGTCGGCGCGAAATTTTGAACGAATATAATATCTCCTAAACCGTACGTGGTGGCGCAAAAATAATAAAATTTTCGTTCCCCTTTATGCAACCCATAATTTATATTTAAAAAAAAAACGCAAAATTTAAAAAAAAAACATAGGGCTGTATCTCTTAAACCATGCGTCGTAGCGCAAAAATAATTTAAAAAAACCCCTTTAAGAAACCCGTAATTAATACTTAAAAAAAAAAAAAAGGAAAAAAAACTTTATAGAGCTGTATCTCCTAAACCGTGTGTGGTACCGCAAAAACAATAAAATTTTCGTTCCCCTTTATGCAACCCATAATTTATATTTAAAAAAACGCAAAATTTAAAAAAAAAATCTTTATAGGGCTGTATCTCCTAAACCATGCGTCGTAGCGCAAAAATAATAAAATTTTCTTTCCCCTTTATGCAACCCGTAATTTATATTTAAAAAAAACGCAAAATTAAAAAAAAAACATTATAGGGCTGTATCTCTTAAACCATGCGTCGTAGCGCAAAAATAATTTAAAAAACCCCTTTAAGAAACCCGTAATTAATACTTTAAAAAAAAAAAAAAAACAGGAAAAAAAACTTTATAGAGCTGTATCTCCTAAACCGTGCGTGGTACCGCAAAAATAATAAAATTTTCGTTCCCCTTTATGAAACCCGAAAGTAATATACAAAAAACACAATGTAAAAAAGAAAAAAAGAAAAAAAAAACAATAAAAAAATCTTTATAGGGCTGTATCTCTTAAACCATGCGTCGTAGCGCAAAAATAATTTAAAAAACCTCTTTAAGAAACCCGTAATTAATACTTTAAAAAAAAACAAAAAAAAAACAGGAAAAAAAACTTTATAGAGCTGTATCTCCTAAACCGTGCGTGGTACCGCAAAAAAATTAAATTTTCGTTCCCCTTTATGCAACCCATAATTTATATTTAAAAAAAAACCGCAAAATTTAAAAAAAAAAACATTATAGGGCTGTATCTCTTAAACCATGCGTCGTAGCGCAAAAATAATTTAAAAAACCCCTTTAAGAAACCCGTAATTAATACTTAAAAAAAAAAAACAAAAAAAAACCAGGAAAAAAAACTTTATAGAGCTGTATCTCCTAAACCGTGCGTGGTACCGCAAAAACAATAAAATTTTCTTTCCCCTTTATGCAACCCATAATTTATATTTAAAAAAAACGCACTTTTTAAAAAAATCTTAATTAAGATTTAGAAACGTAAAAAAGAAAAAGAAAAAAATCTATATAGGGCTGTATCTCCTAAACCGTGCGTCGTAGCGCAAAAATAATCAATTTTTCGGTCCCCTTTATGTAACCATTAATTTATACAAAAAAAAAAACGCAAAAAAAAAGTTTTTTTTTTTATAGGGCTTGATCTAAACCATGCGTCGTAGCGCAAAAATAATTAAATTTTCGTTCCCCTTTATGAAACCCCAAAGTAATATACAAAAAACACAATGTAAAAAAGAAAAAAAACAATAAAAAAAACTTTATAGGGCTGTATCTCCTAAACCGTGCGTCGTAGCGCAAAAATAATCAAATTTTCTTTCCTCTTTATTCAACCCTTAATTTATATTTAAAAAAAAACGCTTTCACTAAACTGCTGTAACTCGGAAACTTAGAATCCACAAAGGGGACTTTACTAAATTATGACACATATTAAAGCCTGACCAGTAATATATGATCATTGTCAAGAGGGCGCTGTTCATTCTCATGTATAGGGTGACAGTTCAGTATAGTATGAAAAAATATTGTATTTAATGAACATCATCATCAATGTAATTAATGTTGCTTGCCACGCTTAAACATAACAAAAATCACAATAAATTGCGTCTTAAAATAAACTTAAAAAGTCTACTAAAAATCGAAACAAAAGTAATTTTTAAGTCGCTGTTGTGACATTCTCAATCAAAAGGTAGGTACCACTTTGTCGTTTACCATAAAGACGAAATTTGATTATATCTTTATACAAATAACCTGTCAGAGAAAGTGGTACCTTTTGATTAGGAACGTCACAAATGTTGGTCAGTATGAGGAGTGCAGCCTACAGTTTATTTTTAATTATATTTATATACCTACTACGGTAAGATTAAGACAATGTAATTATGCCTACGAATGAAATAAATACACTGTATCGCAAAACTAAGTGGCGAGACAGCTCATAATGCCATCTCTTGGTTGGTCTTAACAAGGGTAAAGGAGATAGTATTAAGATCTCAGTCGCCAGCTGATATTGCGGCAAGTATAATAAGCACCCCACCCGCGTAGGTACCCTTCCCCGCGCACGCCCTTCTTGCTCAATTGAGTTTTATTTTGCCAGATAGTAAAAAAACCGTGGATCAAAATGACCCAAATTATGAATGATGTCTCAATGTGGTATTATAATATTGTAGACGTAAACTTAATAACATGAATTTTTTTTTGTGGCAGATACAGGGTGTTAATTAGTTTTTTTTTTTTTTTAAATAAAAGCGGTGGATGAATTTGACACAGATTTGTTTGAATAACATATAACAATGTTCTGTAAAGTACAACACTTCACTTACCGACTCTAATATTTTTTTAGGCGTTTTAGGATCAATATTAGGTATTTATTAAATGCCATTATACCCGTGGATGAAAATGACACAAAATGCGTGTGTACGTCGGAAGCCACTTTGCCTTTACAGGGAAACAAAGAATTTCGTCTCGAATATTTTTTTTACAGAATGCTGATTGAAAAAAGAAATACCTAAATTTCTACCTAAGCAAATACCTAGGATGACACAAAATATTATTTTTAGGTTTAGTATATGGTCTGGAAACTATATATAAAAAATAAGCAACATTAATATTCTTATAACCTCAGAAGTTATTGGTACAGGTCTAGTACACGGTCTTGCTTATTTGATTTTAACATGAATACAGCGAGTAGAAATTGGACTTATCATTGCTTCTGATTGTCAATGTCAAATATGACAGCTGTTTGTTTATTTTCATTCTTTCAGTTTTCATATGATTATTGAATTGAAACCAAGAGTTTGAAAGTGCGCGTGCGTGTGAGAAATTCACTGGCGCAAATAACTTAATTATGTATTTTTGAAACCAATCGATACAACTAACCTATTTTAATAGAGCGCATTTAACATATATGGTTCTTTAAAATGGCCAATGTTTTGGAAGCCTTAATTTATGCATCCGAACGAGCCGCCAGTATTGCAAGATATTGTGCAGCTAGCTTAAGTGACGAGAACCTCGTTGTTACTGAGAAATCTGGAGACGAAGCCAACAGCCGTTTTGAGCATGATTTTAAGACTATTGCTGATGTTTTAGCTCAGGAAGCTGCTAAAGTAGAGATAGGTCACCACTGCCAAAACCTTGCAAGTAGTGTTTGGGGTGAAGAGTGTGGAGAAATCAACGGTCACCCTATCAAACTCGGAGACAATGTTGATAAAACAGCTCTTCTATTAAGCCAAATTGTGCCAAAGGAGCAAGCACTTAAACTTGCGGAAGGTTGCCATTGTGAATTAAATCCAAAATTATTTGGTGAATTACCATATGATCTCCCTGCTATAGATGATGCTACATTAGGAGTTTGGATAGATCCCATAGGTATGTATATATTTTTTCATTATACCAGGTTGCAGAGTTAAATTCTCAGGTTGTTCCATCTTCAATAGCACGTCCATGCAGGGCCGGATCTAGGGTAGAGCGAGTGGAGCGGCCGCTCTAGGCGCCGGATGGCAAGGGGGGGCGCCAAAATGGCAAATGAGAAAAAAAGGGTAAAAAACTTCAACGAAGGGCGCCAAAACCCCATTTTGCTCTACCCTGATCAAGGACTCGGGCCGGCACTGCCTCCATGCACCTGTTCTCCATTACCGTGTATTGTATCGACTACCAGCCGCTGCTTAAAATAAGGATAATAATTAATAATATTAGACATTACCCCCACATAAGAGTAGACATTTTAAAAGTTCGTGGGATTACCTAGTTTTAAACTTAACACCTCAGTATACATTTCATTTGATTGAAATCTTTTCCATTTGTTATAGATGCCACAGCGGAATTCATAGCCGGAGTGCAGAACAAACACACAGCAGACAGTGAATCAGGGCTATCTTGTGTCACAGTTCTAATAGGTGCATTCGTGAAGTCCACGGGGGAACCTGTGATGGGGGTTGTCAACCAACCATTCTATGATAAGTATGTAAATTACATAGACAAGATGAGCAATTTTAGCAAAACCTAGAAATCATATATTTTTATATTTTAAATGTTTTATAGGTAGTTTTTAGTTAGAATAATGAGCTTTTTAATTCTTAACTAAGAGAAAAAAGGGTCTCAAATTATCTGTGACTGAATAATTGTATATCCCTACCATATTATTTAATATTATAAATGCGAAAGTAACTCTGTCAGTCTGTTACCTCTTAAATGTAGATTAGATTTGGAATGGATATAATTAGTTTGAGGCCCAAGGAAAGATATAGGATAGTTTTTTATCAATAATCATCATCCCACCCAGAAGCTAGTATGTTACATTGTAGTATGGTCTCAAAATGACTTGATGTTGTTGATGCTTAAAAGGCTTTAGCTATTAGTTATATTATATACTATACTAGATGCGAGTTTCATACTTATCTAACTAATTTTATAATTGTTCTTTGCAGTGGTAATGGACGCATATTATGGGGTGCATGCTACAGTGACTATGGCAGGATGGGAGGATGTGAATCACCAAGCTCTCACAATGACAACACTGTGCTTGTTAGCGGCGCTGAATCACCCGAGCTAGTGGAGAGATTCAGGTCCAGTGGGTGGGAGGTTAAACCAGCAAAGGGATGTGGTCATAAACTTCTAAAAGTGGCCTTGGGTGTGTAACATTGTGATTTTTTATTTACATGGACACTTTTCTTCCTTTCCATATATTTCGACTTATGCACTTAGAATTAGTGACCAACTGAAACAGAAAGTTCAGTTTTGAAACTTCAGTTGAATAGTACTTAAAATCAGATACGTACCTACTTAAGTAGCTTTTACAATATTCCCATTTCTGCTATGGTCATTAGAAAACAAATAGAAATCTTAGAAAAGAAACATTCAGAAAGTTATGTGGAATTTTCTCAAGTTATGAAATAATCTTTTCAATTTATTAATAATTCTTATGTGTTTTTAGGTGAAGCTGCTGCATATGTTGTAACAAAAGGAACAACATTCTATTGGGATACCTGTGCCCCACATGCTGTCATTAAAGCAAGAGGTGGGGACATACTCTCTTGTGCGACTCAGACACCTGTTACTTATATGACTAACACAAATAATGAGAAGGCCCACTGCAACTCTGATGGTATAATTGCTTACAGTCAACAAAAAGTACTGTATGGCATCAAAACAGTATTCAACAAAACTTAGGGTGACAAACTTAACATAAAAATAATGCCTTATATTATAAGACAATTTATCTTTCCAATAATCAGAGAAACTATTCTTAAGAAATAAGGTCAAGTGACTTGGTATATTCATTGTTAACTTATATTGTAATATTTTTATTGATCTGTTATAGTATTTTTCAAGTATTGTCCATTGTGCGAATGAAAGTGAAATTCTTTAAATTCGATTTAGAAGATTATTTATTAATCTAGTCACTAGAATCAGAACTTCTATTTCTTTTCTTTTTCTTCTTTTTGCTCTTTTTGACTTTTTCCTTTTTTTCCTTGACTGGTTCCTGCAAGTAAATATTATGGTAAATATTTAATGTTAATGTGTTATCCTATTACATTAATGACAAGCACAGAGCTAAATTTTTTGGAGGAAAATAGGTGGTGGTAATATCTAAAATATTAATTTGGATGTTCGGTTAGGGGAAGGCCCTCCTGTACCAGTACTATTAATAAATAAGGATATATTAACTTATAATGTAACAAATATCATAAACATGGAATATATGTTTCAACATTACTTGTTTTATTGTGACTGGTTCGGCTTTCGGTACCGCAGGAGCACACCCCTCATGTCGCAGGGCTGCTGTCACATCGTCAACCTTACTCATGTCAGCATTTGGTGCTCGGTATGACTCACAGTGGTCTACTCTCACAGTGCGACCCAAGATCTGAAACATCAATATTAATTGTTAATAAAGTACTGGGACTTTTTGACATCACAGACAAGGTATATTGTTTAGTCTGTCATTTTCCCTGTCCTCTGCAGGGTCTGAATTCAAGAAGGTAGCCCCAGTGTTTTTCAACCTGTACGTTGCAACCCCTTTAAAGCCTCTACCAGCCGTAAAGCAATACATAAGCAAAATAAAATTACGTGGTAACTTATTGCTTTATAACATTGTGAAACAGGTTCAAAAATACAACCTTAACCCCTCCAATCCGTGCAAGGGAATTTTAATCTATTATATTCAATGTCAAGGTCACTTTTTCATGATCAAATTAGGCAGCATACAAGTTTTCTATGCACTATTTTTAACAGTGATGAGGCTTCAAAATACCGATCAGGTCATGCCAGAGCTAGATTTCCTTTGAGACCTGTTATATAAGGTGCACAATTGTCTCAAATAATTTAATTCTGTATAAAGGGCCATTAACTCTTTGCATTAATTATAACAGTGTGATGGGGTAAGTACCTTGATTCCATTCAAATTGTCTACAGCAAGGATAGTTGAGCGTTGGTCTTCATAGCATATAAATGCGAAACCCCTCGATTTACCTGTGGCTTTGTCTCTTACCAGGTTTATATTAACCACTTCTCCATATCTGAAATCATGAATCAGAACATTTTGTAATAACACAAACTGGTTTTATGGTGGGTTTCAGTTAAACTTTAGAATAATACTTACTGTGAAAACACACAAATGATATCTCCCTCGGTCAAGTCGTACGGCAGACCACCGACAAATAACCATGCACTGTCTTTGTATTGATCGTGCCAAGATGATTTGGAATTGCCGGCTAGTTCTTGCTTGCTTAGTTTTAACACGTTCTTTACATTGCTGGAAAAAAAGAAATAAAATGTATTTGCTATTAAGAATAACATGAATTTATAAAAAGACGTTTAATGTTTGTTGACTAACGTCATAGGATTCATCTTGATCTGTGGTTTCGAACACTTTATTTTAATAAATTACAATACTTAGCATCGTACTGATAAATAGTAAAATTATTTTTTATTACAGTTTACAATTCGATTATCAAAATTAGTGATCATATGCTGATAAAAATAAAACAGCCTCTGAAAGTGAAAATAAAACAGAAGTGAAGAAATGTCACTGTCAATCAAATTGTCATCGTGAGTGCGTTCAAATCAGTTCGAATATTACTCAAGGCGCGTATCATGCGCGTGCTCTTCTATGGCTCTTCTAAAACAAGGAACCACTAAAACCGGAAAGTAAGGTGAGTTAATTATTTAAAATTCATTATAATAAAAATAATTACTAATACGCAAGAGAATTGCCTCGTTACTCTGCAGAGTGCGGGCCAACTCCAACTCCATCCTGACCACTGTTGCGGGCCGATACGACACCTATAATGCGGCATTTTGAATGTGTCATAACCACTATTAGGTGATAGTTGTAAGAATGTTATTGCTGTCTGTTTTTGTTTTGTCGCTTTCTGTTTTTTGTTCCACTAACACTTAGTTTTTAATCTTAATTGTTACTAACTATTATGGGCCAGTGTTGTCTTAAATAAATAAATTGAATTGAATTGAATTCACCATTTCTTTCTGCCACAATAAGTTAATTAACCTCCCCTTGTGCCCTCCATTGTGATAAATGGAATTCGAACGCTCTTCAAAGATGTTCCGTCTCACTCACTATAGTTGGTCAAACCAAATTGGCAGTAAATAAGAACCAAAAAAACTATACTCATCCTTTTTTTGTGTGCTAGTACTATTGTAAGACAAAGATAGTATGATTTTCTCTGACTATGTTTGAAATGAGACAGTCCTTTGACAAGCAATATTTTTGAGTTGTAAAATCACGTTAGCTATGGATGGTATAGAAAGGATGCCAATCTCTTATGGCAGAATTGTTGCAAAAGTGACCGCTTTCAGCTTTAAATAATAGTTCCTAATCTCTCCGGTGGCGCTAGTTAGGCTCTGGGACATGAGAATAACATGAACCATATAAGGCAACAAATAACCCGACCAAATTACGTAGGTTGTTTTTGGTAGTATTTCGGTGCATGGTGGCGCCGCCTAATTACTGTTTTTTGATGGACACTTTTCATACATAGAGATTTGGCTCCTTTATACAGTCTCCATGCACGTTAGCGAACTAGGCTCATGAAGTTATACCCTAAACAGGAGCGAGCTGTCACTTTTTTTGCCATACTAAATTGAACCTTATCACCGAGCCAGAAAGGTGTTCGTACCAGACTAGAGAAAACGGTCCACATGAGATAGCAAAAGTGGGTCGCGGTGTCCCACTCGCACATGTTGCCAATGTTAAAAAGATACCATTTTGGTAGTATTTATATCAATAACTACTAAAATTAAATACCTTCTTATATTATTTAAGTGCTATATTCAGAGTACGGTTCTGATATCTTTTACGTAATTTGTAAATAGTTATAATGTCAATATTATTAACTGATTTAACCAAGCATGTGCACAACAAAAAATACATTAATTTTAATATGGTAGACATTGTAGTAACTTTGAATATTAATTGGTATCCCCAACTTGATGAAGAAATTTTCAAAATACATGAATGGCGGTGCTCAAGATTTATTTGCGAAATAAAGTATAAAATGGGTATAAGATGTTGTGTGAAAGGTTGCAGGAGTGAAAGTTTTGCTGATTGTGGTATATCTTTTCACAGATAAGCCTCAACTATTCAAGTTTACGATAAAAATACAAGACAACATTGTCAAACTCATTAGGGTGACTATGATGTCGGCACGATCTGAATCGGTCTTACAGAATTCCTATTACCTACGTACTTACTTAATGTAAAAATAAGTTTACCTAAATAAGTATATCTTTATTACGGCATGTTTAATTATTTGGTTGACGTAATGAGAGCTACCTATATCATTATAAGTGATAAGCAGATTTTTTACGATGCCTGTTTTTGAGAGATAGCATCTCGAACATATACGCAATACAATAGAAACGACATCAGCATTAGACTTGCTTACCGTCTAAAGGTAAATATTTGCATCATAATTATCACGTAACACACATAATAAAATCTTATATTTAACTTATCACACCTAATTTATCATGACATTTCGTGATTTTTAATCCCACTTGGTCGAAAAATATTTTATTTCATGCAGGTGTACTAAAGGACAAAGATCTATTTTGTTCCCGCGGGATTTTGAAAAAAACACCTGTAATTTTCATTAATATAAGTCCCTAGGGAGTAATAGCTTTTTAATTTGGTACTTGGTTCGTATAAATTAGCTCCTAGCAGGGAAGAAAAAGGTCCTTTCTGAATAGGTGAATTCATTTCTGAATACGTTCCAACTTATCCTAATATCCCACATACATATGACTTTTGGTCACCCTAATTAGAAAGAGATGCAACCGCCCACTTTGACTTCTCATGTGGACACACTTTTTGGCCCGTGTACTCCATCCGGTTTATTAAAATCTGAATCCGTGACTAGGCTCCACACTCGCGATCGCGGCTTCGCGCCGTGATTCGCGCATGAGTGTGGAGGGCCCTCTAGAACTGCTCCAAGGTCGCGGTGCGGTGCGATGGTGTGTTCCTTAAACGTTTTAAATCTTAGAGAATATAACCAAACGGAGTAGCCATGCGTTCCCCTCTGTCGAAAATAGGCGGCCAATGGTCATACACAATGTATGGACTGACGTTTATCTGACATTGCTATTTTTACGTTACGTTTAAATTTGACGTGCCCCTCCCCCGCAAAAATCGGACAGACTGTTTTGTACAGAAAATTACAGACAAGGCGTCTCCGTTTGGCTACATCCTCCAAGTTTGAAATAGATGAAAATGGGGTGAAGATGTATGAATGAACTTTATCAAAACAAAATTTGAAAGTTAAATCCGTAATAGACTACCGCTATCTGCTGAATCTAGGTATAGCAGCTTAGCAGCTAGAGTTACACCAAGAAAAGTCTGCAACGATTTTGATAGCACACGCAGCGCAAGTGTTATTTTATACGTCAAACTTCTATGAAATTATGACGTATAAATAACACTTTCACCGCGTCTGCTATCAAAATAGTTGCCGACTTTTCTTGGTGTAAATCTAACACATTACCGCACCGCACCAAGGTCATTGTGCGACGCACCCATAAGTAAGAGCGAGACAGCAATATCTTTTTCTCGTGTTAGTAGTTTGAGCGAGACAGCAATATATTTTTCTCGTGTTTTCATGACCGAACCGGATAGTCTTATGTATTTTTCAGTAAGAGTTGCAGAGAAAGCGCTAGTATTGTTTGTTCTTGTCACAGTCTCACAGTTTTTTTGTTCCCACCTTGAATCTAGTATAACTGGATCGGCATGAGGGGTGGGGGGAAATGACCGAACGGGATAGTCTTATGTATCTTTTAGTAGGAGTAGCAGAGAAAGCGCTGTTATTGTTTGTCCTTGTCACAGTCTCACATTTTTTTTAATCCCCACCGTAAATTTGTATGGTTTATGGTGGGCAACAAAATAAACGTGACGTAATAAATATTCATTGTTCCATTCCTTAAGCTCGCTTCAGACTTCGCGGCGCGAAGTCGCGAACGCGAGTGTGGAGTCGATTTCGCTGATTACGAACTAGACTTCACACTCACGTTCGCAGCTTCGCGCCGTGATTCGCGCTCATACGTCCTCCACACTCATGTGTGGAGGACCCTTATGAATAAGGGGGATAATATATACAAGTAGTTATAGACATGAGTAGACTTGTTTAATTTTTTATAATTATCATAATATGATTGAGATTTGCATCCATGCAAAGAGCATATAATCACTACGTTCATGTTGTGCTAAGATAATAAGACTTGTAAGTAATCCATGTTTGGTGCTTGCTTGGTGATCATTATTAATCAATCGAATTAGGTGCGATAAATTTTTAATTATTACTTTTTACTAACGCCAGTCGTACCGTGTAGTACCTATATTTCTTTATCAGTTTCCGTGGTTAAAAGATAAGCTGCTTTTGCGATGTTCATATTTGCATAGGCTTACGACTAAAGATCGTAAGTAACCTTGCTGATTACCTATACCAAAAAAATATTAGCGTTGACACCAGTATGTTTTTAAAAATAATGTGGATGCAATTTGTTTGTTATATTATAATTTATAATATGTGTTCCAGAAAAAAAGATGTCCTATCAAGTGAAAGTCAAGCAGGGCATACTCCAAGGAAAAGTGTGCAACTACAATGGGAAGGAATATTATAGCTTTGAAGGCATACCATATGCCAAGCCACCCATTGGGGATTTGAGGTTTCGGGTGAGTGCTATTTATTGTTGAGCCATGTTATTAACGAGGAGTTAAAGGATGATGGAGATATCGAAAGAGAGCGAAGGGCATTATCTGTTAGAGGGAACATGCTGGTTCGCAGATTCGCTGGCTGTACACTTGAGATCAAGGTCACGCTTTTTAAGGCATACTGCCAAACTTTCTACACCAGCAGTCTGTGGACACTGTATTACCCTTCGCATATTGTACAATAACCTGTTCCGGGCGATGGTGGGGCTTCCTCGATACTGCAGCGCGTCAGGCATGTTTGTCGACGCGCACACTGATGACTTTTATGCGCTTGTGCGCAATAAAGTCGTGTCGCTCATCAGACGGGTTAGGGGAAGCCCCAACAGTCTCCTACAGGTCGTGGCCGGGAAGCAGGACAGCGCCGTGCTCGGCAGGTTCAACGAGCATGCTGCTCCGATTGTGCGTGAGCCTCGGTTAACCGCGCGCCACGACTCTGTTATGCAGGGCTTTTAGCTTAGACCTTTGTTATTGTTATTAAGTAATACTAACTCATTTTAGTTGTATCTTAGTTTTTAGTATGTAGTATTAATAATTTAGTTTTAATTTTTATTTAAGTACTTATTAACAATGCTATGGACCTATGAGTTGTCTGAAAATAAACGCATTTTATTTATTTTTATTATAAAGAAATTTGGCACTACAACTTTCCATCTCAGGTCAAAGATCCAGGGTGATCCAGAACAAGGTGGAAGGGCGTAGTGCTAAAGGACATGAGCAGAGCCCGAAATTTTCGTGGCAAAACAAAAGACTGACGCAATCTTGCTAGTTAGAAACATTTTTTTATTGATATCAATAGTTATATTTAGTTTATGACAGTGATAAGGAGTAGATAATCATTATCATTAATTTCTCAAACTTCTCTGGGAGTAAACAGTTTAGTTTATCACTATAAAGCTACTATATGTATACTATTAAATTTTGTATACTAATTGTGTCTGTTTGTATATAATTTTATACAAACCTCACTTTTTTTTTAAATATTGTTTCTATTTGGTTGACCGTATTTTTCTTCTATTACACAACTATCAATATTGATAAAAAAATATTCTAACTCTAGCAAGATTGCGACAGTCTTTTGTTTTGCCATGAAAATTCATGAGCTCTGGACATGAGTGAGTGCAAGTAATCCGAGGATGAGGTCTTCAACAGGGTGAAGTGGAGAAGGTTAAGCAGGAAAGCTGACCCACCACCATGCAGGATACATTTTAGCTTTAGCTAGTAGCTAGGAAGAGCTAGAGACAGATATTAAAATAAAATGCTTTATACTTTATTGCTCATTTAAAGGTCAATTCCCTTTAAACGAACCTTTAAACGAGCAATTCTTGTATATATATATATATTTCGGGGATCTCGGAAACTGCTCTATCGATTTCGATAAAATTTGCTATAGGTATGGGGGTTTTCAGGGGCGAAAAATCTATCTATCTTGGTCTTATCTCTGGGAAAATGCGCATTTTTGAGTTTTTAAATGTTTTCCGAGCAAAGCTAGGTCTCACAGATAAGTTGCTAACAATAACAATTATGTTACAGTGTACATTTTGGTAAGTAAATCCACTTGTTTTAATGAGATTACATAATTATAATGGGACTATTCTGCCATCATAAGCCAATTAACGGCATCTCAAATCAAAATTGAACGCAAACATATACCTTAAATTCTTTAGCATTAGTCATAAAAATGGGTCAAATCAAATGTAACAAACTATTGGTAATAAGAGTGATAGAGATAGCCATCCTTGTTTGCCTAGCAACACTAGTTGTATACAACATTGTTGCATATATACATGTAACATCTGCTTAGTTTTACTGATTTAATTTCTAAACTTTTTTGGTGATGGAACCCTTTTGGAAAGCGAAATTTTTGATGGAGCACCAAATAAAAACAAATGTAGAAACAAATGTAGGTTTTGGGTTTTTAGGGTTCCGTACCCAAAGGGTAAAAACGGGACCCTATTACTAAGACTACGCTGTCCGTCTGTCTGTCTGTCACCAGGCTGTATCTCATGAACCGTGATAGCTAGACAGTAGAAATTTTCACAGATGATGTATTTCTGTTGCCGCTGTAACAACAAATACTAAAAAGTACGGAACCTTTGGTGCGCGAGTCCGACTCGCACTTGGCCGGTTTTTTTTCTTATTATTGCCACGGAGCCCCCACAGAGGTCCAGGGCTCCGCGGAGCACAGTTTAAGAACGGCTGCAATTTAAACATTAACGTGCAACATATTGCCTAAGGCCAGGATTACACTCGTAACTTTTACTTACGTAAGTAGGGACAAAGCTATTTGCTAGAATGAGATAACGATATTCATATCTCATTCTGTAGCATAGCTGTGCCCCTACTTACGTAAGTAAAACTTACGAGTGTAATCCTGGCCTAAGTAGCAAACTCAATGGAGTCCTTGATAAAACTTGTTTTCAATTTAAGGTGATACAAAGTTATTAATTGCGGAATTTACGGAATAATCTTAGTAATTTTATTACATAATTGTGTTTGTTACTATGTTCATTTATTCCTTTATAAAACATAGTTTTACATGTCAAATACAGTATTTCATATTTACAACTATAATTACTTAAAATAAATTATTTGTTGTATAATTACTTAAAATTATACTGATAATAGTGGTAATAGAAAGTACGCAGTCTAGAACTTTCAATGAGATAAGATAATACAACAATATTATATGTAGTATTATTATCTACATTATGAAGTTAAACCTTTTCCATTTTCTACATCGGAAATTCGGAAGTGATAGTTTTGTAAATGGGCCAATTTGCGAAAGGGATTTTTAAACTATATAGGGAAGTGTTGCGAATATTACGTCAATTTGTGAGTGAATGATAACTATAGGTATATTATATATGTTACGCGCTAAATGATTTGGCTGGTTGTTCTTCAGCTATTTCATTAGATGCCGGCGTTTAATGAACGACCTAGGTATCTAATTAGCTGGCTAATTTAACAAATGGCTGCGATATATATATATATATATATATATATATACAGTCGAAGGCAAAAATATCGATCCTAACAATTGGCTCAAAAATATGTGAACACGATTTTATTGTCTAAGGTGTAAGAGCGTACACATATTTTTGACACTTTGGGAATGTATATATATTTATGCCCTTGATACTTACATCGTTTTGTATACTGTAAATGTATAAATCCAATATATAGAAATCAAAATAATTCTGTTTCTGTTTAATTAGGAACCCCAGGAGCCAGAAACCTGGACTGGTGTCCGCGATGCATTACAACCAGGAAATAGTTGCGTACAATTAAAGCCAGGAACAAGAGAGCATTTCGGATCCGAAGACTGCTTGTACTTAAATGTTTACACTCCAAGTCTACCTGAAAAAGAACTTAGAAAACTGCCAGTGCTAGTATATGTTCATGGTGGAAAATTCTTATTTGGGTTCGGAGACTACTACAGGCCAGAATATTTAATAGACCAAGATGTCATCTTAATTACATTGAATTACAGGCTGCATGCCCTAGGCTTTTTATGCCTTCATATACCTGAAGCTGCCGGGAATATGGGGCTTAAAGACACTGTAATGGCATTAAAATGGGTTAAAAATAACATCAGCAAGTTTAATGGTGATGAAAATAACATCGTGGCGATTGGTGAAAGCGCGGGTTCCGGTATAGTGACGTCATACTTGACTAGTGAAATGGCAAATGGCTTGGTGAACAAGATTATAGCTTTATCCGGAGTTTGTGTGTCTGATTTGTTTATGATAGATGCTGACCCTATTTTCAAGGCTAAACACTTGGCAACAATCTTTCAACAAGAATTTAGTGATGTGAGAAGTTTATACGAGTATCTCATGAAACTTCCTATTGAACAATTGATGTACGCTGCAGCCATGGTTGAGTATTCCAGACCGCCGGCAATAATAAGTGCTTATTTTCTTCCCGTTGTAGAAAAGAAATTTGACAACGAGAGATATTTTGACGAATACCCTTTAATTAAATTTCGAGAAAATCGGCATAAAAAGTTGCCTGTTCTGTTTGGCGTGAATACTTATGAAGGTGGTTTATTCATCCGTCAGGACAAAGCAGGAAACATAAAATTTGAGAATGATTTTCGTTATTTTATACCACGTTTCTTGTTTGTCCAACCATATAGTGCTGATGCTGTTGAAATTGCAAAAAAGATAAGAAATTATTATTTTGATGGTGCAGCAATAGATCAAACGAAAAAACTCAAGTACATAAAATTTGTATCTGATGCCTATTTCAAAAGGGACATTATGACATTTTTAAATACCTTTGGAAAGCACTCTGATCGCGGATTATATGTTTTTCAACTTTCATATTCGAGTAAAATTAATACCAGAAAAGCGCAACAGCTAGGAATAAAAGGCACGATCCATGGAGATCTGTTACCATATATTTTTTACAGAAAGGGGAAAGCTGACATTGCAAATGAAAAAGACAAAGAAATAATAACCATTTTAAATCAGACAATTAGTAATTTCGCTAGAACTGGGTATGTATCTACTCGTGGAAAATCTGAATAGTTATAAAAGAGAAACCTATATTCTTGAAGTAGTTGTCCAATCAGGAATAAAAGCTAACACTTAATATATTATTAACTGTAGACTAAGGCCTCCTCTAGCTAGGACTCCGATTGGCAACTTTAATCCTATAAATTGGCGAAAGCTCTACAGTTTACGAAAGTGACTGCCATATGAAGAGAGATTTGCTCTTATTTTTATGGCATACCAACCAACAGCTCAAAGTAAAAATTTTACCTAAGTAGTTACACACAAAAGTACCTACAATACTGCACAAGAATAGAGAGTACTTTTAGTAAATCAGTTCAAATTGACACAATACTTACAACAATTTCGCTATTTTGAAATTTGAGCAAAAGGATATTTGCAGTCTTTATCAGATACATGTCTCGATCTATTCGTATCCATAAGTGTCGTGGCTTCCAACCTCCGTGGCGACCTGACATAGACCGACTGCCTGACTGGCTGACTGACATACATATTTGGAATATTGAAACTACCGACATTTAAATTCAAAATTAGACATAACAATCACAAGACCAGTTCAAGACAGACAGCGGACGAAGACAGACAGTTCAATAAGGTTTAGTTTAAATTCTTTAAAAATAATATTTCGTATCTATTCTATACCTACATACTTACTACTTATGAGTTCACTACCTAACCTTTTCATATGCTTTCAGAGTTCCCAGATGGTCCAACATGCCTTTTGAATGGAAACCTTACAGAGACTGCCAACGTCATGTTCTAGAGATTGACGAGAACATAAAACTTATTCAGGACTTTGGCGACGGAATTGATAGATTTTGGAGTAGTTTGGGGCAGAGATCAAAAATATAATACAGATCATTATTGTTGTACAGTATAATGTTGAAATTACTATTGTTAATATATTTTTTAAGAGATTTATTACAATATAACGGTATTTGGTATAGTCAAGCATTGTTTTTTACCCTTCTCAACTACTGCAAAGGCAAATGAAGTTTTTATGATTTTAACAGTCAGATTAGCACAATGGTCTTTGTATGGACCTATGTAAGATTTAAGATATAGCTTTGTATAGACAAGAGTATCAGTATAGACTGTACTCTTTGAGACCTAACCAAGGACTATATAGGGCAGCTATTAGTAGTTTTTGTGTACACTAAGTACGCTAAACATTTTGCATTTTGAGCAAAATACAGCGATCAGAGAGTTTTCTCTTTAATCCAAGGCGTAATTTTTTTTTATTCCCCACCGTAATTCCGTACCACACCATAGCACCGCACCAAGGTCATTGTGCGACGCACCCATAAGTAAGAGCGATAAAGAGATATCGCTTTCTCGCTCTTACTTATGGATGCGTCGCACAATGACCTTGGTGCGGTGCGACGGTGTGTTATGCCTTAAATTTAGTATGGTTTATGGTGGGCTACAAATCTAATCGACCAATCATATTGTCGCATTGCGTATGTTCTGTCCCTCACGGGCGCACGCGTATAGCTCATCTATTGGTCGAGCAAATCTTGTCAGTAGAAAAAGGCGCGAAATTCAAATTTTCTATGGGACGATAACCCTTCGCGCCATAGACCTAGCATTACATAGACAAGCTATACGCGTGCGCCCGTAAGGGATAGACATAGATGACGTCATAAACGTGGGGATACCATATTGGTAAAAATTACCCCAATATTTGATATCACGTTGGGGCGATTACCCTGGAGGCAAAGTTAGCTTGTTTGACGGTATTAAAAAATTGTTAAATAAAATGTCAATGGGCCGTCCTTTTTAGGCGTATAAACAATGAAATACCTCCTATAATTCGCGCAGGTGGTACAAAACTAAACATGTTTAGTAAATAAAACGTAAAATAAAATGTATTATGGGTTTTAATTTAAAGAAATCACAAATCGCAATCACACCAATTAATGTACACAACATTTAATCTTCACAACATTTGTTTATTTATTTTTTGGAATTAGAAGTACGAAAAAACTTCGAGGTCAAAATTACCCATAAAATTATGATATTTTCATCTGGTATCCCTAACATGATTGTTATGCAGCTAAATTAAGAAGAAGTTTAAAAATGGCTGACCTCAGACTCCTACCTACCTACGTAATTTGGGCGGATAATTTTACAAATAATGTTTTGTTAATTTGCGTAAATAATTGTGATATTTTTATTGAAATCGTTTGATTCTACATTGCTATGAGTGTAACGTAATTTTACGATGTTATTCTCACATATTGCGTTAAGAGGAAGGTGTAAAATACCGTACTTACGTGTGAAAGATTATGATCTCATATTTTTGCTCAGAGCGGCTATTACAGCCGATTACAGAATAATTCACCAGTATTTTATCAAAGTTCAAGCATTCAAAACGCTAACCATCACTATATTTCATAAGAGAAAGCACAATTTCATACAAAACAACGATAATTAAACAAGCAACGAACAAACATGACATGTCACGTACTTATTTGTTTGCCACAACCTCGGTTGTGGCAGCGGTGGAAAAGTGAAACTATGACAAGGACAAACAATAACAGCGCTTTCTCTGCTACTCCTACTGAAAGATACATAAGACTATCCCGTTCGTTCAATTTCCCCCACTCCTCATGGCCGATCCAGTTATACTAGATTCATGCTTCGCGCCTACATTTTTTAAATTTGCCGCCCTTTCCTACTGACAAGATTTGCTTGACCAACTATATGTAATGCTTGTCGCGACAGACGCGAATTTATAACACCCAAGACGAATTTCCTTGCGGCAACACCTAACAGCGCCCTCTAGGTGGAATTGTGGTAAGTTAATCCGATGTGAAGGTTAAAGCAGTAAAAGACAATATGGCGCGTGTGAATGAGCAAGGCGCGCGAGTTCTCGAAAGTGATATAAAGTGAGGAAGTCTACAGCTGTCCAGAATCATCTAAAGCTAAGTATTTTATCTGCTTAGTGGCTCGCAGTGGTGGTATGGTTTCTCTATACGATTATCTCCTTATTTGTTTCGGCTTGCCACGGTCTCCGCCGTGGAAGCAATAAGTTTGTGTGAGTACAACTTGCTACGGTCTCCGCCGTGGAAGTTGTGTGGAGCCCATCTTAGGTAAGGCGGACTAGGTAATTTATAGATTATGTAGGAGAGGGGTGGCTTAGGCTGCTGACGTCTCCTTTATCAATATGTAAGAGTGACCACAACGGTGGCCGACTCTAGGAGTTCTGTGGCCTTGGCTGCTAGGTTCTCCTTTATCCTGTGCAGGAGTGCAGAGATAACTACGGTCGCTTGGTATTCCATTATCAGCACGTATTATGCATGTACTGAGCACACACTTTGCGAAGGGCGGCTACATTGGTAGCTGATATATCCTACATCCGGCCGGGTAAGATGTGGCTCGCTAGTAAAGATGTTATATTTATGTGTGGGGTTAATTGTTAGGAGAATACCATGTTCATAGAGCAATTTCACCCACAGATCTCGGTGCGATAATACAGCCGCCATAAATTAAGCGAAGCAGAGACTGAGGCTCCTCTGGCCCTGGAGTAGAGCAGAGGTCCAGAGAGAGCGAGGATGAAGAAACCTTCATAGTATATGAAGGTATGTATGCTAAGCATTCTATAACTTTTACACCCATAGTAACATTATATTTGTTGCCGCCTTTCCCCTTTTTACGGTCTCATTTATATACCGTAGGCGGCTAGGGGAGAGGCGGCCACAATGGTGGTCAATGCTGGAATGCAGCAGATAAAGAACCAAGGCTTATATTATACATATAAAGAATGCAAAGCATACATCTTCACTATAGGCATACATTTACAATCGAAAATTATAGATGGCGCTACGAGTAGCGAAAGTTTTATATTTGATGTATACGTTTTAAGGTATTTTCTTACGATGTCTGGTTCGGCATTAATTTGGGCTCGATTAAATAAAGAGGCTGGCATTAATACTTACTAATTGAAGATAATTTGAGTAAAAAAGGTCATGTTTTTATTCGCGTAACCGGCAGAAAATATACATTGTACGGACTGCCAACATGAAGAAATTGCATCATGGTGAACGGAAATGGCAGAAAGACGTTTCTATTAAAGATGTATTTATTTTCCAATTAGAAAGGAGAAGCTAACTAGCAAGAAGAATATACAGAGATAAAAATAAAATTTACTGAAGCATTTGTCTGTATTTATCAATTATGATACTTATTATTTTTATATTAAGTGATACTATTGAGTAATAGTACCTTAGAGTTACCAACATAATCGCAAGAATAGACTAGGCTAGACACCTAGGAAAGGCCCGAAGTCAGCGACAGGTGTTGCCACTTCAGGAAGACTACCCAAGAAGTCGGCGGAAATACATGAATCATCGGGACTATCAAGATAACTAAAGAAAAGGAAAAAATTTAGTTACTAAGTGGATTCGACTTTGAAAAGTTATGCGATAATTAATTACCAATTAGACGGTTAGGTAGTTACGTTGTAGCAAACTATACCTAGTGATAAAGAGGTAATATATTTAAGTTTATGAATTTAAGATAAATTGATTGTTTAATATTTTTAAAAGATTAGCACATTCAAAAGGAGTATGATAAGAAGGTAAAAAAGAATCATAATGACTAATTGGTATCTTATAAGAAATATACGCGTAGTAAATGAGAGTTTGTATACTCTTTATTTGCTTCGTGTATCATATTATACCTTTTATCTGGTTCCAAGAAATAGAGTCTATCATCATTTACAAGGAATTAGCTTAGAAAACGTGAGAATTTTCAACAAGAGTTCGAGATTCGTTCCGTATTTGATAAAAATTTAGGGAGAAGTTGAGTCGACTTTGGCAACATTGACTGCTGAACCTTACACTTTACTCGCTTCGCCATTTTAAATTGTTGGTGGCCGGTCCTGATACAGTCGCAAGCTTCCCCAAGAAGGCTCAAAATTTAAAGGTAATTATTGAGAATATTGTAATAAAAGGGGCTCCGACAACGGGGCAAGCGTGTATATATGTAGGATCTTCAAAAATGTGTACATTTACGTTCATAGGTACAGGGAATTCGCCGCCGCCAACCATACCGGACAAGACAACCTCGGATTTGACAAAAACCCCTGATTATACAAAGTTACTCGGACTAGACTATCTCGGTAAGTTTTTAAACATTTTCTTTGTAGTGATAGTACCTTATTCTAAAATATAGGTACAGGATCATCATTTACACCGGCGTGGTCGAGGACAACCATGCGGTGGCCATGATTATTTTAAGGTTAAAACAAAGAAAAGTATTAAATTTAATGAAGTTTCTTTCGTTATTGTGTGAATTACGGGTCTATTTCATCCTTTTATTGAATTGTTTTAACTTTCTAGAAATTTACGAGATGAAATAAGCTTATACGGTATGGTAATAAAGTTCAGTCGTAGAAACTTCTAGAACATGGCGGATCTTAATATTTTCACAAGTTACAGGACCTTTTAGAACATTCTCACGGGTTCTAAGATAGATAGTTCGGTATTTTTCCATTTCATTATACTCTTATTGGAAATTCAAAATACAGTTAACTTCCCTTCTAATTGATCTTATGAGTTCATAAGTAAAGTTTTATTTGAGGTTATTTTGAATAATCACAGATATGGAAAGATTTAGTACCTGTCATTTGAACTAAAATTACTTGAGGGAATTTATACCCAATTTATTTTACATAAATTAGCTACGAAAGGCCAGGTTATGTTATATTATATCATTCATAACAATTGTGCTGTGTATAGATATAAGCTGACACTTTCTTTGCAGGTATTATAATTATAATTATGTGTTCCTGGATTTATTGAATAAGTGTTTCTTTCAAGTGTTCAAATACCAATAAATAATCAAACAAGTGAAGCAAATAAAATAATAATAATTATTTCAAGAGTTCAAGTGGTAGCTAACGTTAACGGTAGATTTTGTATTGTGGTAACAGTGTACAAACGTCATCGTCACTTACTGATTTTAACAAGGCCTCAGGCTTGGCCTGGTGGAACCTATAAATGATATAAAAGAAAGATAGGTCGCCGAGCACATTCATATGTCAGTATGTATGTTATGTTGTTAATCACTTTTATTTTGTCTTCTTTCATGGTAATTTTGAAGGAAACTTTTATTCGATTAAGTCAATGATTTTAATTAGATAAAGTAAATTGGATTCAACTTTATCTCTTTAAGTTTCAAATTTGAAAGGCTTGTAAGGGTCTTTAGTTGAACCTTGATTTCAATATTTGATTTTATTAAAATAAATAATGAATGAAATTACTAAAAAATTAATAAAACTAAATTATTATAAAATAAAATTATTGAGTTAATATCATTAAAATTTTAGATTAAAGGAATTTAGGTTATATAGGTTTGTCTCTGTACTTTACAGGCTTAGACAAGACTAAAGCTTAAACAAAACATCAAAATGGACGACATTCTTTTAAGAAGGCTTAGGCTCATTAACGATAAACTCACTACGGACTTAGAAATAATTCCTGATATAGTAAATTCAGAAAACTTAATGCAGGCTCAAATTGCATACAGTAAATTGGAAGCGTCTCTGAAAAGGCTTGGCGGCGACCTGATAGAATATTTCAGACTAGCTTCGACTCCCGCGTCCGATGAAATCTGCTTAATAAGTGAAGTACAACTTCAAGCCGAGGAGACTTTAGCGGAGCTTAAGGTGAAGATCGACCAAGTGACTTCGACGAACAAACCTTCCGAGAAACTAACAGAACCGAACTCCTCGTGCCGACTTCCTAAACTTCAACTGCCGGTGTACAGCGGGGACGTACTAGCCTGGTGTGAATTCTGGGACGTCTTCAGAAGCAACATCGATTCAAGGAACCTGCCTGAAGTGGACAAGCTATCATATCTTAAGACTTCAGTGGCAGGAGATGCCAAGAAAGCCATTGACGGACTGTCAACTACTAATGCCAACTATGATATCGCAGTTTCGATATTGAAAGAGCGGTTTGGCAAGACGTCTCATTTAATAGATGCACACTATGCTGCACTATATAAGGTTAAGATGGCAAAAGGCTCCGCTGAAGATTGCAGGAAGACATTCAACGAAATTGAGAAGCATCTTAAAATTTTAGAGTCGTTAGGTGAAGATATTAACCACAATCATCTACGATTCATGCTATTGGAGAAATTTCCTTCGGAACTAGTATACGAAATAAAACTAAAAGTTAATGATGAATCTATACAGGAACTCAGAGGCCAGTTAGATAGAATTATCACCGCTAAGGAGGATTCAGAAAGGATCTCGGGCAGGAAACGCCCTCATGAAACGGAAGATAGTACCGTTGGAACTCTTCATATAAACGCAAAACGTGCGAAATACGCAAACCAACCCCAACCACAACACAGTAACCAGAAGAAACAAAACCAACAAGGAGGCTTTGATAGAAGATCGGTGCAGATCAAGAAGTTTATTGGTTTTAAGAAACAGAATAAAGGGAACAGACCGAACCAAACTCAAACTTCAAATAAAGGTCAATCCGAACCTCAGCCAGGCCCCTCTGGAGAGAAGAAAGAATGGGTATGCGTCTTTTGCAAAGGGAATCACTTTAATGACAAATGCACTGAAGCTACTACCTTGGTAGAAAGAAAGAAACGACTAGGAAAACGATGCTTCCTATGTTTTAAGTTAAATCACTTTATGAAAGATTGCAAGATCGGTCGTAAGTGTACCGTTTGCCACGGTGAAGTACTGCATAACCGAGCTTTATGTCCTTTAAATTTTCAGAAGGAAGGCCCGGTGAAGAAACAGTTGTGACTGTCCTAGAAGAGGGTATTACAACGCTCCAAACAGCAATAGTTTATGCAAACCCCTTAGATGATAAAAATAAACAATATAAATATAGACTTCTTTTAGATCCCGGTTCTCAACGCTCCTATGTCACGTTTCAAACGGCCAAAGAATTGAAGCTTCCCGTCGAAGAAGAAAGTCATTTAGTAGTGTTCACCTTTGGTGATGATCCTCCTAAAGAAATACACAGCCCTATAGTTACTCTACAGTTGCTGTCAAGAACAAATAAGAAGATAGTTATACGGGTTAACTGCGTAGAACGTATTTCAAGAGGGTACATACCTAATGTCAAGATGAAGGACTTACCGGAGACATATGTACTAGCGGATGACGGTTCGTTAAGCGGACCAGTACAGATTCTGGTCGGAAACGAGTACTATTGTAACATAACCTATGAGAAGAAAGTACAATTGGACAGTAACCTGTTTCTGATCGACTCTGCCCTTGGTTGGATAATAAGTGGTAGAACAGAATCACAACTTAGTGACGAACCGTACGTAGTGACTTACACTCAGACTTGCATTGAAACGAAGCTTCATCAACCAGACCCACCTCTTTGTGATGCTGACATAAAGAGCCTTTGGGAACTAGAATGTATAGGTATCAGTGATTCCCCAAGAGCAACTAGAGAAGAAGAAGCGATCAAGTATTTCAACGATACTACAGTTAACCTAAATAATCGTTACACGGTAAGCTGGCCTTGGATAACTTATCCACCTGACTTACCTAACAATTTTGGAATGGCCTTTGGTCGCTTATCAAGCTTATTGAAGCGTATGGATCAAGACACGTTACTAGCGTATAGCGATACTTTTAAACAACAATTAGATAAAGGTATAATAGAAATAGTACCTACTTCAAGAATGTCAATGGGTAACCTCGTGCATTACTTACCTTTCCACGGAGTACATCATCGAGGGAAACCTATGAGGATAGTTTATGATGCTAGCTCTAAGAGTAGCAAGGATACGAAAAGTCTGAACGAATGTTTGTACAGAGGACCACTCATGTTAGAAGACCTCACTGGCTTACTTATAAAATTTAGAACCCATCAAATAGGTTTAACCTCAGATATTGAGAAAGCTTTTTTACAGATGGCGTTGCATGAAAAGGATCGTGATGTTACCAGATTCTTGTGGCTCAAAGATACCTCTAAACCGGTATCTCAGGACAACCTACTATACCTTAGATTTTGTAGAGTACCATTCGGCGTCATTTCTTCACCGTTTTTACTTAATGCAACTATCAAACACCACCTGTCCAAAGCGGAAGACCAACAAGTCAAACAGAAAGCGAATGACATATATGTAGATAACTTTGTATCGGGTTCCAACACTACGGATGAAGCGATGGAGCTCTACAGAAACCTAAAAGGGTCTTTTCAAGATATTTCAATGTCACTCAGGGATTGGAGTTCGAATTCTAAGGAATTCATGAAGAAGGTTTCTGATACATATAAAAAAGATAAAGTAAAGGTACTTGGGTTAGAATGGGACATCAAAAGGGATACTCTTCAGTTGAAGCCTAACTTGCAAGAGGAAGCGGTAACAAAAAGAGGAGTATTGAAGACTATCGCATCAATCTACGATCCATGTGGTTATGCTGCACCCTATACCCTAGCGTCTAAACTTTTTCTACAAAGACTTTGGAAGGCTGGAGTATCATGGGACTCACCGTTATCAAGCGAACTAACGGAAGAATGGAACATAATCCGACAGAATTTGAAAGCCATTGGAGAAGTGTCGGTGGACAGATGCTACATAAAGACACCAATGGAAAGGAACTACCAACTACACTGTTTCACAGATGCCTCTCTACAGGCTTATGCAGCATCAGTTTTTTTTAGTTTGCGGTTCAAAGAGAAGTTTCATTATGGGAAAATCCCGTCTGATACCGGTAAAAGACCAGGAGAGTCTCAAGATACCCCGTCTGGAACTTTTAGGAGTACTGATTGGCAGTAGGCTAATAAAGTTCGTTCTTAAGTTTCTTCAGCAGAAGATAGTAAGGCAAGTCTTGTGGACCGACAGCCAGATTGTTGTAGAATGGTGCAAATCTGATAAACTGTTGCCACCCTTCGTTGCCAGGCGGGTAGAAGAGATCAGAAAGAATAAAGATCTGGAGATCAGATACCTTTCAACAGACCTGAATCCAGCAGACGTAGGCACCAGACCCACCTGTTCGAGAGAGGACAGAGAGAAATGGCTGACTGGTCCACAATTTATAGTAGAAGATTCTAAGACGTGGCCAACTACAACTAGCAGTGGACCAACCAGTTCTCTCTTGATTGGGGAGGGTCTTGGAATCCAAGAAGAAGAACCGATGGAAACAGTTGATCCAGACATACCCGATGTTAGTCTGATGGAAACGAGACATAGTGCAACCGCAAAAGAAGTAACCGCACAAGAAAATGATCAGACGCCAGATGATAAGTTTCTAAGGTTGAAAGAAATTCAAGCTGAATACTTTCCTCTAGAGGTAGAAGGAAAAGTAACTAGTTTAAGCTTGAATTTAGGCGTATTTAAAGACATAGATGACTTACTAAGATGTAAAGGTCGTATGAAACATGCAGACTGGTCATTTGATAAACGCTACCCTATACTTATACCGAAAAATTCAGACTTCACCAACGAAACTATAATGAAGATTCATCGAGAAAATATGCATGTTGGCGTGAGTCACACGTTAAGCAAGATAAGGGAAACTTACTGGATACCACAAGGAAGAAGCAAAGTTCAAAATATTTTGAGGAAATGTCCTGAATGTAAGAAACATGACGGAGGGCCATATAAACTACCGGAAACTCCTGCTTTACCGAAAGAGAGGGTTAATTATAGTTCTCCATTTACATACGTTGGCACAGACTACCTGGGACCACTTCTAGTTAACAATGGGAATGGCAGTTGCAAAAGGTGGATTAGCCTCTACACATGTTTAGCTGTAAGAGCCATTCATCTAGAAGTTGTAAAGGACCTAACGGCGGAAGAAGGTTTAATGGCCTTACGTAGAATGATCTCAACAAGAGGAGTACCTTCCTTGATAACGTCTGATAACGCGGCTCACTATAAGTTACTCTCAGAGATTCTTCAGATCCCATACTGCTTAGATAAGGAGATAAGATGGAAATTTATACCACAGTTAGCACCATGGCATGGAGGTTTCTACGAAAGATTGGTCGGTTTAGTTAAGAACTGTATGAAGAAAACTTTACAGAAACATCTATTGAACGACAGCCAGCTCGTTACAGCGGTAAAAGAAATTGAAGCAGTTCTGAACACAAGACCATTAACATACGTGGATTCAGAGCCTGATCATGTACTAAAACCATCAGACTTCCTTACCATGGGAAAGTGTATTACTATGGAAACGTCGAATAAGGATCCTACGTCACAAGGGACGGTGACTAAAGATAACCTAATTAAAGGTTGGAAGAAAGCACAGATAATTCTACGAGAGTTTAAAGAGATGTTTGAGAACAGGTACCTCCTAAATTTGAGAGAAAGATATTCCCACCACCCTAAAGAACCTAGGGACTTCAAAGTTAGAACCGAAGATAGGTCAAATCGTGCAGATTAAAGGTGACACGAGGAATAGGATCAACTGGAAAGTCGGGAAAATAGTATCTTTAAGGGAAAGCGCCGATGGATTATGTAGGGTTGCCACGGTACGAGTAGGAGATACCGAATACACAAGATCTATCACGCATCTCTACCCTTTAGAGATCGAAGAGGGAGAAGAACACTGTAAACAAACATCACCTTATAACGAAAACGCAGAAGAACCTCTGCAGCTTCCTGACCTTCCACCTCCATCTTGCGGGAACGTTGACGTCCAAGACGTTGCTGAGTCTCCTTCTGAACAAAGATTCACTCCAGTAACAGCTAGAGATGATCCAGAAGAAGAAGTTCTACCCTATGCCTCGCCAGTAGAGGAAAGGAGTTCCTTCAAACAAGTAGTAGAGTCTACATCTAGTAAGTTAAACGAGCCTAAGCCTAAGTCTATGTCCGAACCAGAACCACTCGCAGTCGTCGACCCCGAGTATTACGACCACACTGATCCCGAGCTACACCACTTGGAGGAAATTGCGCCAGAAGGACAAGAAGACGAATCAAGACCTAAAAGAGCCGCAGCTCTTCGGGCCCTTGAAAAGATTAAAGAATGGACCAGCAATCTAGTCGCTGTGCTTCTGCCTGAGGCGGGGAGTGTCGCGACAGACGCGAATTTATAACACCCAAGACGAATTTCCTTGCGGCAACACCTAACAGCGCCCTCTAGGTGGAATTGTGGTAAGTTAATCCGATGTGAAGGTTAAAGCAGTAAAAGACAATATGGCGCGTGTGAATGAGCAAGGCGCGCGAGTTCTCGAAAGTGATATAAAGTGAGGAAGTCTACAGCTGTCCAGAATCATCTAAAGCTAAGTATTTTATCTGCTTAGTGGCTCGCAGTGGTGGTATGGTTTCTCTATACGATTATCTCCTTATTTGTTTCGGCTTGCCACGGTCTCCGCCGTGGAAGCAATAAGTTTGTGTGAGTACAACTTGCTACGGTCTCCGCCGTGGAAGTTGTGTGGAGCCCATCTTAGGTAAGGCGGACTAGGTAATTTATAGATTATGTAGGAGAGGGGTGGCTTAGGCTGCTGACGTCTCCTTTATCAATATGTAAGAGTGACCACAACGGTGGCCGACTCTAGGAGTTCTGTGGCCTTGGCTGCTAGGTTCTCCTTTATCCTGTGCAGGAGTGCAGAGATAACTACGGTCGCTTGGTATTCCATTATCAGCACGTATTATGCATGTACTGAGCACACACTTTGCGAAGGGCGGCTACATTGGTAGCTGATATATCCTACATCCGGCCGGGTAAGATGTGGCTCGCTAGTAAAGATGTTATATTTATGTGTGGGGTTAATTGTTAGGAGAATACCATGTTCATAGAGCAATTTCACCCACAGATCTCGGTGCGATAATACAGCCGCCATAAATTAAGCGAAGCAGAGACTGAGGCTCCTCTGGCCCTGGAGTAGAGCAGAGGTCCAGAGAGAGCGAGGATGAAGAAACCTTCATAGTATATGAAGGTATGTATGCTAAGCATTCTATAACTTTTACACCCATAGTAACATTATATTTGTTGCCGCCTTTCCCCTTTTTACGGTCTCATTTATATACCGTAGGCGGCTAGGGGAGAGGCGGCCACAATGCTAGGTCTTTGCTCAAATCCCTGGAATTGTGTTAAATTTTTTGATGGAATTTTATGCCCTGGATGCCAGTCCTTTAAGCCAAATCTCATAGAAAAAGGGGCAAGCTATGATGGCGCCATCTATGCAAACCTTTGACAGTTACCAACCCCATTTGCAAACTTTTGTGTTCGCGTTAGGCTCTCTGACTATTCTATCTTTATTTTTCGCCTGCATACGGCGCATCTAGCAGGAGAAAACAAGCTTCATGGAGTTTTTGGGCCCACATGCTGTTTATACCGTGTTTATTATTCACCCTGCACAAGCGTCTTAACATGCAAATGTGTCTTGCTGCGTGTGCAATGGGGTTGGCAACTGTCAAAGGCTTGCAGAGATAACGCCATCATAGCTTGCCCCTCTTTCTATTTGGCTTAAAGGGCTGGCATCCAGGTCATTAAAAAAACAAAAATTTGACAATTCTAGGGATTGACAGGGCAAGCTATGCTGGCGCCATCTGCTAATTATTTCGACCGGCCAACCCCATTAATTTTGATTCAAGTTAGAAACGCTCCACGTAAACGCTTTCATAACGTCAAGTGTCATAATTCATAATCATAAACCTCTCATAAACGTCCAGTCTGAAATGAAACGTCAAGTCAATATTGTTATTATTCGATATCGCCAAATCGTCGTATTATAGTCGCGGTCGCTGTTCAAGCCATAGAAAATAATTTTTTAGCTATACTTGTAAACACAACAACCTACTTAATTCGTTAAAACAAAATATATCTTAACGAAAGAAGATTTTCGACGATACACAATTACACACCGCAGTGTTGTTGTTAAGAAAGGCTTCGAAGATTGTACAGAAAATTCCTTTTGAAAACGACTTATAACAGACAAATTTATTAAAATGGCTACACCTACTCCTGATGCTCCTGAAAATTTCGACCAGGTTAGATATTATACTTTTGTTATAAAAATAATTAGTGCCAATTTTCATAAAGGAAATAAAGTGGTTTTGAACTTCATATGTACTTGTTATTGTCTACTGATCTGTTGCTGTTAGTAAATTAATTTGTATTTTAGTTTACCTAATTATTGTATGTATTATGACGTGTATCTACAGTTTGATGATGATGAATCCGAGCAGCAACTGGGTTCAACAGGCTCCGGCCGGAAGAGACTCTTCAGCAAAGAGCTGCGTTGCATGATGTATGGGTTTGGGGATGACCAGAATCCTTACACGGAGAGTGTAGACTTTTTGGAGGATTTGGTTATTGAATTTATTACGGAAACCACACACAGGTAAGAATTATTAACTTTTTGGTTGTTGTGTCATGGATAAATAAGTAAGAGAGCCGGGAACAGGGTCTCTGAAAGTGGGGTCCACAGACCCCTCAGGGGTCCGTAGTATGTTTATCAGGGGTCCGCAGTAGGTCAGGCTCATATGTTGTTATTTTAATAAATTTAAATGTTAAATTTCTCAATATGTAGCAAATCACCTAATATTACAGAGCAATGGAGGTAGGAAGAACAGGGAGGGTCCAAGTGGAAGATATTATATTCTTAGTACGGAAAGATCAAAGGAAATATGCCAGAGTCAAGGACCTCCTTACTATGAATGAAGAACTGAAGAAAGCTAGGAAAGCTTTTGATGAAGTTAAATATGTCGGTAAGTAAGCCCAACACTAGTAAAAAAATTGTAAAAAAACAATTTTCTTATGAAATGTTGTTGTTTTGGCTTATTTGAATTAATACATTAACAACCACAACAAAAGTACTATCCAATGAAGCATCCCAATTGTTGCTGTTTAGTGCTCTGTAGAAAACTTTGGTCTTTGAGCACTTATGGGATCAAATCGATTATAATAAATAATTCAGCCTAAATACGTCCCACAGATCTTTCGTCACCAGAAGAGGGCTGGGACTAACCACCCTGGCCCGATGCGGGTTGGCAAACCGGTTAAATGTGTTTTTTAATCCTTATTTACTGTGCAATTTCTGGCATATTTTTGGTGTGGTTGTTTTGATATTGTTTTTTTTTTTTGCAATGACTAGTTTTTTTAAGTACTTGATGTTTGTTTTTATTGCGCAATTTTGTAACCTTATAGAAGACCAACAATAATGATGATGGCGAACAAGAGACAGCTTCTAAGGCTGATGCAAGTAATACGTGTAATTTATTATTGATGCAATGCTTTTGTGTTTGCATGTCCTACTAATGTTATGTTGCATAGTTCATAGATTAGATTGTACAATTAACTTTAAGAATGTCCATAACTTATTACTGATTTTAGGATTTCATAAAACGGCATTCTCAGAGTTACATTATTGATAATAAGTGTAAACTAACATGGGATTACCACCTCATGCGACTAGAAACCCTAAGGCCTGTTTCATGGAAGCTTGTATCTTTGTAATACGTCTTTAAAAAAAAAAACAAAAAAAAAACAACTTCAAGAAGGATGAAATATAATATTATCCTTTTTAAGTATATGCGTTATCAACTGATATGTTTGAATTCGGTGCCAAGCCAAATTTTGAAGCATACCATGATTTTAGCGCGATTCGATAAGAATGCGCCTATATAACTAAGTTGGTCGGTTTATTAATTTTCGAACATTCCATAGCATGCAAGTGTTATCACAGCACATCAACCCCTTATCACTGAACCCCTCAACCCTGAACCACCAACCCTTCAATTCCCCGACCCCTTAACTCCTAACCCTAACCCCCGATCCATCAACTCCTAACCCCTCAGTCCCCGACCCATCCACTCACGCCCATCAACCCCCGTAACCTACCTACACCTACCCCTCACCTCTCAGTCTCTTTGGTCGTTTCCAACAGTACCTGCATCAAAAATAATACACCTAATTATACGAGGGAAGTTCCACATTTCGTCCGTGGTCTTCATCACCGCCTCGCCGCATCGCCTTAGCGCGAGTTTGACATTGATATATTCGCTAGCGTGTGCGTAACTTACTTTCTAATCTTTCTATGCATCTCGCTCGTACTGGCATATTAGTGCGAGCGAGATGTATAAAAAATAAGTTACGAAGACGTTAGCGAATATGTGTTAAACTTATGGTAAGGCTACAGTTACACTACATCAAATTGGTGGTTTTCGGAACACCGAACTTTAGAAAACACCGAAACCACCATATACGTGCCTTTATAAATTGAGGAGCCCTGAATTCCTCATGGATTCCTTCATCAGATAAGACCCAAAAATTACGGAAACACCTTGGAGGTAACTTCTTTCAGACAAAAATAATTACTCAAATCGGATCACGGGTGCTGGACGCTGACCATACTACATCAAAACAATCGTCATCGTCAGGTCCACTCCATCAAATTGGTGGTTTTCGAGAGCAGAATGCTCGAGTATCTTAAGAAAACACCCAAATCACCATTGCCTTTAAAAATTTAAGAGTTCCCTCAATTCCTCATGGATCCCATCATCAGAACTGCACCAGATTAATGTGGGACCACCTTTTTTAAACAAAAAAAGAATTATTCAAATTGGACCACGGGTCTCGGAGTAATCGGTGAACATACATAAAAAAAACAGCCACATCCAAATACAGAACCTCCTCCTTCTGGTTAAGAAGTCGGTTAATAAAAGGAGTTTAAACTAGTGGCTCTATGAGCTGTAGACCTCGCGAGCATACCTTAAAGCCATAGACATAGTATTTACAAGTAGTTATAGACGCGCCACCGAGCGACCGGGGGTAAGAGAAAGAATATTCATATCTTTGTAAAATTTGGGCAGCATAGGATTTTTTCTCTTTCACTTATAAATTTCGGTATTTCGCCATCGCCTCCTACCTATGATGCCACCCGGTCGATGATAAGGACAAAGCATGGCACTATTTTCTCTTTCCTCTTATAGGAATCGCAATAAGACTATCTTTCTCTATCAAAGAGTGTCAGGCCCTTGCTTAAAGCTGAATAAATGTTTTCTTTTCCAAAAAAATAAAAAAAGTTAAAAAAGCAATACGAAATTTAAGTCTGCCATTTCATGTGATGTTGAATAAAAATGTTCTATGTCTATGTCTAAGTAAAACAAAATACAAAAAGTTTTGTCCCAGCATAAAATTGCTGGAGATCGAACCAGGGACCACCCTACTTCAAAGCCACAAAAAGCAAACGTGTGCAAACTGCGCCATGATAGCTCTTAGCTAAGTGTACGAAATTTGGCTATTTATTCTCGAGTACTAACTAAATATCTAAATACCGCCTAAACCAGAAATACAAATTTTCCGCATTTTTTTCCATTTACTTTGTAAACATGTCTCAAAAAGAAAAAAAAACTAATGATATCTATACGACTATTTGTTTAGGCGCGAGCTATCAAGACTCCGCCCTTTTGATAAATTTCCAAAAACCGGATCGACAAAAAAAATCTAATTAATCATAGAATCTGGTTCCCAGAATCAGTTGAGAATTGGGACCTGTAGAGGAGAACATCCGAACATACGAAAGCAAAATGCCCGAGTCAAAACGTACTTCGCTACGCTTCGGTCAAAATACAAGTAACAAGTTTTTATAAAACAGGCCCCTGGAATTATTTGGAATCATGAGTCATGTTTGCATATTTTACACAATTGTAATTGGTAGACCAAAATAGTAGTATTGTAGTAAAGCTTTTTGTAATTTGTTCTAACAGTCGCCACGCCACCATTGTGTAAATCTGTAAAATATTAAGACACAAAACAACATAGTTCCAGTTCCCAATAGCAATAAGGGTTCTAAAGGAGCCCACTATCAGTCCGCCGGACGATATCGGCCTGTCAGTTGTTCGGAACTGTCAATTTTTAGGGTTCCGTACCCAAAGGGTAAAAACGGGACCCTATTACTAAGACTCCGCTGTCCGTCTGTCTGTCTGTCACCAGGCTGTATCTCATGAACCGTGATAACAATACAGTTGAAATTTTCACAGATGATGTGTATTTCTGTTGCCGCTATAACAACAGATACTAAAAAGTACGGAACCCTCTGTGGGCGAGTCCGACTCGCACTTGGCTGGTTTTTTGTTCTAACTGACAGGCCGATGTCGTCCGGCGGACTGATAGTCAGTGGGCCCCTTCAACATACCAAAGCACAGTGTGTGAAATTCTCAGGTAAAATATACCACTTTGTACCTATGTATGTTGGCAATAAGGATGATTTCTGGGGCCTATTGCATAATAAAATAATTATTAATTAGCTTCTATTTTATTTTTGTAGCTTGTGTTTTACATACAAAATCACTAATAGTATTAGCCTGTGTTTTATTAGAGAATAGGCCGCTGGTTGTATCTTTATGAAACATAGCACCTAACTGACAACCAACAAGTCGGTATTTTTTTTTTAGAATAGCCACCTTGCGAGGAACGCGCGAAGCAGCTCGGTCTGTGAATACCTACGTCTCACGCCGGAAGCAAACATACGCGCGGCCAGGTTGCCTCGGGCGAGGCATGTCTTCACAGACCGTGCTGCTTGCGTGGCAATTTTCTCGCGGGGCGACTCGCTCTATGTGGACCCGCCTAACGACACATTTGTAGCTAATGTTGTGCAATACATGGTTTCGCACTTGTAGCTTAATTAAATAAGTTGATTTATATGAATCTATTGTAGGTAATTATTACCCATCTGTTTTTCATTTGAATGAATGTCAGTCAGCCATCAAATTACATCCCAACATATGTGTCGCTTAACTTCAAACTCGGGTAAATCCAACTGTCAGATTATGCGATTTTGGTATTAAGAAAAGGTAATAGGGCAGATATTTCCTATGAGGGTCGAATGGATTTACCCGAGTTTAAAGTTAAGCGACTCATATCTTCTTGTCTCTGTCAGAATTGTGTCGCTTAACTACATGAGCGTGTAACCTATGTGATATTCATTTAATTCCTTTATTTTCAGAATGAAGAACCAAGACATGATTAGTTATGTAATGTGAGTATATATTGTAAAAAATGTCCCTTTTTTATACGTGACTATTACATAATTATATTTATTTTATACTTTCACATAAAATTGACGCAAGACAAAAATGTTTAAAGACCTGTAGGTACTGTACTCTCAATTGGAGTTAGAGGACCGCTTTTTTTGTGGTCCTTATGTAGTTGCATTAAGGTTAGTTTTATCAGTTACCAGTGTGGGCGATGATATGTGTGCGAATAATACCTACAAGCGAAGATGTGAGCCACTGTACTCATTCTCCCCTATATGTGGCATTCTCAATCAAAAGTCGTTTTTGTCGCTTACCATAAATACGAAATTTGCTTGTATCTTTATACAAATAACCTGTCAAAGCATCCTTATGGCGAGCGACAATGTGGCACCTTTTGATTGAGAACGTCACATATATCTATTTTTTATTTGTTGCAGATTTTATATCAAGCTGTGTTATGCTGAAGTTGAAGCAAGAGGGTATATAAGGATAGGATCAGATACGTCATACGTCGGTTAGCATAGCAAATAATACAAGTAATAATAAAGTAATTTGTACATTCACCTTGTGGTTTCTTTGTTATACATATATTTAACAATTTATTAAGTATTATGATTAAGAACGCTAGTCTAGACAAAAAAAAATATCAGACATAGTTCGAATTCATTTAATGTGCGTTCATTACAAAACAAATAACACATGATAAAATTATAGGTAATTATGGATAACACAAATATACAAACAAACATTTAAATTATACAAACAGGTCTTTAATGAGGGTTACCCATTGATTGGCATCACAAATACCAGACATTGGTAACCAAATTTTGCAGGATTTTAATCATTATTATCTTAAAATAAGGCTGATCATTTTATAGCGGTGCAAACGACAGGCATATTTACCCTAGCTGGCAATACTGCAAATAAAAATGCAAATTAATACTACACAATATAACCAAAGTAGGCAATGAACAAGAGCTGTTTAAATTCACAAAATTACATAAATAATTGTAAAATGGCTTAGTCTTATAAATAACTAATACATGTTTAAGTAAATCTATTCGTATGCAAGTAAACTGTGTAAAATCTAATTCTATTAAAACTACGTAATGTGTCAAACAACAGTTATACTTATATGTAGATATAAATAATTTCAAAAAGGTTTTCACAATTCAGGCGACTAGACCTGGTTAATTTAACGAAACAGCCATGTACTTAACTTTGGTTATTAATAATTTACTTCACAACTTGTCTAAATATTATTTAATTAGGCATAATACGGTTTTTAATATAGGCCATTATGGCGGGCAGTAATCACATCTACAGTTAAATCCTAACGAAGATTAAGCTCTGAAAGAGTAATGTTCCGACAAAGACACACAATAATAATAAAACATTACACTGCATACATTTCAACCTGTATAATATTGTGCTCGTGACCTTAATATTAAAAGTCCTATAGTAAAAACTATCCTACCTCTATAAACGGAACAAACTATTAAATATTTACTCAATATATTAAATATGGATTTACAGGTCTTACCTTGCAATTCATAATTTTATTTACCTTTGGTAACATAGTTTTGTAAACTCTTTCACTACTATTGTCATATTTGTGACAATGTGTATAATGTAATTTGTAAAACGTAAATTTGCGAAGTACTTCAAGACAATATTATATTATCGAAATAAATTAAATGGTCAACAGTAGGTACAGATAATGGTAATTTTACAGTTAAATTATGCATTAATAATAATAGAGAGGCATACTATGCTTAGTACAAAATCAAACGTTAACTTTAACTGTTTTCTCTTTGCTTCGACAAATATAAAATTATGTTAGTAGAGTGAAGTAATCGTGATAATGGAAAGTAGAAGAAATAATCACCAACTCTTTATTTAAGCAACTCCACTGTACGAGTTCACTATCACGATTAGCTGTCCAGAAAGTACGGAGCAAATTATGAATAGCTTTTTGGCAATGGAAGTTCCAACTTGAGCTGCACATTTGACACACTCTTATGGCAACAGCATCTGCCTGGTCACAATAAATATACTTAAAATGGAGTCTTGATCCTCCAATCTACGAAATCTCACTGAAAAGTGTATACAATTTAGTACTTGAACTTTCACAGTCCACATTAAAAAATCTTAGATCAGATAAAACATTTTATATGTAAATTTTCATAACAGCCAAATTTAAGGCAAGTAATCCTGTAAATTAATTTACTAGTCTAAAGACTTAAGTAAATTTTCTTGATACTATTGTAACTTTATAGTCATTGACAATATAATTCTAATCTAGGCAAAACTATCTTAAGTAGTTGGCTTATAATTTTAGGCATAACGTGAATGTCTAATATTTGATTTTGATCTAAAAAAAGGACACTTAGGACAAGAAATTTCATACATTGACCCGCCTGATGTTCCTATCTCTATCGCACGCGCTTGCTGTCCCGCTCGCACAGTGTCATTGACCGCCGGCAATACATTGCGTTTTAGAATAAACTTTACAATAGAATACACTTTAGTGTAATGAAAGTACACAAGTTATTTTTAAAAGTTGCTGAACAAATGTTGGTCAGTTTGAGGAGTACAGCCTACAGCCTAATTTATTGCTCCTGTTACAGGAAACACCCGGTATAATTACGCGCGTTCGTATTACTTCAATGTTCTGCTACCAGAGTGCAGCACTAATAAGCCCCTTTAGTAAACCATAGAGTAACTTATACGTACCTACTGTACCTTTTTAACAGGTTTTTGACAAGTTTTCAGAGCTAATAAAGTATGACATTGATGCATCAAGGCGGTTTGTTTACAGTGGACATACCGGGAAACGCGAATCCGAAATTTCGCTATCTGCCTCTTTATCGCTCGAATATGCAAGTGACAGAGATGGTAAATAACGAAATTTTAATTTTCTTGTTTCGCGATAGATCTTCAGATTGTGGTAGTGGCGCCCCCTACGCAGAGTTTCGCGTAATATTCCCTATTCCTTGTCCTAAGTGTCCTTTCTATATCATCTTATTTAGGGGTATATTATGGGAATGTCAATAAATACTAGAAAGGTAGTGTAATAAACACTTTAAACATTCAGTCAGCGAAGGAAGAGCCTTTAGTTATAATTTATTACTAGGGCAGTGGTGAAATAGGATTATCTACTAGCGTTGATCCTAACAGTAATGCTTTAAATTAGTTCATAAAATAAAATAAAATAAAGCACAGATAGTGAAAGCCCTCACATGGCCACCTTGCCAGGATTCATGTAATGTAAAGACGCACAATCGTTCATGCATTTATACCATTCTACGATGTGACTGTATGCTAGGCTTTATAATGAGAAGAGAGGGTATGAGTGGGTTGCACCAAACCGTCTGTCACCGTTAGAACGTTTGCGAAATTGTATTGTACGGTAAATTTCATTGTTAACTGCCGAGTGACGTTGATCAGTCCGCTAATTGTGGTTGGTGCAACTGGCATTAAGTCCGTCGGTTATGGTTGGTGCAATTGGCCTTATGGGTATGGGTAGAGTACCTACTAGAGATGCAACGGATAGTTGTTTCGTCGGATACCGGATGTTCGGCCTGACCATCGGCCAAATATCCGGCCGACGGAACTATACTACATTTCGGTTTTTCATGTGCGCATTGTGCAGGTTTTTATCTGTTTCGTAGTGAACGTTCGCATGGACTCATTTTTAGGATCGAAATGTGTGCGCGAGCAAGTGAGTGGAATGTTTAAATAATTTTAAAATAATAAAAGAGTACGATTATGACCGTGACTGTTTCTTAAATCCAATTTGTTTACTCCGAAATCAAGCAGTTACTATCTGGTATCCGGTCGGATAAAACGCGTAGCTAATTTGAAGTGGGAATGGGCTGGTCATATAGCACGGAAGACCGATTCGTGGAGCAAACGACTACTCGAGTGGCGACCATGGGAGGAAGAGCGTCCTCAAAGTAGACCCCAGATGCGCTGGGACGACGACATTAAGAAGACTGTGGGGAAACAGTGGCTCCAAGTCGCGCAGAATCGCGACGAATGGCGCAAAATGAAGGAGGCCTACACCCAAAGGGTAGAAAAAGGCTAAAGAGAGAGAGAGAGATCCGGTCGGAGTGTAGATCACTATCCGGTGCATCTGTAGTAAAAGTAAGGTTAATGGGTTAGTCCGTCGGTGGGTCCATGGCGGCCACTATGGCCTTCATGACGGCGGCGGCGGCCAGCGCGGCGTGCGGCTGCCACTCCTTGCCGCGCGTGCCGTCGCGGTAGTCGGATATACCTGTAATAATGTCAACCTTTACTAACTCAACATACAACTAGGGAACGAATCTAATTATTTTATGAAATATTTTTGAGTTGTTTTTTTAACGTAAACCTCAACTATAGCCTATAGCTCCCAACTATGGCCACCGGTGGACTTTGTACACTTTTTCTTTAGTGTGTGAAATCTGACTAGGTATTTCAGTTAACTCGACATGTTCTAGGTGACTATGCAATAAGCCCAATCGAAAATTCTATTAGGTACTAAGAGAATAAAAGTGCTTACTATTCAGTTTAGTAAATCTCTGCCAACTTATCTCGGTCTAACTCTGTCTAATGTTTGGCAAATAAATTAGCTCTCTTCAAAAGAGGGTTTGAATTGATGTCGTTCCTGACATACACGACAAAGACGTACGGAATAATGCCGTCGGTCAAACCGAATTGTCAGTAAACAAGAACAAAAAAAACTACATACTCATCCTTTTCTTTCGGGTGCTAGTAGGTACTAGTATAAGACAAAGATAGTATGATTCCCTCCGTCTATGTTTGGTATGAGACAGTCCTTTGAGAAAGTATAGTTACCCCTGATGGAGACGAAGCAGTCCTTCCTGTTGCCCTTGACGGAGTCGAGCACGGCGTCGAGCTCGCAGTCGTAGGCGTGCGCGCGCGCGTGCGCCGCGAAGGCCGCGCGCGCCTCGCCCGAGCACGACACCGCGCGCCCGCCCGCCACCGGCGCGCAGTGCACGCGCAGACCGCCGCGGTCTCTGCAACCGTTCATGCGTGCATCAGACAAATGTGAACGCAACCATATTAAATGTATCAAACCAAGGGCCTGACACTCTTTGATATCGATCGATTCCTATAGGAGGAAAGAGAAAACAGTGCCATGCTTTGTTCTTATCACCGACCGGGTGGCATCCTAGGTAGGAGGCGATGGCGATATACCGAAATTTATAAGAGTGAAAGAGAAAAAATCCTATGCTGCCCAAATTTTATATGAATATTCTTTCCCTTACCCCCTTCTGTAAATACTATGTCTATGTATGAAACCGATATGCGTCACGACACAACACAACACGACACGTCAGACAAATGTGAACCGGGCTTAAAACGACAGTCAAGACGGATGCAAGGCGAAAAAATCAAAGATACATAAATCTTAAACAATTGTGTAATAAATTGACAAACTACATGTGTAAGATATACGACTCGTGTGATAAAGATAGGTATAGGTGGTAGTTATATTTTGTGCCTAGTTTACTTACAATTTTATTAGAAATAAAACTTTGATATCATGGAGATTTCTTTATTTATTTCATTGCATGTTTGAGAAAAGCACTATACATACCTCGGCGTGAAAAGGGGTTGTCGGCCTCATAACTATCCGTCTATGCGTATTCGGCCGGCAACCCCTTCCTTCCCAGCCTCTGTAGTAATGTACTATTTTGGGCCTGTATTGCTAAAAAAATCCGAAAGACACGAGATTCAACGCCGCGCGCACGCCCTACTTAGTAAGCTTTAGGTACTTTAGGCAATTTAGCTGTCAAAACTACGACAAGTACAACATTTTGAACTTCTTGACTTGGTATCGGAGGGAGACCTCGATGAAGGCTCTGTTACCAACGTCCTTGGGTTTTCATCGATTTTTGACAAGTTTTGAACCGTTACTCCTACATTTGCACTACAGATAGAATTATAAGACAAACGGCTATCGGTTCTTCAATCTCAATTTTTGTTCGCCGGATTTAGAAAGAAATTAATACTTATTTTGCTGATGATTTTTTTAAACATAGTCTAAAAACACTTATTTCGTAACTCGATTGCTTTGAAGGATCTTACATATACGAAATTTACATATTTGGGTTCACCTTCGACGTCTCTAAAAACTGGTCAGAGATTTTAACTTTAAACTAATTAAGACAAAAGTTATGGCCAGAAAATCAGTTCACTTACACTTGGTCGCCGCTGGGAGCGGGATGCGAGACCTCAATGAAGGCTCCGTTGCCGACGTCCATGGTGAGGCGGTCCGAACCGCCAACGGGCGCCTCCCAGCGTCCTGGTACGCCTTGCAGTCGTTCCAACCCTGAAATGAGTCAATAGGGTAGTTGACACATGCATAACAAAATCTAGTGAAATAGATAGAAAATGAGCAATTTATCACAGTAAATTGGAAACTTAAAAAATATATGGGAATAAAAAAAAACAAGTCCTCAGTTTCCAAAAACTGAGTTGTTTTAAACTATCAACTTTTTTTTAAACTATCAAATAGGAAAAAAATAACGGTACCATTCAATTCCTTACATATAAACGCAACATTTCATCGATAAAAATCGCAATTTCCTTGTTTTCTATACATCGAAACGGCTTCTAAGCAGTGACACAGTGACGTCACGATGTGTTGCCATTTTGTAAGAGCGTTTGCTCAGTAAAGTGCGGGTGCCAGACTTTGACCATCATTTGTGACTTTTGTATTGCTTTAAGACAATGGGTCCCATACAGACATTAGATCCTGAGTACCCAGTGCATATTCCCACTACTCATCCTGTTACCTGTTAGGTAAACAGTTTAATTGCACCCAGTGATTTGTGAACTTGTTGTCCTCAAGAATTTATGATCTCTTCTGTACTTTTTAGGGTTCCGTACCCAAAGGGTAAAAACGGGACCCTATTACTAAGACTCCGCTGTCCGTCTGTCACCAGGCTGTATCTCATCAACCGTGATAGATAGACAGTTGAAATTTTCACAGATGATGTATTTTGATGCCGCTATAACAACAAATACTAAGGGACGGTTTTTTATCTTTCTGTTCTTTTTTAAAATTAGTTTTCATAACGGAAACTTCCTTAACATCTTTTGTAACAATAAATAAATAAATATTATAGGACATTCTTACACAGATTGACTAAGTCCCACAGTAAGCTCAAGAAGGCTTGTGTTGTGGGTACTCAACTACTCAGATAACGATATATATAATATACAAATACATAAATAAATAGAAAACACCCAAGACTCAGGAACAAATACCTGTGCTCATCACACAAATAAATGCCGTTACCGGGATTCGAACCCAGGACCAGGAACAATGTTTTATTATAGTTAATACAATTAAGCAGTTACATCATAATCATAATCATTTATTCATAATATTACATTGAATAAAAGTTGATTATATATAGGTAATAATCATTAATATAATTAATTTTAATAATTATACCATCCTGTTTCCTGTTAGGTTTTACATTTTGTAAGTGTATGAATCAGCTTTATTATGTTATTAGCCGTTAGTATATGGGATCAAACTTTGAAAGAGGAAATCGAGGAATCTGCTTCCCTTATAAATTGAAATCCTTCCGAATATCATGTGATAATAAAAGTATGGTGCTTGGTCTGTTTCCGGAAGATATTTGTGAACCTGTGTTTAGGGTTCCGTACCTCAAAGGAAACAACGGAATTCTTATGGCCACTTTGTTGTCCGTCCGTCGGCCCTTCCGTCTGTCTATCAATTCTTTATCTCGGGACGAAAAGTGTATTTAACCACCAAACAAGTCATAGTGAAAACCCCTGATGTAATGCGTTAATAACGCCCCTATGACAATTGGTCGTCAACTGTACAATGTTTGGTATGCATATTCGTATTAAAAATGTTTCCCACCTTCATTGACGTAGGAGTCCCAAGGCGCGTGCGCCCGCATCAGCCGCATTGCGATGTCTTGAAGCAAGAAACTGTCCGGCTTATATGGCTTCACTTCGTAGTCCCAACCGCCTTTCTCGTTGCGCTCCGCCTTCTCACAGAACACGTAAACACTCCTGTGAATGGAAAAAGTATAAACATTAACCGTCAAAGTGATAAAAACAGAAAACTAACGATACATTGAATTTACTTTCAAAAATTAACGAAAGGAACATAATCAGACTGATTCAAACAGTAGGTAGACAAATCCAAATGAGAAGTAGATTATGATGAATTATATAATGTGGTGTCTAGTGAGTAGGCGTTACTCACAGTAAATGACGAAAGCCGACGTCATCAGAAATAGGGTCGATTAGGCATTCCATCTCGTTGCTGCATATTCTACGGTAGAACTACCCCATCTGCCCCATCATGTATTATAGCCGCAACAACTATAGGTATAGTAATATCAGTTTGTATTAGGAATTTATTGAGCAAGCATTACGGTAGCATGCGTGGTACGGTAGATCAGCTACCTAGTACTAGCTTTCCGATAATTCTTTATCGATATTGTAAAGTACTGATTTGGGCAGGATGATGTATTGAGACGAGTTACAAGATACATTTATTTTGGTACAAATGCATATTCCGGTATGAATGAGTAAATAGTGTGTGATTTTCCATCGCTCATGTACCTATTTATTCACAACATTGCTGCATGTCATGCGCGGAATTACAATGAAATGCGTACGTATGTACGTGGTTGAATTTTCCCTGAAAGATAGAACTAATGACTAAATACTATAAATCACTACACAGCCATCTCTATACTATGTGATTTAGAGCCGGGTGGGTCTAGTATTCTCCAGGCCCATTTAAATACCTATTAGCCTTTGGTGCCCTTTCAGGTTACCTAATTTACTCACCAACCCAAGCGAACGTTTCATTCTAAGATTCTGGAGTTGGCTTCTTGTATTATTATGGTCGCTGAGCTAGGTGTGAATTGTAGTTCAACAGTTTGATGTGACTCATCATTTACGTCAAGTGACTTGCAGTGTTATAGTAAGGTGTAACACGGTGTTCCCCGGCCACTCATACCAGACGTTTTGACGTGATTTAGAGCCGGGTGGGTCTAGTATTCTCCAGGCCCATTTAAATACCTATTAGCCTTTGGTGTCCTTTCAGGTTACCTAATTTACTCACCAACCCAAGCGAACGTTTCATTTTAAGATTCTGGAGTTGGCTTCTTGTATTATTATGGTCGCTGAGCTAGGTGTGAATTGTAGTTCAACAGTTTGATGTGACTCATCATTTACGTCAAGTGACTTGCAGTGTTATAGTAAGGTGTAACACGGTGTTCCCCAGCCACTCATACCAGACGTTTTGACTCATTATTTCGTCGCTTGGGTAAGGCAAGAGTGTTAGGTTTTCCAATCAAGATTACTGTAGGTTGGTTGACAAACCTCTTTCTCTCAGAAACTTATGTTTTAGCCACTGTATATGCATCTAGTTATACGGTTACGGTAGCCTGTATAAAGTGTATAATTCCGTTGATTGGTGAGACATTGCAAATATGTGGTAGGTAGTGATTCTTGAACGTTGCAATTTTAGAATTAGTTTATCTTTACACAGGTAGCATGTCTGAATAACGACATTGGTATGCATAAGGTATATATTACGCCAAGAGCACACAAGTTCTTAACGTTTTTGACACGTTCTTTAAGATAAGCATTACATAGCTCGAGTCAATAAATAATGGGTAGGTTTGAAAGTATGCGTTTACCGCAACAAATCTGCGTTTTTCCACCGACTTCAAAATGTTTTTTTTTTAAGTATGTTCTTCGATTTCTCAAAGACAACATTGCTTGAAGAGTTTCACAGTTGTTCCCATGGTCATCAGGTGAGGATCTGATTATGGGACCCTGGAGGAAGCGAGAGAACTTGTCAAATATTATGTACAAGAGATAACTGACCCCTCTACATGGAAATTAGTTTGCAGGGGGTCAGTAATCTGCAGCTATAATATAATTATAACTGTACACACCAGTCATTTGGGTGTTTTTATGGTGCTCGTGCATTTGCTCTCGGACTACACCAACATTTATTGAAAAGGAACTGCTTTATTATGAAGACCATCAAAGGATGACGTACCTACTTTTTTATGCAGTCATTGTTTTTTAGGCTTCACATTACAGACACACATGTAAATTTGTGACCCAAAGACGGACATGTAACGTAAACAAATTAATTTTAAACATGGGGGCCACTTTTGGGGGGTAAATGAGAAAATTAAAAAATATTTTTCCAACTATATCGTGTTATATATCAAATGAAAGAATCTCATTCATTGTGAGAATCTCAAATATATTTTTTTTATAATTTTAGGGTAAACAATTTAGAAGTTATTCAAGAAAATAGGCAAAAAATGACCATTCCCCCCCCCCCCCCTTTATCTCGGAAACTACTGGTTCAAAAATTTTGAAAATAAATACACAAAATAGATCTTTACCTATAGATTACAGGAAAACCTATTAGAAATTGCAGTCAAGCGTGAGTCGGACTTACTTACTTAATTACTTAGTTTTTGATCCGACCCCCTACGGGTTTTTTTTAAGACATTTCACTCACGTTTCACATAAAAAATACATTGTTTAAATAGTGTAATGTACGGAACCCTTGGAACGCGAGTCCGACTCGCACTTGACCGGTTTTTTGTAAAGGATTATATTATTAAAATAACTATTGGAGAAATTCCTACTTCAGTCACTAACTTATCAAATTATTTTTTACAATCTTCAAACTCATCTTTAATCTCTAAACCACAAAAAATATTACATATTATTGCCCGTTTGCAATTTATATTTATATATAAACTTTGACTAAATTGATGAATAATTATGTTTTATAAAACCTCTGTAAACGATTCAATTGACCCATCTTAAGGGTTAAACGGAACAAAGACGAGGGTCAATTGAAACATATGCTTGGCATTAGTAATTGCATGTTTCTTACTGAAATAAATTGAAATAATTTTGTACATCTAGAGAAGCAGAGTACCTATAAGTTTAAATTTCCTACAATTAACGCATTTCCTCTAAAAGACAGTGTTTCTCAACTACGAAATAATGTCATGTAAGATGTTGTGCGGATTGTTAACCAAGCGTGCGCGAAACGCGGGAGAAGCGTTTCCACTTCCGCATGTGTCTGGCTGTTCTCCGCTACCGGAAAGTCGTGAAATTTTGTGATCAGGTTTAATTTTTTTTTTTGGTGATTCAGTTTTTGGATTTTGTTTCAAATTGGCGCAGTCGTGGGGGTCCGTACGCGACGTCGCGAAGTCTACAGCTCAAAGAGCCTTTAGTGTTTAGTCCTGGTTGTGAAATCATGATTAATAGATGTAGGTAACTCACTTGTCAGTCAGATCCGCCGCAGGGGTGGACACCACGACGTCTCCAAGCCGGACGTGGCGCTCGTAGTCGGTATAGTGAGGCACGCCGCCGCCGACGCCCACGAGGAACACATACTCCACCTGACGACAACCACAAGATCTGATTAACTAGAAGCTCCCTTAAAATAATAATTCAATGAGTCGGACACAGTGCCGAACTCTGAAGTGACAATCGTTATTTGTTTTATTTACAAGGGGGCAAAATTGTTGTTTAACCTCTCGTGCTAATATTGATACCCGAACAAGCGAAATATTCCAAAATTGAACCACGAGCGTAGCGAGTTTATAGCGAGCTGATAAAAATCAAATTAGTAAGTAGAGGTTGCTGTACATCATTAAAAATAGGTATAACGTAATAACGCTACAAAACAGAGTAAGCGTTATAATAATAACGTTGTCTGTTTTGTAGAGTACATGTCCATTTCTGTGTCGTAAATACTTTAACGCGTACCTAACTGTTGTCCTAAAGTCATCCAAGACGCGTCTAATTGAATTCTGTCTAGACAGAAGAAGTATTTCGTCGCATAGACTATTTTGAGCACCCTCCCTTTGCGGATTTGCAGACATCATTGCCAATATGAGTCAAATCTATTATTAGATTTAGATATCTTATACATATCGACACGCATCGTGAGGATGAAGAAAGGAATGCAGTTGAATCAAAACAAATCTATAAACCAAACGGGTTGTAAACCTTATGCTATTTGTTTTGTCTGTGGATTTTTTATTGGCATAAAAAAAGACTATCTGCATAATTAAAAAAAAGTTTCAGTACTTAACAAAATAGTTCAAATCAAGTTTTGGAGCCAGATGTACAGTCAGCAAAACCATTAGCTTGGCACACCTGCATACATATTTGTACCTATGCAGATATGCTAAGCTAATAACTTTGCTGACTGTACTTAACCCTACAGTTCTGGCGTTCCTGAGTTTAATAATGTTGTTTCACCATAGTGTTCTTAAGACCCCTTACCAGACCATTTTTTTTTCCAATAATATCGGAATGTCACGTGATTTCAATAGATAGGAAATTTGAACTTCACGTTTAAAAACCTTTAACGTTTTAATCATGTTCTCACACATACATACCTATACCTACACACCTGTAGGAACTATTAAATGTATACAAAAAATTCTGAGAACACAAATGATGTCACCATTTTAATGAACGAATTAAACAATAAATTAAACAATTCTGTTCTGAATGAACTACACCACTTGATCTTAATAAGCGATCTCGAAATGCGCTCTGCCAATTTTTCCATCCCATTATGCACATCATTTAAACAGGTTAAGGAGTTCTAATCAAAAAAAAATCGAGTAGCAACTAATCGCAGTGCTAAATAATGTGCACATAAACTTAGGCACGTTTACCAAAAAACCGGCCAAGTGCGAGTCGAACTCGCCCACCGAGGGTTCCATACTTTTTAGTATTTGTTGTTATAGCGGCAACAGAAATACATCATTTGTTAATATCAATATTACGGTTCATGAGATACAGCCTGGTGACAGACAGACGGACAGAGGGACAGCGGAGTCTTAGTAATAGGGTCCCGTTTTTACCCTTTGGATACGGAACCCTAAAATTAACATTATAAGTATACCTATCTACATTGCTTATATATTTCTACCCGAATTCCGTTCAGATTCAGATTCAGATTTTTTATTTATAAACATTCATTAAATACAGTTTACACGTCAATATCTCATAACTAAGTTGATATAATTTATAACTAAGTGTTGCATATTATTTATTTACATGTTCTAAATTAATCTATGGTTATGGTATCATATAGAGCTTGCAAATTTATGTGAGGCATGCAGTGTTTTATATTGTATCTATCTATTGGGGCATTTCACGTCAAGCGGGCAGCAAAAAAATTGTCAGGTTCTGGATTTTGTTCATTGTTGGATTAATTGGACCTATATGTGAACTAAAAAATTTGGCATCATTACTTTTTTAATATATTGCTTCGTTAAAAATTTATACGCATTTGAAAAAACTACAAAATTTGAGGAACGGATTTTTTAAAAATTATTATTGCAATTCTCTCAATGGATTTAATTATAACTAAATAGTGATTATTTGAGAATATTAGTTGATTTCTTTGAAAATTTATAAAAAAAAATTTTTTTATCTTTTTTTCATATAACAAACCGGAAGTTAGTATTAAATATCTTTTTTTTGTCAACTTCGCATTTTTTTATATTTTTTATTTTTACACAATAATGTAGCTTATGGTGTACTAATGTCCTATAAAATTTTTTATAATGGCATCTCGATTGGTTTTAAAGATTAATGAAGTATTTCGAAAGTACTGCGCGACGCTCCGTACTGAGCGGTAGTTCTATGTGGCAGTCTTTAATAGCCAATTACGGGTTTTTTTACTTTTGCGTAACGGAATTAAAGCAATAAACAATATTTCATCGGTTAAGATGTATAAAAGCAAATCATGTATTATTCAATCGTGCCTTGTAGCGCTATCACTGATCAACCATATCTTGGAACTGAAAACAAAACGTTTATGTTTTAACAAAACGCTAGAGGTAACTTAATAACTAGGTTTAGGCGGGGTATGTCACATGCTTAAGAGGTCACTTTCGAGTTAGGTCACGTTCTGAGGACGTCACTTTCTGTACGTCACATTCTGAGTTCGTCACATTCTGAGTACGTCACTTTCTGAGAACACCACTTTCTGAGGCCCTCGCTTTCTGAGTTCGTCACTTTCTGAGTACGTCACTTTTATAGCAAAGTAATATTTAAGCGTATACCTGCATTAACAATGGATACCAGCAATCATATTAGCTGTACGGCATAAAAACGGCCGTATGCCGTACAGCTGTTATGATTGCTGGTATCCATTGTTCATGCAGGTATACGCTTTAATCTTACTATGCTATAAAAGTGACGTACTCAGAAAGCGAGGGCTTCAGAAAGTGGCGTTCACAGAAAGTGACGTCCTCAGAAAGTGCCGTTCTCAGAAAGTAACGTACTCAGAATGTGACGAGCTCGGAATGTGACAAACTCAGAACGTGACGTACAGAAAGTGACGTCCTCAGAACGTGACCTAACTCGAAAGTGACCTCTTAAGCATGTGACATACCCCGCCTAAACCATCAGTGATAGCGCTACAAGGCACGATTGAATAATACATGATTTGCTTTTATACATCTTAACCGATGAAATATTGTTTATTGCTTTAATTCCATTACGGAAAAGTAAAAAAACCCGTAATTGGCCATTAAAGACTGCCACATAGAACTACCGCTCAGTACGGAGCGTCGCGCAGTACTTTCGAATTACTTCATGAATCTTCAAAACCAATCGAGATGCCATTATAAAAATTTTTATAGGACATTAGTACACCATAAGCTACATTATTGTGTAAAAATAAAAAATATAAAAAAATGCGAAGTTGAAAAAAAAAAGATATTTAATACTAACTTCCGGTTTGTTATATGAAAAAAAGATAAAAAAAACTTTTTTTATAAATTTTCAAAGAAATCAACTAATATTCTCAAATAATCACTATTTAGTTATAATTAAATCCATTGAAAGAATTGCAATAATAATTTTTAAAAAATCCGTTCCTCAAATTTTGTAGTTTTTTCAAATGCGTATAAATTTTTAACGAAGCAATATATTCAAAAAGTAATGATGCCAAATTTTTTTGTTCACATATAGGTCCAATTAATCCAACAATGAACAAAATCCAGAACCTGACAATTTTTTTGCTGCCCGCTTGACGTGAAATGCCCCTATTCTCGAAGTGTTGGTAACCTATTTATATACCAGTGACTGGCTGGAAGTACGATTAGGATAGCAATGGATTCTACCGTTTTAATAGGATTTCTTAGCAATCAAGTTGATGGTTATAATTGCTAAAAAAGATGTTGATGGCATCAACATTATTAATTTACTGACGTTCCTTTCGGTTGACCGATAAATAGGTACAGTCGAAGGCAAAAATATCGATCCAGACAAATGGCTCAAAAATATTTGAACACGACTTTATTGTCTAAAGTTTAAGAGCGTACACATATTTTTGAAACTTTGGGAATGTATATATTTATGCCCTTGACTATACCTACCTAATTGCAGTACCTAAATATTCTTGCAGGACTCATACTTCATTCGCAGTAAGACTAAACCGCATTAAGTGACGTATATGAGGGTGTGAAAAATATCAAAGGTCACCTGCCACATGACGTTAAGTAACATGTTACCTTTTTAAAATAAGTTGTTAGGTATATATACTAAGAGTTACCGTACCGTTTATTTCGGAATCACGATGATAACGAACTGATATAATATACAATAAGGTTTAAAATCGTGTTACTTTTTGTAGTAAATTAAAATACACCCATACAGCGGCAAGATGTAGTCAGAAATACAGCTGACTACATCTTGCCGCTCGAACGGGTGAGCGAGATCACCAACAGTTTTTGTCAGAAATACTCATACTCATAATCTTTATTGCATATAAATGGGTGCTAGGTATAGGATAGAAAGTTTGCAAAGGGAAGACTTCAACGGACGTTCTTTTCTCTCATGCACTTTGTTTTCGCCGGTCTTATTTCATAGATCCTCGATCCCCTCCGTGATTTATAAAGATAAATAAGTATAGGATCGGTTATAAAAGTAAGAGTACCTTTTGGAAAGTGCCAAGAAGTCTTGTGGTTGTGTTGCCTGCTGCCGTCATCGCTTCTCTCGTACGACCCACGGAGGGAAGTTTTGTGGTCACCACGCGATGTGCTCCGATAGTGCCCAACGTATACACGTTAGACTCGCCTAAAAACAAAGAAACAAGGGTTGATAAGGTAAGCTAAATGCTTAAATATGCTTCCGCTTAAGAACCTTTGTCATTATCAAATTCGCTAAATTGATTAACGTCCAAACAACGTCAACGTTTGACTATTTTGTAGAGAAACGTGATCTCTACAAATGTTTGATTAACAGGTGCTTAATGTTAGGTGCATAGACTGATAGGAATGATAGTGTTAAGGTTACATTCGGATAGCGACTGCTGTGTTACTTCTGCAGCTGGACGCGGGACATGTAACTCAATCTCCCTGATAAAATGAGTGACGGACCGAACGTTGTACTCGTAATCGCGACCGCAATGCGACAACGACATCAACGCAATTTAGAAAGGAGACTAACAGTGAGTTCTACCATATCCTCCTATTGCAATGCCGCAGCGCCATACGAACGTCACCTAAAAGAATAGCCTAAACATTGGGAGTTAAATAAAATATTGTAAAAAGGATTACATTGATCATGAATCATGATCACATTTTTGTTATGAAATTGAGGTCATTAATGGAAACCTTAAGCATATCACCAAGGTGAAGATGCATTAATGGAGGGAATTCTATGAACAAATTAAAGGGAAAAGACGACAAACTTAATCCCCTACATGTACGTAAATCGTAGTTGAGTCACAATTAATATACGATATAAAGGATGCCCGTTAAACAATAACACCAGTTCACAAAGTGGTTCAAAATAGTATGGTCCTATTAGCATAACCATTATTTGGTGGCAATCAATAATAGGTGCCTTTTAGTTTGTTCCATTTGTTAAACTTACTGGCCCTTAAGGACAATTCTGTTAACCCTATATTTTATCAGTTTTGTGTATACAACTATAACAATGGAAGTTGCAGTGTTTTTTGTTTGCATGGCAATAATTGCGCAAATTAATGCTGCACCAACACCGGAGTCAGGGTAAGTTTTGAACTCATTAATGTATATCTAAATATATATATATGGTGAATTACATAGTATCAACTATTATAATAAGAGAAATGTTGGTATTCGCACGCACATTTTCAGTTTTTTTTTTTCGGAAACGGTGACCTTAACTTTTTTTGAATGTTTTCTGATGCCCATATCTTCAAGTCATTTTTAAACAGTTTTACTGCCATATTTGAATAATCTCATGGCCTATCTGTAAGATTTTGTGACTCAGCGGGCCGTCATTTTCTTCAATCGATCTCTCCCAGGAAACTGGCTAATGCTCGAATGTTTTCCTAAACCAGGCTTTCGAGCGGTAGTTTTTTTAAAGAAAAAGGATGTGAAAATATTATAGACATACCTACAGCTCTAACCCGCTTCTATAAAATGTTCCACTATCTTCGCTTTCGGCCATAGGGAAATAGTACTGGAGAAATTACATACAATTTCGCCATGGTGTTCTTCTAGATAATCTAGATTGACCACAATTTCAAGAGAAAAAATCCAATGCCTATGAAACTTACCGGATTAAATGACAGATATATACTGGAAGTTAAATATAATTTCAGTTAAATTTTTTGTTAACTTTTTTACATATTCAAAACTTTGTCAAGATTTTACTCCGCATACGTTACATTCAAAACAGTGTTCTAAAATTAATTTAATAATAATAATAATATCCATAGTTTTTTTATACTTTAAGAAACCTTATCGAGACACAGATTTAAGTTTTTAAATAGTTTGTGTATTTAATGTAAGTTTTATATTATTTTTTAGATCCATCGCTCACCAAAACAACGAATTTGATCTACCGCCTATGGCTCGTGGAGGATTTACAATGACTTTAACAGTATCAGTCTCTACAAGCGCCAGCACAAGTAATAAATTGTAAGTTTTTATCAGGATTCACTTCTTCTTTTTCATATTTGAAAAATATTCAAATTTGCAATAATTTAAAAAAATGGTTGTATATAAATTATATATTTTATAGGTACCAATGTCAATCAAATTGAACATACAATCTATAAGGTAGGATAGTGGCAATTCGGATCACATCGTGGAATCGGAACAAGATAAAAAAAAACGTTGATAGAGTCTGTGCGGAAAAAGAAGAGTCGTGGAACATATGGGAACCTATACATTTTACGACTCTTCTCTTTCCGCACTGACTCTACTTGTCAACTGGACATATTGCATTTGAATATTAGCATATTATAATTGCACCGTACGACGTATCTCCTCTCCTCTTACCATAGGCAATAAGTAGTTTAAATAACAAATTAAGCGATTTTAGTTAGATCTCAGATCTGTTTTGTCTTGTGATCCCATGCGCCTCGCGGGTCGCCTTCTTTGGAAATAGTTTCGGGCGATCGTAAAAATATTCTTAAAATGAAATTGATACGAAAATCTCAGTACCTACTTAAGTATATTATTGAAAAAATATGACTCCTTTTTACATAATTTTTATGGAGTTATAGTTCCTTAAAAATGGTTGCATGCTTGGAACTGAAATCTCCTTTAGGTAAAGTTCAGAATCATCATCCTAAATCAAGTTATCTATATACATTAGTTCTTATAAATATACACTATATTAATATCTGTTTAACACTATTTATGTTTATTATTATAGAAAAGTTAAAATGCTACCCAAAGCGGAGGACGATAACGAGCCTATACCAGATTATTGCATAAGCAACAACATTGAAGGCAAGCATATCTGCGTTATGCCGAACCGGGAATGGACCAGCAGATCGGCGGAACCTCGTAAGTAAAATATTATTGGAAACAATTTTAATATTAGCATAGAAAAATATGTAAGCTTAGAGTGCTCACTCCATATATAGATAAAAAGCCATTTATATTAAGTTTTGGCGAGTTTTGCTAAAACTTATTTTTAATAACATTTAAGCTAGATAACTGTTAAGTTTTAAGAGAGTTTTGAACTTTTTAATAATACGTTTTTACCATACCTACCACACAACTGTATGGAGTGAGCACTGTAAGCTAGCTTATTTATTTAATATCATCTCCGGATGAGATACCAAAAGAGTAGAGTGGTAATACGAATTAGAGTAAACGGACCTATTAAAATCTTTTATTCAGAAGTATTTACAAAACATTTATGAAAAACCCATTTTGTTTTCAGAAAAGATCATAGATCACGTTATAGGTATCACGGCCGGACGCACGGATAATGGTCTCATTCTAACAGTAGAGCTAAATGGAAACCATCATGACGTCGCCTTAATCGACCTGGAAGATTTTGATAAGCTAAAGCATTTTTCGGTCGGAGGCATTGAGGAGATTAAAAAGTTGGAATTTGAATTTAAACACGAATATCAGTAGTAATTTAAGCACGTATGAATTAGGTACCTCTTTTTAAAAGAACAGTGTTACGGTAGAGATTGCCACCGTGACAGATCCGTCTGACGTAACGCAGAAACGTTACAGTATAACTGTTATTAAGGTTACCATACTGTTTAGAAAATTGTGATTTATTTATTAATTTGCCTAGCACTTTTTATGTTCCCAGTAAATTTTATGTAATATATATATATATATACTATATAAAAAATAAAAACTGAATGGCATAAAGTTGGGTCTGCTTTCAGATGTCAGATCATTTTTAAAGCTGTATACTGTGGAAAGCTATGTTTACTCACTATTATAACTAATGTTGCTCTATATAGCCTTATGGCTTACCAACTTTGGTAAGTACCAAATAGCCAAAACCTATGATGTCTTACCTTTTTAAGTTTAATATTAACACTCACTTTTATAAAGTTGTTCTATATAACCATTTGGTTTACCAACTTATATAGAGAAGTGTCTGTATCGATGATGTAGAAATAAAGTATCCTCGTAACGTACATAAGTAGGATAGATTAAGGAAAAATGGTATTAAATCCTAGTCAAATTAATTTATTTCGTAGAAAGATAATGTTGTACAGCTTTGATTATTTATTCTAGCATAAGTATAGTAAAGTATACCTAAGTAAACCTGAAAGGCGCATGTAATTAAAAATGTTAAAATATAAATTGACCACCAAAGTAACGTATTCGGGTACTTTTCAGTTATTCTCTCTATGTGAAACTCGCATTTCTCTTTACTGGTCTCATGCTCACAATTGATTGATAAGTACTAAGGTACCTAGTTTTATAGTGGAAACGTGAAGTACCCTGCATTACGTTGAACTCAATATTATAGTTATAAATAAGTATAGTATTTGCAAATATTAAATGAAAGTGTACTTACACCTTTTATGCGTGTGCGTAGTACTTACTTATGAAAACAAAGACAAAAAGAAATGCTGCACCAATTTGAAGTAAATTAAACGTAAACGAATGGTCATGATTGCTTATTTATTTCAAACGTTATGATTGTTATGAAGATAATGTGTTATGTAACATAACAACTTCTTTTATTACTCAACAATGATTCAATAAACGAGAATACTAAGTGAACCTGTTTTTATTGAAGAAATAAATTTAATCCCACGTGGCAACTTAAACTACCTATTAATCCACAACTCTAATTAATCGTAGTTAATACATGATTTTACATTAGGTAGGTACGTCTGAATCTATTTGCTAAATATTTTTCTGTTGCGCTAAGTTAATAAAAATGATAGAACTATATAAAAATTTTTTATAAATACGAATACGCTGCCGATCGATCAATGACGATTCTCTTGTATGGAGGTTGTCAGTATTCTTTATTTATTAGACTGATTTTAGTTTAAAAGTACTGTTTGTATACAGTGAACATACTAACCTACTTAAATGCGCATTTTTATTGGGAATTGTAATGTCTAAATATAAATTGATCGGTTCCACATTTAGGAGAAGTATTGGTGTGTGTTGGAATGTAACCCACACCACGCATTTATACCCCGGAACACAGCACACATTGAAAAACGTTTACGGTACCGTCTCACCGTCCGTTCCATTTTGTACATCTCACTCACAAGCTTTGCCTTTCATACAGAGAACGCGTCTAATCCATTCATCTTACTTCCACTCGACTATTTAACATACAAACTGACGGATTCGAAGTCTTCAGGGACGGAGAACTCCAAGATCAAGTAAATTACTATAATTTACACCTTATAAGAGAGGTGAATAGCGCGCAGCTGTGTTTCGTCACAACGAAATGAACTTGGTTTTTCACAACGAAGGCTGCGCGTGCGATGTAGTTAGTAAGATTTAGACGATTTAGTTATCATGATCAGGTAAAGAGAGGTGCGCGTGTCTACGCGCGAAGTTGGCCACAGCATCATTTTATACAAGGAATATACCTAAAAAGTGTTTTTAATAAAGGTCAATACAGTGCAGTGATAAGTGGTATTGTACAAAACTCGTAGTACGAGCAAGCGGGTATGTGAGATGACGCGATAAGTAACTGTTACAGCGGTGTGTTCATGTGTTGTTTATTTTCAATATTACGTCATCGTGTTAATGAAAACCATCTTTAGGCTTGGAATTTTAAGCACTGTCTGTACCGTTCTTAATTGATTTATTATCGTGTCTTGAAATCATTTCGGTTCGCAGTTTAGTGTTAACAAGTGTCTGAAGATGTTGAAAGCATGCTGGGATTGTTGGACAGGGTATGGAATAAAATTTGAATAAATTAGGCTAATTTCAACTTTAATTAAATAACTAGCTATGCCCCGACATCGATCGCACAAGATTTTAATTTACTGAAATTCTAACGTAATATAATTATTAAAATAATCTTACATATTAATATAGGTAATATCAAGTACTTTTTTTTTATGCAAGTGCATCTTAAGAGATGAAAGGCTTTTACTCTTAAGATTTAAATAGGTACTTACTACACGGTAGGTACTTAATATAAAAACCCGGTCAAGAATCCGTCCATAAAAAGTTAATACCTAGATGTGAATATTTACTTTTTATAAACAAAAACATTATGAACTTGTTTTAATACGGTACAAACAATACATGATAGAAAAAAGATGGAGGTAGGCCATCGGAAGTTTTAAGATAAACCAACTCCTGACAGGTCTACATAGACAGACAGCGTAATTGTCTTAATATACCTATTATTGTTTGTCTTAATAGGTAATATCTAATATCAATATATAAAATGGTAATTCATACGGTTATTTTACATAAACCTCTAAAATCCATACTATGTCGTGTAAAAAAGTAATTACTATAAACTCAAACTTTTTAAAAATTGCTTTCCTCATGCTTTTCTACAAAAATTTCCAGACGTACCCCAAATGTCAATGTCAACGATGCGTCAGTGTAATCGTCTTTTCAAGGTTATTATTATTTTGGACGACGACCGACAATTGAATAATAATGTATGAAAGTGAATCATATTTTATGAAGACTGCGTTTATCCTCAATTGATAGTAAATGCTGTTATCTTTATAACGTTGGACACAGTTATTAAGTGACACTTGAATCAATATCTCTGATAGTGATAGGCTGATAGGATAGGTTAGCTCGGCTTTTTACAAGTTGTCACTAGTTTCCGACCGGGATATTTTTAAATTATCTGTTGTATAATATTGGAGACTAAAGTTAGTTAACTATTATTGATTTAGAAGCGGTGTGGAAAATGGGCGTGGTGATGGCGTTTATGGCACTCAGTTGAATGGCGGCAGCGAGAGCGTTCCCCTGCGGCCGGTGCGATCGACAGAAAGAAACATGTTTGTGATACCGCGGGCGCTGAGCAACGGAGATTCTTTGGAGGTCTCTTGCACTATCAATAATCCAAACAGGTATGATCATTTTTATGAATTATAAATATAATTTAGTGAAAGATGTTCCAATATAAAGATGAATTTCCCGCAGACGGATTTGGATTGACCTAAAGTAACATTTTTAGCGTGCTACTTACGCTAGTTAAATTGGAAAGGATAAAAATTATTTAATAAGGTTTTTGAAACTCGACTAATAAATCTTGTTAAAATGTATCTTATGGTTGCAAAGTGGAAGGAATAACTACCTATGTATTTTGTCCTAAAACTATTACACTATGCAAAATAGATTTATACTTCCCTGCTAAGCCAATAGGTGTTAATTTTAAATTAATTATCTGAAAATCCCATTTTCAAAATCATTAGTTTTTGCTATTGAGCTTAGGAGGGCAATATAGATATGGATGAACACTAGTGACTTCATACGGCATAAGTAATATTCATAATGTAATATACCTATGTAACTTATTTTCAGATTCATTGCCAATTTGTTGACGGGATCACCAAGGCCAGATAATAATAATATCGCCTGTCAAATAGACAGTGATTTCCAGAGAAATGAAATCGCTGTCAGAGTCATAGAAAATGGTCAGCAAGCCATTCCAGAATCTGACCAGGTCAAAGGCCAAGCCAATGGTATGATGTCAGGTATTTGTTTTAATCTTATTATTCATGCTACCTAATTCTAATGGACAAACTGGTATGTCTACTGCTTTTAATACTGATTTAGCAAAACTGGCACAAATATGACAAAATAAAGGAATGATTAATTGAATTGAGTTTTGAGTTTGTCTGGGTCATTGTATCCTATGATTGTATGGAATTATATCGCCTCAAACAGACATCTTTCGTAATTTTAAGACTATTTCTTTAAAGGCTATCTACAAATCATCTAAGATTTGTGAAACATGTAAATCATAATGAGTTACACATTTTTTCAAACAATCAATATTAATACTGTTATCCCCCAGAACAAAAACAACAAACAATTTTGATTGACCCATTTATGAACTGACTGAACGAAAATCATTTCATAGGTTGACAAAAGCTTCACTGAACTGAATCAACTAGGAAAGTAGGAACCTAGGAACTATAATGACAATGAAAATATAAATTTGATTGTTTGTTTCAGGTTCCTCAGATGTCTTATTAGAATTTAAATTTGAAGGGGGCTATGGAAGAACTACTTTGGAAATGTATATAAATCGATCATTTTTAGATGTCCTCGAATTGAAACATGATGTTGAAAAAATAACATTTTTGGAAATGTTAGGAGATGTTAAGGTTACCGGACTAAATTTTAAATTTGCTTAATAATCTTGTAAGTACATAATATTTATGTATACATATTTTTATAAAATAATCATAAATATAATTATGTAATTAAATTTTTCAAGCGCTGGTGGCCTAGCGGTAAGAGCGTGCGACTTTCAATCCGGAGGTCGCAGGTTCAAACCCCGGCTCGTACCACTGAGTTTTTCGGAACTTATGTGCGAAATATCATTTGATATTTACCAGTCGCTTTTTGGTGAAGGAAAACATCGTGAGGAAACCGGACTCCCAATAAGGTCAGGTAACCCTCTGGGTTGGAAGGTCAGGTGGCAGTCGCATTCGTAAAAACTAGTGCCTAAGCCAATTCTCGGGATCAGTTGCCAAGCGGACCCCAGGCTCCAATAGCCGTGGCAAAATGCCAGGATAACGCGAGGAACATGATGATGATGTAATTTCATTTTTCCTGTGTTAAAGCTAAAAGGCTCGCAATTTTCAACCCATTTTAGTTAGTTATGAGAATACTTTTACATATTTTTTTTTTGTTTAAGCACTGCAGATTAGATTATAATTTATTATAATGCTTAAAGGTTGTGTCAAAATTGATAAATGGCATTATTTGAGCACATTCTGACATATTTGTTGTAATATTGATCCCATGGATGCTTGTTGTAATTAGTATAGTGATGACGCATTTGGTATTAATTTATGTGAAATTAGAATTACTTATTTATATTCAAGTACATACAATAATTGAATAGTTATAATCACGACTGTATTTATTAGGATGATTATTTATTAAATGTCTTTATTTGATTTTGCTTTGTTTCGTAAGTATTAGGAATTAAATTTGATATCAATACAATACATAATAACTAAACCTCGTCCAGCGCATTTTTTGACACCAAGCTGATCTCACATTCGTTACGATCCTGACCCCACAGAACTACGACCGTAATTGTCATGAACTAAATGATATTTTAATTAAAAATAAAATAATTAGAGCCGGTCAGATGGTTAGTAAAGAGCAGAGCAGTTAAATATTAGAGAAATCTGAAGATGTAGAGGTACGACATTCGGTCAACGTAATTTAGTCTTCCGCGCTCATGAGGTTAATTAGTTTGGCCCACTGTTCCGCATGTACTAACAGCTTTTAACTGAGCATCTGTGAACCTTATGTCTTTGTAATACGGTTTACGGATAGTTAGTCATCAGTTGCAGTGTCGACGATGGTATTAAGTATTAACAGACTCGTGCTATCTTAGCCCTTGAGTAACAGATGTCATTATCACATATGCAAAGCCAGTTCTGGATGGAACTTCGTGTTTCGTGTTTCTGATACGATCTGCTGTTGTCTATTATCAACCAGGATATTTATGCGTGTGTACTTGTTTGTGTTGTGCATCTGATGTTGTATTTTTATGTACCTATTTCTAAATGTAATTCTGTATTATAACAACCTGACAGTTGGCCAAGTGTTAAATGTATTAACACTTTCAGTGCCTATTTCCAATACAAAATGAACACACCTAGCGTGTTCTTGGCAGTGATTAGTTTTAATAAACTTGTCATGCGATGTTGCCGTTGCGGAGTATTTCCCACTTGATGTGTGCAGCTACGAGTATGATTACCTAAGCAATAGAATTTAACGTCATACAAAACGAGTGATTTTTATGTTGCCCCACCACGCATGTAAAAAGTGTTGCCATTTGAAATCTCATTCAGTAGTTTAACGTATCGCGCAATAAATTCTAAGTTTTCCAATAGTCATTTTAAATATTCACTTAAGCTTTTAAGTTGTTCTGAAATTATAAGAAGCGGGCTTAATAGGGCCGATATGTACAACAGTAATAGGTCCTGTAAAATAATAAAAAAAAAGTTTTCCAATGACACTTACGTTAATTATGCTTTCATAATTTAAACTAGTTAGGTATTGTTATTAATATAATCCCACCGCTGTAAACGCTATCAGGATATAACTTGTGCAATTGTTTTTTAACAAACAACATCATATGTTAATTAAATGCAAAATTCCCATCTATGTAAAAAATTTACATATCGTTAGGCTTTTGTCGGACGGGTGGCGAAAAAAACTTAATAACACTGTCCTTTAACTGTAAACTAAAATTTAATAACACTGTCCACTTAATAACAGAAACAGAATGTTTGGAATTGTAGAAAAGGTTTAAAATGTAAAACAATGGTCTTATATAGGTATGTTTTATGTATTTCCTGAAATAGAAGCATTTAGTCCCGCGTTGTCAGTAATTTATGCATATATTATACTGTGCCTTATACACTGTTAGTAGTTTAGTAGTGTTAGTATTATATAAAGATTAAGCTGTAACTGTAGTTGTTTGTACTAGCTATAGGTAAATACTAAAGCAGTTTACACTTCAAGTCTAACCTTAAGCAAACATAGATAATAAAATACTTTGTCATATCTAACGCTCATGTCGGTAACGTTGACGATGTTTGCAAATCCAAATAAAGGATGTTTAAAATAGAGTCAGTTCTCAATAGTATCACTCTGAATTTTTTAAAGTTTACACGTGACACATAACAAGATAAGACGCGTTATACATATAGATACCTATTTTATTAATATTGTGATACGCATTTAGGTTTTCAAGTATTACTTCAACTAGTTGGATTATAATATGTAAAAGCGGTACCCAGTTTTTTTTTTCAATACCCGTTAGACCGAACCGAGGTAAGTCTGCAAAGATTTTCATAGCACAAGCAGTGCCAGTGTTATTTTCATACGTCATAATTTCATAGATAGCAGTTTGACGTTTAAAATTACATAACTTTTATGTTAATCATAATGCCTTATTTACTCTCAGTGTAAGCCTTAAATAATATCCTTATTAACTCCGAGAATTTTGATGTTTATTATGAATTATGAATGCAACTTTCGGGAAATAACATACAGAAATAGTCGGAGCATTGACGTAAATGTACATACTCGTATATCTTAATTCATATTCATAACAACAGTTATGAATGAATTAGTTGTCTGTCTATTATGATTTTCCGGGTAAAATATGTGTGTACACATAATGTGGTTTTACATTTACATAGATAAATGAAGTATATTTAGCAAACACTAGGTTTCAATTGAAATTTCCCATTTAGTAATGTCAATGAGCAGAAATTATGTACCTAACAACTTTACTAAATTGTCGCTAAAACAGGAAAAGCAAATATGGGTAGGTACCTAAAAATAAAATTAATTTCAGTAATCTTGCCTTTTGACCGAAACCGACTGTTTTATAAGACAACCTGTAATAAAACTAAAAAAAAAAACCTTATAGGGTAGATATGCCAATACTCGACCCTACCCTACTTGTACCTGCAACCTAGTCTAGTACTCAAATACTACAATATATACTGTTTGAGAATAGGTCAGGACGGAATTTGGCCAGGAAGGCACGTTTGTCATCGTTTGTCTTGTCAATATATGTAAAGGTCACGCTGAGCAACCTTTACTATGGGACTAACCAAGAAAACGCAAAAAAAATATTGTTGGCTTTCCCATAGAATACCTACATTGACATTTGATCTGCCAAAATGTATGAAACTACCAAATTATTTTCCACGATTTCGGGGTTGATCCCATAGTAAAAGGTGCTCAGTACTCTCAGTAGATATCACTGACACACATATAAATAGGTACAATACAATAATACAATCTATAGGTCCATTTACCTCGCAAAATATGGCTAAGGGTTGAAAAAACACCCTGCTAGTCTAAGAAACGTGAAGAAACTTGCGACTAAACTTTTGAGTCGATTTCAGGCATTTAGTAAACCAGATACATTATGCGTCTCTTCTTCTCGAGGCTGGTACGCACTATATACAAACTCTGTATTATTTTTTTAGAATTTGAAACTAATTGTACATTGAGAATTCATACATCAAAAGTTATTCGAGTCCGTCGATTAGTAAAAAGCTAATACTGCGTTAAAAACTTTGAGCCAAGCTTTAATTGAAACAGAGGCCACTGGCGCCACTGCAGCGCACACTAGCTAAGCACAAAAGTGAAACATGGCGAGGTGACGCCAACGCCATATGTGACTAAAAAAGACTTACCGACTGTCGTATACCGCACGAATGTCTCTTGATTGTCCATCATGGCGTCCACAGCTTGCTTTTCGCAGTACAGCGCGGTTATTATAGCTATGCTTGGCTGTCGCGATGAACATAACGTTGGCATTTGTTTCACGACCTACAAACACAAACAGAGATACAGTAAATTAGGAGAATAATTTATTATGCGGATAATATCCCTAGCCATTTATTGTCGCGATAATCCCAGTGTGGCCGTATGAAAAACGTTGAATTAATGCGTTTCCCGTTAGTGTGGCCCCAGCATTACGAAGGTAAGCACTGAAAATGCCTACTGAATGAATATATACAAGAGCGATTCGTTTGTATGTAAATGTGAGTGTAACATGTGTTTGTGATTTTGAATACCTACTGTTATGCTCTTAACAATAAAGTTGTAGTGAGTGTTCCACCTCGCCCGCTTCACATCGACGTTGACTTTACAAATGCCGACCTTACTGTCCAGGCAGGAAGATTCAATTCCTGATAATAGTGTAAACTGATGTATGGAGTGAGCACTCTAAGCTTACTTATTTCTCTATGCCGCTTTGAACTTTGGTTACCTGTGTGTCAACGCTGTGCTGCCGAATGTATAGTCCGTCCGACATGGCCCGTGTGAGGCCCTTTTCTTCTAGCGCCTCCAGGGCGTCCTTCACTTCTGCTTTCGACCATTTTCCTGCCCTATAAGAAAATAACATTTTAAAATATGTTCTCAACTGAACACGTCATACAAATCCAAATAAAGACCGTTTATTGATAAATAAGTATTTTTCACTTCAGCAGCTCGAACAAGCCTACTTTTGTCACTCCCTGGAGTGAGGAAAGTGCGACTTTCCTCACTCCAGGGAGTGAAACAATGTAGCTTTTTAATTTAGTGAAGGCCATGAACTTCATACTACGGTACGGTACGGTCCGGTCCGGTCCGGTCTCGTCTCTTCTCGTATCGTACATATTATAATACCTTTAATATGTTCTCACTACTGAGGTGAAAAATTATGTGTGCAACACGAGAGCAAAGTTATTTTACATCTCGTGTTTTTGAGTCCCGGGAAAGCGAAGACTCAATATTCTCGGGACTCAAAATAAACACTCGCAAGAAAAACCAATTTCCTCTCTTGTTGCACAAATAACTATTGCATGTCAACACAAATACCGATTATATAGTTAGTCAAGCAAATCTTGTCAGTAGAAAAAGGCAGCAAACTTAAAAAAAATGTAGGCGCTAAGGGATATCGTCCCATAGAAAAATTGAATTTCGCGCCTTTTTCTACTGACAAGATTTGCTTGACCAACTATAGTGATACAACCACCAGCGACATCTAGTGGGGTTAATTAATGTCACGAACGCGACGCGATCACAAATGCATTAACAGGAAAACTCAATTAAAGCGTCCTGCCCTCAACAGATGGCGTACTTTCTAAATACTGATGCATTTAAAGAAGAGCGAACGCAGGAATTCCATCGCTCGCGCGTAATTATATTGCTGACCCACCCATGATGACGGCGGTCAATGACACTGCGAGCGGTACAGCAATATATTTATGCGCGTGCGATAGTGATAGGAACAGGCGGGTCAATGTACCAAATACCTAACAACGTAACAGAAAGAGTTATTGACTATAAAAGCTGTAAATTGCTGTGATAGCTGATGTGGATGGCGCTGTAAGGCTTCATAAATATCCAACAGGGTTACTTACGTGATGAAATGATCCACGGTCAACGGGTTGGGGTAAGCATTCTCGATCATATCCAGTACTCTCTGTTCGGATATTACAGGCGTTTGGTTTGCCGCACTTTCTTCAATAAACGCTGAAAGATATATTATACATTAGTTACTATAAAAACAAGTACCTTATCAAGTATAGATTTTTACACATGAGCTGGCGCGAAATTTCTACTGTGCTGTAGAAATTCTCATATAATGGATTCACTACACGATAGGTCGTCATATACTGTGGCCCACTAAGATGGGCCAGCGTGTAGAGAGGGTAGTGGTGTCGGATGGCTTATGGCGCGGCGGGATGGCGATGGGATGGCCGCGGTGTGGGTTTTTCGTATGCACATCAAAGGTAGTGGACCAGCGATGGCGCGTACGCATCTACACGTGGTTTCATAGTGCGTGCTCTCAACCATCGTATGGCCATCTCGCTGGTCCAGCGCTGGGCCATCGTGTAAAGGAGCCATAAAATCCGTCCCAGTTTCGTCAGTCAACCTATAGTAAGGAGTGCGGTTTTCAAATTCCGATTTGGAACCTCCGGGGTCGTGGGTAAACCCTTGCTGCACCAATGAGTTTCTTGAAATTTAAGTACGAAATATCAGTTGTTCTTCGGTGAAAGAAAACATCGCGAGAAAACCGGGTTAATCCCAATAGGTAAGGTCACTTTCGTTAAAAACTAGGGCCTGCGTCAAGAGGAGATCCCGGGCTCATTTAGGATGCAACCGAGAAAGCGCTGAGGACGCCTGGAGGATACGTAACGTAACGTTGAGTCGAACGTTGTGTCAATAACATTACTAAATTTTTTATCACAAATATCTTTTTTCGTATACAAGCTTTTATCGCTGACTGTACTTTTCCTTCAACAGGCAACTAATAGTCATCGAGACAATTTTAACAAATCCAAACACAATAAGGTTGAGGTGTTTTATCACAGTTCCCATGGCCGCCTCTTGTGTCCATCATCAGATCAGCTCCATGTCATAATATTGCATTTTCATAGGATTTACATATGTATGCAAAATTTCAGCTCAATTGGAAATCGGGAAGTGGTGTCAAATTTAGCTTCCAAGATTTGACCCACACTAACATACTAAACTAACAGAGCATGTTAAATAAAAGCTTGTAAAAAGCAAGTGACTGAAAGTATTCGGTCACTGACAACAATCATCCGACTACGGTAGAAAGTATCCCGCGCAACGGTACGTTTAATAACCTCTTTAAGCTACCTTTCCACTGAAGAGGAGATGTGCGGAGATAAGAGGAAACATGCGGGAATAAACCAATAGCATTGGTTGTAATCCACATGTCTTCTACGCTATTGGTTGATTTCCGCACGTCTCTCATCTCCACCTTAGTGGTAAGGCAGCTTTAATCTAGACTTATTCTTATAGTGCACATGATCACTAATGTTATGTGAGTGAAATTAAGACAGCCCTTTAAGGCTTAACTAACTTAACAGTTCAAAAACTAACTCTAATTACATCGATCGAATGGTAATATTAGGTCACGTTATTTCGTTAATATTATAACGGTTTTTTGCTAACAGGGGTGGCTAAAATACATATATGTAAGGTGTTTTACATAGGCAGCTATACAGCATATGTACTTATGTGGCTACATGAGTATTATAATTACTGTTATATGACCATGCAGTGTCACTTTCTACGCGCACATGCATGTTTACATATTTATGATTGCAGCATTATATTTGTACAATAATTAGCAGATACAAGCGGCCAAGGTGCCCAAAATAACTGAATATACACTCTGACATCTCCACAATAAATAAATAAATAAAAAGGGACAATCTTACACAATAGAAGAATAGAAGCGTGTAGATATATTTGTGAACACTTTGGCCGCTACGGTATATTTGATGACGGTATTAGCTATTAGCCTATTACATTACATATGGGTTACTAATTAAATATATAGGAAATAAAGGTCTATAGGCACATGCTACATTAATTAAATTAACTAGGAAATAAGAATTATAAGAAGATATTATATCTCATAATCATGTCAACAGAGGAACATGCTTGCACTCAAAGAAAAGAAAATAATTGTATACATACAGCCATTACAATAGACGTAAGTATATGTCTTACTTGAAATAACGCCATTTGGTTCTGTACGATAAATAACAAAAAAAAGTTACAATAAATATATGTAGCGATAGACGTATATAGTAATTATATCTTAAAGCCATCCACCACCCTTTTTTTTTTCAGAGGTGTTTAATATATTTTTTTAAATATGAACTTAAATTCAGGAATGATGAGATCATGACATACCTACGTACCCAAACTGAGCTTTACGCTGTAAACTGAATACATATGTGTCGTTTTCAAGCAAAAGGTACCACTTTGTCGCTCATCATAAGGACGCTCTGACAGGTTATTCGTATAAAGATACTAGCAAATTTCGTCTTTATGGTAAGCGACAATGTGGTACCTTTTATTGAAAACGTCACATATATACAGATATGAGTAGTGTACAGGACATAGAAATAATATTGGTTTACAATTATTAACGGCCTCGCTGCGAAAAGTGTTCTAACTGTATCCATATAATCCATTATGGACATTATGGTCATAAACAATCAACTGTCACGAAGAAGATGCAATGAACCCATAAATTGTATACTGGTGCCCTATTTTTACATCCGAACTATAAGTATAAACTCTCTTGACCTACTTCTATACTAGAGTGTTAAACTTAAAAGCTCGTATCTGCAAGTCGGCTACATTTCTAATTTAGGAGGTTTGATAGTGAATATAATAATAGCGATTTTTTTAAACTGTCTGGAAGATACGCTCTTCAGTCAGTTTAAGGATTTCGCCCGCTTTGCTTATTTTTGGTTGAACTTACAGAAAACACGATAATCATTGGCAATTAGTTTAAGTGATGTTAGACACACAATCAAATAAGTTCGCATTTGTTTAATCTAACCATTTTTTTCTTTTTGGATATAAAAGTTCCAATAGCTCTACCCTATATTTTATGTCTTACTCAAAATATTTACCCAAATTACCTCTCGTTTCAGACTTTTATTTTCACGAAAGGCCGGAAGGTATTAAAAGAGCTATTAAGAGGTCATTTCCGTAACTAATATCCCGTTGATGCCCTATTAACCTGATTCATTCATTCATACTATTTCGGCACGTTTCTGTAGAAAGCAATTAGCGGTAGAAACTTTGTTGTTTGTTTACACTTTGATTATTAGGACTATGCTAATTACCTTGGTGGGATCATATTAAGATATTTTCTAATCAAGTTGTAACACTATATGGGGCATTTTCTATGAAAAGGGATCTTATTGCCGATGGCGCTTACGCCGCACAGCGTCGCGCGGCATTGTATTTATATCGGAGCATCGTTTATAATGGCGTAAGCGCCATCGACAATAAGGTCCCTTTTTATAGGAAATACCACATATACACTGTTTATAGTTAAAATGCAATAAGCAAGAAGTTCAAACTGAGATCCTACAAATAAAAGTCGAAATTCGTCGTCTTAGTAACTGGACCTATACTCATCACAGAGTAAGTAATAGTTGTATATGTATATACTATCCGTGGAACAACTTACATTCTAAATGAATACGTTAAAATTGTAACTATAAGTGTTCATTGTTTAAAATTCGAAAAAAGCTACGCGGCATGTACCGCGCTCTGTGTCTCATAAGTTAATTGACAAAGGCACCACCTCGGCGGAATAGATGCGGGTTTAAAACTCTTAAATCCTGTTTTTTACTATGTTTTGGATGTTTAAATGTTTAGCTCTGTGTTTTATACAATGACACCAACCAAAGTAAAGCAGTTGATTTAAAATACCAAATTATCAAATCAGGTTTTCCCCAACCATAAAGGCGTAGTAGAAGATATTGAAAATGTTGAAGATACAAACGCGACGCAATAGCATACCTGGAGGTGGAGTTCCCGTCCCTTCTTGTCGTAACTCTATCTCTAAAATCTTTAATTGGAGGTATTTGTGTTGCATAAGCTTTATTATCTTCTTAATGAATCCCACGTAATCTGTAATGGAGAAAAAAAACTGCTTTAAAACCACTTATCTTTTAATTGTCATCCGTCATCGATGTCGTCATCGCTAATGATAATAACAATGGGTTGTACCATGAGCAAACTAAATAGAATGCTAAATAGCAATTCTGTTGCAGCGCGTCAAAAATGTTTATAGGTAAGCCGCACACCATGACAAGTTTGCAACGATTTTGATAGCACACGCAGTGCAAGTGTTATTTTAAACGTCAAACTTCTATGAAATTATGACGTATAAATAACACTTGTACAGCGTACGCTATCAAAATCGTTGCAGACTTTTCTTGGTCTAACTCTAAAGATCTAAAAAGGGGATAACGCTTACTGTTTTTGACGATTCATGACAATATTTCACAAAAAAATATTTTTTACTAAACAGTCCTAAATTATGGTACCTATACTACTACAAGGAAGTAAAGCTGAAGTAAGTGGGTTCCTCACCTCACGAACCATCCCAGTTCCCAGTATTGGCAGGCTTACACAACACTAATACTGGTCTGGGAATTGTACTGTAGTACTAGGTACATACCTTTTGGGAAGTCTTGCGGGCTGACCAGCTCCCTGAAGAAGGCCTGCGCCTCGTGGGGCCGTTCCCCGGGCGTCATTTGCGGTTTGAACCAGAATCGGAGCGCGCGCGCCTCCCGAGTGTGAGAGCCGTTTACGGCTGACACTAGGTACACTCGGAATTCGAGTTGCGCGTGACATGGCTCTGTTACGCCGTTTTCTGGAATATTGTAAAATAAATTTAAAAACATAGGAAGCCTAGACATAGACCGTAATGTTATGCGGAGTGAAAATTTTCGTTAGAATATAATTAGCATGAACATAAGAAAGCCCAATTAATTCGACATACGGGTGAAAATTTGTCGATATCTACGTTTAAATATTGAAAACGCTATCTTTATTGAATGACCTAACCCTGTAAACCTAAAGCGCATCAACACAACTTACAGAACTTATATTGACCAGGATATAGACCGTGATTACCTTTTGTATTATTTATGAGTTCCCGATATTTTTTGTTTGTTATATCGGGAACTCATAAATAATACAAAAGGTAATCACGGTCTATATCCCGGTCAATATAAGTCTAGTGAAACTAACCGTGAATCATTCAAAACTACAACTTACAGACTTTATCTAAACCTATTCATCACTTAATTTATCGTAAATGGTTCTATCCTAATTTTTCTCGCTCTAAACTAAAATATCTTCGTTGTACCCACGAAAAAGGTGTGTCAACTTAAAAGCATTCCATTGAGTTGATATCTCTAAGATTAATGAGAAAGATTTTGGATGCATTTTCACTGTGTGATACCTACTAGTCAATCTTAGGTAACGCTGTGATAACGTGGTGAATTGGTGATGTAATGAAAAAGGATACAAAAAACACATCTGTTATGGCGTTAAGTTGGGTAAGTTAAGTGTATTCCCACGTGTCCCTATATACACCCCATTAGCGCAAGATTGGAATCAGATATATTAGAGCGGGCAAGATGCTCTATTGCATTGTTCATATATTTGTAAACACCTTGGCCGCTCCGATGTGTGTGAGACTGAACTGTAAGAAATGTATACTTAAATTTACTGTTCTAGTTACAAGGTTCAAGTGTAAATATATGTAAGGTGTATTCGGGTAATTCCGACTATTACAAAATGTCGGATAACTCCGAAAATCACCCATAATTCCATAAAATCCGGGATAAAAAGCGTCATATGTCCTTTTTCAGTTTATAGACTATTTGTGTGCCAAATTTGATCGAATTTGAATTAAGAGAATGTCAACTGGACTTAAGAAATTTTAAGTCTTACTACGTGGACATATGGTACAAAATGTCAACAATTTATTACTAATGAATGTACGTTATCTAGTGTCTAAGAATACTTAATGAAGTCATTGAACGTAATTAGAGATAATTACACATCTGCCGTGTAACGCCAGTGGCAGATATATCTGCGTAAGCATAAATTTTAGGTCTGTGGTATTAATGCCAAAACTTGCTGTAACCGACACTTCAGTTGGACATTACCGAAAATACAGTTTTGGCGCGGCCGAAAGGTTCTTCAGATTTTTGGCCGAACCCGAACCTTCGGCCAAAACATGATTTTTATACAGAAATCTACCGAGACCGAAACTTCGGTCGGATATTATCAAAAATATACAGATTACTCTTTGTGAACAATGTGTTACCATAAAAAATACATTAGTAAAATTTTGTAAAACCAAGAAAATAGCTTTATTGTTATTGAGGTTTTACGGGCCCCATTTGCAGTCTCTTGGTCCATTAGAGGAACGCGCCTAATATTTGGACGCTCCTAATCTAGTCTGGTAATGGTATAGTATAATACTCTACTTTACACTAAAAAATAATGGTTTAGGTAGGTATGTTGAAAATAAACACTAACATAGTAATTATCATTATGTAAACTATAAACAGACTATCCTGCAGTAAATACCGTGTGTTTAGTTCATATAAGCACAAATCTAATTTAAGGAAACTCGCGAATGGCGAGAACGGAAGTTACAAGGTCAAAACATGTGTTATCAACACAATGTCACAAAATCATTTTAGCTCTTGGATCACGTTTTCCCTCTTTGTCTTACTCGTTATACCTACAGTATGTTATTAGACAAGGAAGGTGTGAGTTCAGAAAATGATTGGTTGAATAGAAATAGCACTGATGAAGTGTATGCTAATTGTGTTTTAGATTAGTCATTTTTGAAACATAGCCTTTGGATTGAAACTTTAGTCACGGTGCATTGTTTATGTAACATATTTGTATAGCATGTTTATTTTTATTTCTTGGATGTGGTATTTAGGTAATAAAATAAGCAAACACACAAACAGTGTATTTGCTAGAAATAGGCTTTTCTAATAATTCTAATATGAATTCTTAGTTGAATAAGAATCAAGTAAGCATATTATTTGCTATCTATTGTATTGTTACTATTGTCTTTTTTTATGTTTAAGGAATTCTTAATTGTTGAGTTTTATTTAAGTACTAAGTTAACATATTATGGCATACAGGACAGGTCACAGGATAAGGAAAGGAAATATCAACAATAATATAACCCACGCCGCTTGCTAAAACAGTAGTTTCGTAACAGTTATAATATCATTAGAATATTTCCATAGCAACATAATCTTGACCCACTTCCCACGGAATATAATAGAGCTAGTTTTAACTTATGAGAGTTATGAGTATTCAATTACAATGTTAAAGTACTAAATAATAATACTACAGATAATATTATCGCTCTAATCAGAACCTGCTGAATTTCACGAATTTCATTGAATCTTTTTTAAATTTAGGGATAAAAAAAGGAAAATTCATATTTCATCAGGTGACAAGCAAAAGTCACTAAGTACTAAGCCACAAGTTCATAGCCATAGTGAATAAGGTTGATTTTTGTTTAATTATTTTTCAGTAATTAGTGAGTTTTAAATTGCTTGTTACATGACGATTCGTTTTATGATAGACGTGTGAGTAGGTAATTCGCAACTTGTGTCGATTTAAAACACTCCCTTTGGTCGTGTTTTAATTCATCGCCACTTGTTGCGAATTTCCTACTTTTCGCACTTGTATCGCAATGTACATTTCTTACCATAAACTTGTTCCTTGTTGATAATGATGCCAGTGTGGTCCCCTCCAGCCACATGTATCTTGTCACTGGCCTCCGCTTGCACCACCTTCCTCTCAACTACCAGAGTTGTGGATGTGGCAGTCTTGCACTTTGGGGTCATTATCACTTTTTCTTCTATATTGTCCGTCATTTTTTCTGTAGGTATATGTAGGTAGGTGTAGGTAGGTAGGTGTAGGTGACTTATTAAATGTATTTATTTCAGGATGCAGACTTTTTCATTAAAAGTTATGTGACAAAAACCGGAGTTATAATCATTATTTTGTGCTTGAAACATAACAACATGACAAATAACATAACAAAAATTTTCTGGGACAGGTTAGTTAATTTATGAAGCCTGTCCTTTATTGGCCAATCAATTTGGACAATTAATTAATAATGTACATTAGTATAATTAAACACACCCGCCTATTCAATAAACTTGCCATTACAATTGAAATAAATAAGTTACTGAGTGGTTAAATGCCAAATCGAAATTTAAATATGTCAACAAAGAGATTACTTTTCCTATAAGAATAATAATCCCAAAATCCGTGACAATCGCTCGCTCCCGCCTCAATAAGATGACTCACTTTTTTCTTTAATTTATGACGTTGGAGTTGCACCGGCACGATACTACTAAAAGATGTAGGAGGTCACTTATACTAAGCTATGATTATAAGGCAGGACTATCGAGCGAAGTATTACAAGGTGAGCCTGTTTTGATACAAACTAGAATCCAAAACAAAGCGAAAATCTAAAAAGTAATTAGAAAAGAAACGATGTGATGTAATATGATTAAAATACATGCTTTAGTATCATTACCTGTTAATTTTTATCACTTCTGAATTGAAAGAAAAACAAAATAAACAATCCTTTCTAATCAAAATCACGAGTAAAGGGTGCCACAACCTAACGATGCAATCTCTAATATGAATATGACAGACAATAGACATGACAATTGACAGTATGAGTATGGCACTGTCAAATGTCAGTGTCAGTCATCAGTCAAGTCAATGAGTGTCATTTGGGTTTCTCGGTTCGAGCGCCATCTTGATAGTTAGCATCGTGATTAATTACTTTGTTTTTTGCTCATTAATATTGTTTAAAGTGTAATATCGATAGCTTATTATACAGTAAACTAATGTGGTAGTGTGCAGTGAATGGAGAATTAATTTTGAAGCGCGTTTAACCACCATCTTTGAGTCAACGGCCGGTAGTCCACGTGCTTCTTGTAAAGTCTAGCTAACGATTTACAAGAGCTAACAAATCACCGTACACGGTCTTGTACAACCGTACAATTTTTGTCGTTTTTAAACCTCTTAATACCTTGATACTGGCGAAATAGCCCACTGGGCTGAAGCCATAATTTTAAAAGAAGAAGAAGAAGAAGAGTGTCATTTGATACTAATGACAGGAGTATTTTTTTCCCTCTCGTGACTCGTTAACGTAAAGGAGCCTCCACACTCGTGCGCGAATTACGGTGCGAAGCCGCGAACGCGAGTATGGAGTCTGGTTCGCTAATCAGCGTAGTCTGGAGCGCCCTTTAGGAGTGTTTTTTTCATTTTCTCATCAATCTATAGTCTGGTAAACCCAATTTGTCAGTAAAAAAGAACAAAAAACCTATACATAACTTTATTTTGGGTGCTATTACTAGCGTAAGACAAAGACAGTATGATTCTCTCTGTCTATGTTTGAAGAGAGACAGTCCCTGGCCAAACTATATGCAATTTTTTTTCTTCACGGCTGCCGAACATGCGAGGACCGACACACCTTAAGCTCGCTCCAGACTACGCTGCGGGAAGCCGCGAGCGCGTGTGTGGAGTCGATTTCGCTGATACGCGAACTCTCCACAATCGCGTTCGCGGCTTCGCGCACGAGTGTGAAGGGACCTTTACTTAATTCAGTAACTGACTACCCTACCGCGAAAACCGAAAACCGAAATCCGCAAATTGCGTGGATCTTTCTCTTTTACTCCAATGAAGGCGTAATTAAAGTGTCAGAGAAAGATGCCCACACCAAGGTCGCGGTCCGGTGCGGGCGTCTGTAGACTTTTTAAGACAAAGACTTAAGGTCACAACACACCATCGCACCGCACCAAGGTCATTGTGCGACGCACCCATAAGTAAGAGCGTGAAAGAGATATTCGCTCTTACTTATGGGTGTGTCGCACAATGACCTTGGTGCGATGCGATGGTGTGTTCCTTAATACCTTTTCATACAAATAAAATTATTTTTGTGCAAAAAATCTAAATGTTAAGGACTCCAGACTCCGCGGCGCAAAGCCACGAACGCGAGTGTGGAGGGACCTTTAGAATATGTAATTTTTGTGACTATATAGCACGTCTATAGGATCCTACCATCTATGGTCAAGCCTGTGGTCTCGGTCTATAATAAAAATTAAAAAAATGTGACATGACAAGTCAAGTCAGTCGAGTCAGACAATTTTCTAACCTCTCACGTATTTAATTCTAACAAATTTATAAAAATGCTACTTAAGCTTAGTTTTTTAGTTTTATTCTTAAGTATAATAAATGCAGAAAGTGGAATATTGCAATCAGTTAGTGATGACGAGTTACTTCAATTGATAAAGGACAGAGAAAAACTTATCGTATTGTTCAGTAAGTATTTTTGTTCTTCTAGTTTCCCTAAAAGATATTTCCTTAATGCAATTAATTGATAATATACCAGCTCGATAAACGAATACGAACAATCTTCTGTTTTTGCGATCTTATTGTATTATACTCTTAGGCGGCATTTGGTAAATATTGTATCAATTATTGTACCTGAATAAAGTTTGTAAAAGTTATAGTGAAATAAAAACTTTTTTATTTCAGCTAAACCTGATTGTGATGTATGTACGAAGTTGAACAACAATTTGGAAGGGCTAAAGGAAGACTTTAAGAAGCATTTAAATGCAGATACAGTCAAGGCTTTGAATAGCCATCTAGCCAGGCTGTACAGCCCGACCAAGGAACCTGCAATTGTCTTTTTTAGACATGGGATACCTTTACTGTACAGTGGTAAAGTGTTTGTAATTTAATATATAAATATTTCACTTATATATTTCGAATAATTATTTTTAAATGCACTGCAGATACAGGTTGATATGCGTTTTATAAAAGTGTGCCATTTTCAACCAAAAGGGTACTTATTGTCGCTTGTCAGTAAGGCGCTATTTCCATATAGCTTCAATCAGAAATCAACCTTATCAACAAGCGACAATGTGGTACCTTTTGTTTGAAAATGTCACAAGTGATATAACAGTGATATAACTAGGTATCTAGGTATAGTAATGCGGCTGATTAAACACCAATAACTTTTGCTAAGTGGACCCTAGGCTGCCATGACCCGTGGCTAGAAACCAGGACAATGCTAGGAAGATGATATATAGCTGTTTTAAGTGATTAAGGCAATCAATTTAAAATTTAATTCATACAATACAAAAAAGAGGTACCTTTTGCAAAGGTTTATTAGGTATTCCGCCTTTAATTCATACTGTAGTCAATGAATGGCAGAACAAAATGTGGTAATAAGTTGATTAAATTACCTACTTTTGCTGTATATCTATAGATGTAGTTAGAATCTATCTATCTATTTAGCCCTTTTATTCTGAGCTAGAGTATGTCCCGTAGCTCAATGTGCCGCTTGGAAAAGGCCTCTAGCTCTTTCCATTGAGGTCTGTCGTGGGCCACTCTTCTCCAGTTTGGGCCCGCTGTGAGTTTGAGTTCATCCTCCCATCTTGTTCGAGGTCTCCTCTGGCCCTGTAGTTAGAATAGTTAGATTAAATGTCAGCCTTCTCTCTTCCTTACCAAATTTATCTTTCACATGACAAGTCTAATTAGGTTTTGTTTCAACTATTTATTCTGTTTATTTTATGTTTAATGTTCACTTGAATCAAATCAGCATTGTGACACTATCACAACTTATCTCATGAGACCATTTCGTGGCACTTTATTCCTTCTATGTTTTTGTTGTAATATGTAATTTGTCTCATTTTTGTTTACAAATAAAAATAGTTCCATTCTATCCTTATTGCAAAAAAAAAAACCAATTATGCATAAATCAAACATCTCGTTTCTGCAGGTGAGCCTGATGAAAATGAAATCTACGGGTTTTTGGAAAAGAACCAATCACCAGTAGTAAAAGAACTCAATGATAAAATCTTTGAGCACATAACTCAAGCTGCTACTGGTGCAACTACCGGAGACTGGTTTATTATGTTGTAAGTTTACTTTAAAAAATGTTCATTATTAGGTATTTAAGTAGCATAGCTCTAGTAAAACTCACAAAATCGCTATTTTGGGTTCCATACTAGAGTTGGGCCGAATATGGACTTTGCCGAATACGAATGTTTAGTTCAGATCGTACTGAACCGAATATTCGGTTGGGGTAAAACTGCCTAAAACGCTGAAAACTAGGTCATACAGGTATGAAATCTGCACTCCGCACCCTTCCTTTGCCCTTCCCCTCTGGACCGGCCGGGAATGTTTATAAAAGATATGGAACCGTCTCAAGCTTGACCGCGAAGTGCACCCGCGCCAGCTAGTGGACGCCCTTAAAAAAAGGATTTGTTTATTCGGTAAATATTCGGCAGTTCGAACCGAACTATTCGGCCAAATACGAACATTGTTAAATATGCCGAATACCGAATATTCGGCCCATCTCTAGTCCATACCTTAAAGGCAAGCTGTGTTGTCCATCTGTCAGCAAGCATTTGGCAGGTAGTATCTTAAGAATCATAGTTTGAAATTCTGTTGTTGCTTTACTTTTTATTTATCACTCTGAAGTCTGAAGGCCACTGGCATGTACCACTGTTACATGCCAGTGCTTTGGGACATATTGACATATTATTAAAATGAAGACTAACGATTCTAAAATAATTGTTAAAAAAAATAATTCCCAGCTACGGTGCATCATGCGTGGAATGCCAGCGACTGCACGCAGTGTGGGAAGGCGTGGGCGCGACTCTCCGCGGGCGAATTAACGTTGCGCGCATAGACGCAAATCTAGCCGGCCTTAATACTGGCAAGCGGTTCCAGGTCTCTAAGCTGCCAGCGTTCTTATTGTAAGTACTGAGGGCCTACTGCGAACACCCGAAGTTGGCAAATTGCGGGCATCTTTCTCTTTTAATCCAATTAAGGCGCTCAAGTGGCAATGGGCAGGACACATCTCAAGGTGTATAGATAACAGATGGACAACATTAACAACAAAATGGAAAGGACCATTACCAGCGAAGAGGAAAACTGGAAGACCTGTCAAACGGTGGACCGATGACATAGTAGAGGTTGCCGGGAAAGACTGGATGTACAATGCCAAACATAGATATTTATGGAAGAAATGGGAGGAGGCCTTTACCCAAACGGGATCCATACCCCAAGAAAGAAGAAAAAATAACAGAAACAACAACAGCATAAAAACATATTTTAACCAAATTTAAAAAAAAAAAAAAAAAAAGAAAAAAAAAAAAAAAAAAAAAAACTAAATAATGGAAAAGAGTATGGAAACAAAGAGGCTATAATAATAATAATAAAAAAGGCGCAATTAGAGTGACAGTGAAAGATGCCCGCAATTCGCGAACTTCGGTGTTCGCGGTAGGCCATCTGATGGACAAATATTCGTGTTACCAATTTGATAGCAGAAGATGGCGCTGTACGGCCTCGTACATTATGCGGTAACTCTGGTTATTGTAATATTGACGTTTGACAATAGGGAATATTACGCGAAACTGCGCAGGGGGCGCCACTACCACAATCTGAATGTCTATCGCAAAACAAGAAAATCGAAATTTCGTTATCTAACATCTCTGTCACTCTTGCATATTCGAGCGATATAGAGGCAGATAGCGAAAGTTGGGGTTCGGGTTTCCCGGTAGATCCTCTGCAAACAAACCGCCTTGATGCATCAATGTCACATTTTATTATCTCTGAAAACTTGTCAAAAACCTGTTAAAGGTACAGTATGTATAGCTGCACTCTGGTGGCAGAACATGGCAGTAATATCCCCTATTCAGTTACCAATAAAGGCGCGGTATAGCGCCATCTAGTTCAACAGTCATTACACCTGTTCCACAATCAATAACTCCTCAACTATCCTACTAGCGTTGGTTCTTATCTTTATGACGATTTTTTCTGTCCTAAATGATATGACCATAGTTTACGAAAGTCATCGAAGAAATGCTTTCTGCAGCTAATTCCTTGCTTTGAAGTATTTAACAATAAGATGTGTTTGTTTCAGTTTCCGCCTTGGTAAAGTTTATAGGTACAACATTCCTAAAAATGATGTAAAATCGTTCGTCACGTTTGCTCAAGATTGGTACAAAAATGCAAAGGCTGAGAGTGTGCCTCTTGTTTCATCACCATTGTAAGTATATTTAAATAATTAAATTAATTTAGGCTTGAATTTTATGACAAGGCGTTGAGGCTATTGAGCGAGTTTTTTCTTCCCATCATCATCTTCCTCGCGTTGTCCCGGCTTTTTCCACGGCTCATGGGAGCCTGGGGTCCGCTTGGCAACTAATCCCGAGAGTTGGCGTAGGAACTAGTTTTTACGAAAGCGACTGCCATCTGACCTTACAACCCAGAGGGTAAACTAGACCTTATTAGGATTAGTCCGGTTTCCTCACGATGTTTTCCTTCACCGAAATGAGGCTAGTAAATATCAAATGATACTTCGTTCATAAGTTCCGAAAAACTCATTGGTACGAGCCGGGGTTCGAACCCGCAACCTTTGGATTGAAAGTGCTCTTACCGCTAGGCCACCAGCGCTTCCTTTTGTTTATTCTTCCCAATAAGAGGATAATATCGTTTTCACCACACCAGCTGGTAAAGGCTCTCTTGATTGTTCAAAACCTACCTAATGAAAAAGTTGCTTTTTATCCACATGTGTGGCAAAGTAATCGAATGCAAATTCCGAGTTGTTTCCTTATGTTGGCTGGTAGATTTGGCTTTTAAACGATGAATTTGAATGGTAAATATTTAATAATGTTCATTTAAATTAGATTTTATTTGATATTTTACATGTAATCATAATCATAATAATTTATTTATAAAACCAATTTAAATTAATTTTTAAATTTTTTGTATTTTCCTCGCCTTGGTGTGGTGAACAATTTTGTGTTTCACTAGGTGGCAAAAAACCAATAACAGAACTATTCGTAGTCGCCCAGATAAACACCTCAGTTGTGTATCTAATATGTGATTTCTATTTTCTAACTTGCCTAAGAAATACCAGCTATAGTTTGAGACTAGGTCAAATTAATGCTAGAAATAAAGGAAATGTGGAAAACTCACTGTCTTGTTTAGGGGGGCGCGTACCCCTAAGTCGCATATGGATATAAATATTGTGTAAAAATTCGCTGTCAACGTGTAAGTTTCGGTAGCTCAGTTGGTAGAGCGGCGGGCTAATATCCCGGAGTCGTGAGTTCGAGTCTCGCCCGAGATAGTTTTTTTTCTAACATGTGGTATCGTTTGCAGACATTTCTGCTTGATAAATAATACTTTATGCCAACTAATTTAAGATTGATTTTGACAGTGACGAACTCGTGGACTGGTGTGTTGAGATGATTAAATTTGGCGTTGCCCTTGGACTGGAGCTGCTGGCCAAGTACCCCTGGATTTGGCAGATCGGAGGAGCCGGTTTCGGCCTCGTAGCCATCACGGCTCTTATTGCGTTAGTCAAAGCTGGCCGATCAAAACCAGCGAAGGAGACGAAAAAGGAGAAAAAGAGCAAATAGGACGTTTTGATTTTGAACAGTGGTTCTCATCCTTTTTCTGCCAATGACTAGTAAATGGTCAATGGTTAGGAAGTAAATGCTTACAACGTGAAAGTCAAAATGTTGATTTATTTTTCTATTTATAAATTCTTCGGGCTTCTACTGGTGCTTCCAGGGACCATTGGCTAAGAACCACCCAGAGAGACTGACTCAGCATTTATTTGAAATACAGCCAGTGGCGTCAAATTGTGATTATTTATGTATTGTATGATATAAGTATGTGTTTACATTTGGTATGTACAAATATTCGTGTCTGTTTATATATTCTAAGTGGATTCGTGCAAGATTGACAATATAACAAATTGCGTTATTTTAAGTTTTATCTGACAAATAGGGGATAGCTTCGTGCTAATTTTTTGTCTTTAAATACATATCCAGAAGAGTCTAGCTAGATTCAATACATCTGATGCCTGCCAACCCTGCCATACAGTCTACTATCACTGTTAGTGAGACCAGATCATTTTGGATTTGATTTAAGTTTCCGTCCTAAATTAAGATTATGTATTGTAAAAATCTAGATGATCTATCATGATAGTAAGCTGCATTATATTATATTTTTCTACTTTTGTATAATCTAAATATTTTTAATGAAATAGAGTTTAGTTTGGTATTGGTAGGTATCTTTGGAATAATTTGTTAGTGAGACCATTCCTTAATTAATTGATTGTCAACCTTTTATCAGGCTAGGGGAAGGCATTTATTTCCCATATATGGCACTTCCAACATGTGTTGTATTTAGTAGGCCGGCGGAACAGGTTTTAGGTTACTTTTCTTATTTTTTGATATATGTGGTTAATTATTTTATAGAGGATATTCACAGTCATTTGGTATAAAATTTGGAATAATCCATTCAGTCATTTTCATTTTAGAAGCAGTTCAAAGTCAGCAGTGGAATGTGAAATTGTTGAAATTTTTCTAATAATTTGTTAGACCAAGTGGTGAAAATGTTACAGTATGTCATACATTTGTGGTCTACTCACAAAGCCCTTTCATTTGTTACCCCACATGGTATGTTTTAAAGAACAAGGTTACAATCTTTGTACTGCTGACTTTATGAAGTCACAGCAACTACCCCCACCACTTTCGTACTTGTCATATCATATTTGTGTTCAGGACATCAAACTGGGTGCATTGATACCAATACCATATTCACTCATATCTGAGATGACATGAGCGAAAATCGATTTCTAAAAGACTTTTCAAGAAAAGGCCAAGCCACTAATTTTCAATGAGTAAGATTGAAATTAAATTCTCATTGAACTCTCAGCCTGATAAAGGGTTAAACAAACTTAATAGTTTTATTTATTCTAATGTGAATTTAATTCATGTTAGCTTCAATGCTATGTTATGTATGAATCATTACTAATCTTACAGTTAATAAATATTTCAGAATAACTTATTTACTGCTGGACGGCTGGACAATAGAAATAAAACAATGAATAAAATAGTATGTTGCATTTATTTAGCTTGTTGCATCCTTAATTTATTACAAACACACATTAAAGCAGATGTTACTTGAACACCATTTAAAACAAATCTTGACAAACACAACCCATCTTCACAAAACACACCCAAGTAATCTAGTAAGGTCCCTGGTTACCATGTACTGCTAGGTATCTAACACCTCTAATGTACCTATACTAACCATGCATACTAGTTAGACATTTTTAGTTGTGTACCTAAAAACGTGCTACAACCAGACATGTACTTAACACTACACACATGTAAATGGAGGATTAATTATACATTCAGTATGGGTGAAACAAAATGTAGTTTATAAAACAGTGCACAGTAATAAATAAGATTGAACACAATATTTTTATGTACAATTGAGATGGTTAATGTCTTGTAGAATCACAGTGGAGTCAATAAAATTGTGGCAATTTACCCTTTTTCAATAGAAAACACTGAACATATCTATACATATAATTTGCAGCATCTTGCAACATCGGTTATATGTAAATACTGTACAGATCAAATAAATTGCTTTATTAAGGCAATGTGGCAAGAACTTGCATGCAATACTACAACGCTCAAACATAAAAAGGGTGAAAATAAATAGAGATTAAAAAAACCTTAAAAAAAATTAGTATAAAAATTAGACTAGCAACAGGTTATTGTTATATTGTATCAACTTCTATGTTAATTCTAAATACTGAGGCTGGATCAGCTAACTCAGTTCTGACGGCATCTTCAAACCTTTTGAATATTATTGAAAATTCCATCATATTTTCAGGTTTTGATTCTATCCACATTTTGTCAAATTCATAGAAAAGGTAGCAGTAAAATCTGTGGAACAAATTCATATTGGGTAAGTACTGTTTAGCATTAAACATATATGTTTTAGCAGAACCATCCTTCATTAAATAATATGCCATGGAAGTTAGGTTAATGCCCACAATTGCAAAGGTGTAGCCATATTTCGGATGATGTGAATGGCTCAGAACATGGCTTGCAGCTTGTGGATACTCTGAAGCAAAAAACAACAAGTTTTCCAATCCAAGCAAACCCATGCCACGGAAATCAGTCTTGGGATCATCACCCTGGAAAAAACCAAACATGAACACTTGCAAAATTGCATTTAGTTCAGATAGATGCATGCTCATTGAATATTTACAATAGGAATATTGTAATCAATTCAAAACATACACAGTATCTACTGACCTGAAATCCTATGTACTGCCATTGCTTAGTCACTCTACTCTCTAGATCTTCATTGGGTACTAATAAACTCCAAAGTTTCAATAGTTTCTCTTCATGATCAGGGATTTTACAGTCATATGGAGTCTTGCGCATTTCTTCTACCTCTTGAACTAACATTCTGTAACTCCAAATTTGTTCCAGGCATCTTCGAAATGATACAATGAACAAATCGTGGAGTTTTGGATTTATTTTTTTCGCTCTGAGAATGATAGCCACAGATGGATTTAATATTTCGGGAAAGTTAGAAGGAACAAACCGTCGCTCATATACTACTGTATCTAAATATGAAACTACTTGCTTTACGTCTTCAGTGCGGGATAGCATCAGAGATCTTTCTACATTGCATGACCGCTCCGCGCCAGGTTTATCGCCATAACATATCCTTTGTAACTCGCATAGTCTTGTTGTTTTCCTCAGAAACCATTTAATGAGAGGTCTCAAATACCATTGTAGTACTGACCAAACATTGAAAAGCACCATTTTAATAAATTATTCAATTATTATCTTTTCACTTTATACATTTTTTACAGGTTGACGAAATTGTTGTCATGACGATTTCACATTTTATTGACATTGACAGTGGCAATGACACTTTATGATATTCCTGAACACAAAGTTGCCCTTTGGAAATTATTTGTCTATGGTTTTCCGAACCACGACGGCATTTTAAGCTACTTACAGACGGGCGTACCGGACCGCGACCGTGGTCTGGTCAAAACATCTATAGTTTGTCAAAGGACTGTCTCATTTCAAACATAGACAGAGAAAATCATATCTGTCTTACACTAGTACTAGCACCCAAAAGAAAAGCATGAGTACAGTTTTTTTGTTCTTATTTACTGCCAATTTGGTTTGACTAATTATATCTCGCTGTCACTAAGCCGTAATGCTCGTATCAGACTACCGCCCGCACCGCGATCTTGGTGCGCCGCACCTATAAGTGAGAGCAAGAAAGAAAGAGATCTCTTTCTCGCTCTCACTTATGGGATAATGGTGCGGTGCGGTAGTCTGTTATAGTTGCTTCCTTAATGGACGTACGCATGATCGAACAGGTCTCTGACCGGACCAAGGTTGCGGTCTTGTACGCCCGTCTGTTACGATTTTAAGATACTGGTTAGGCACTGGTACGCCTGTCCGGATGGAAGAAAAAAAAGGCACTGGTATTGACAGACCTGACAGTTGGTTGACACTTGACACTGACAATACTGACATAACTGACAGCATGCTGACAGCGGTAGCGGTTTATGCGGGAATGAAACTTACGCTCGTTATTACTTTAATTTAATTTGTTAAGATTTGTTACAATTGCATCACGATTGTGTAACTAATGCATCTGAGATAAACTGCACTGCCAACCGGTGAGTTTTGAATAGTAATTCTTAATTTTATAAAATTATATACTTGCATGTGATGTGTTTAGTTAGGTAGCTTTCTTATTACGCAGGGTTCCTTAAGTTGGGTCCACGGACCCCTTATTAGGGGTTCGTAGCATGTTTATCAGGGGTCCGCAGTAGCTCAGGAAATCTTGTGGTAAACTTGACGATACCTAAGTGTAATAAAACTTACAATAAAAGTAAATTTTAAAATATAAATAAGGGTTTTTATTATTTTCCTAAAATAATTTTAGACCGGGGTCCGTGGAATTGTTTAAATAGTCCGTAACTGCAACTATTAAGCGAGGTTTAGACTAGCAAGAACTTGCATGCAATTTACGTTACATTGCGGTATCTGATCAAACTTTTGAATGCAGTTTACCTTAGTAGTCGGCAATGTACCGTAAATTGTATGCAAGTTCTTGCTAGTCTAAACCTTGCTTTACGTCGTAGCTTCGCAAGTGCCTACAGGCCTACAGCATTTCGTTGGCCCTATATTTTATGTCGTTTCTCGAGGCATTGAACATATACCTCTATTTGAGCGCTACAATACAAATGGGCTTCAGAGCAATAGCCAAGCATCTAAGAATGTAATTAATGAAAGTTGGTATCGGTTGGCATATTTTCTTTACTTATGAGTTGACTGTAACGAGTTTAATGGAATGGACACAAATGGACATAAATAACACTGTTTAGTGTTTACAAAATCGTTTCGAATATCATTGTTAGGAACGATGTTAGGTTTCATACGTCGTTTCATTGGCTCATCCTTGCATTGATACACGGGTAAGTACCTTTATACTCGGGTCATGTGATAACGAACCATGTATAAAAGTGGTAATCCCATGAAGATCCGACGAAGCGCGGACAGTCGCGCCCACACCGCCCCGCCTGTTTATTTTATCCCCTTATTTATAAATAATACATTTCTGTAATTGTTAGGAAAACCATTGTTGAACTTTATTGAATCACTGAATTAGTTATACAGAGATGTGTTATCTTTGGCAAGGGCCGGGCTTTAAACGAATGAATTGGTTGACAGTAGGTACTATCAGTAAACTACGGTTACTCGTATTAAATCACATTTACAAACGGGTCTATCGCGAATTTATTTTGTTACCTTTATTTACCGACGTTTCGACACAGGTTTCACTGGTCATGGTCGCGGCTAACTGACTTGTGTGACTACGACCATGACCAGTGAAACCTGTGACGAAACGTCGGTAAATAAAGGTAACAAAATAAATTCGCGATAGACCCGTTTGTAAATGTGTTTTAATATGTGTTCAAACCGCGAAAGTTTTAAATGTTATACGGTTACTCGTGCTCATCACCGCCCTGCGCCGCCCGTCTGCTGGCCCCACAACCACATAGGTATCGCCTGTCGCTCTTTCTTTCATCGTGATAGGTTTAGGTAAAACCATAGACCTATAGCATTACATAGATCAGCTATACGCGTGCGCCCGTGAGGGACAAAACATACGCAATGCGACAATATGATTGGTCGGTTAGATTTGTTGCCCACCATAAACCATACTAAATTTACGGTGGGGAATAAATAAAAAAGTGAGACTGTGACAAGGACAAACAATAACAGCGGTTTCTCTGCTACTCCTACTGAAAAATACATAAGACTATCCCGTTCGGTCATTTCCCCCCACCCCTCATGACCGATCCAGTTATACTAGATTCATGGGTAAAACCGACCTCAAAATCCCTGAACCCAGACAACACAAGTAAAAAATACAACTTTCCGGCCCTTGCCATTTTCTAAGCACTGAATTAATATTTAGCTAACAGTGACAACCCTGAGACAGGCAAGTACGGTAGGCAATTATATCGCGGATTGGGACGGAGATAGCCTACTGCCCTCTTTCTTTATACTATGTCAATTTGGCTTTTTGCGTGAATAGGTAGGTAGGTATAGTTGGTCAAGCAAATCTTGTCAGTAGAAAAAGGCGGTAAATTTAAAAAAATGTAGGCGCGAAGAAGGGATGTCGTCATTGTCGTGTTGTCGTCCCATAGAAAACTTGAATTTCGCGCTTTTTTCTACTGACAAGATTTGCTTGACCAACATTAGTAGGCTTTTTACCCATCTGGTAACGAGGAAAGCAAAAACTATGTAAATTGAATTTGTGTTTTATTTGATGAAAATTGTAATTCATAAATTTTACTTTAAAAGTATTTACAATGCTACAGTTTTGCAGTCACATTACAAACACGATGGCCACTCATCGCATACATTTTATTTACAAAGGCTATGGCGTGTCAGTGATTATTGTACAATACCGTAATAAATTCGAACTACAATATATTTACTGTAATTCGTGAGGATGCATTTATTCAACTAAATTATAAATGTAATGTAACCATAGACAAAACACGCACAAAGTCGGCGAGTTTTTAACAGTGAACTAGATGGCGCTGTACGCCGTCGTACATTTTGCGGTAATTAGGTTGTTAAGCGATAGGTTACACACCTTATAGCGCCATCTACTTTATCCGTTAAACCAGAGGCCTGTGTTATGTTACTCAACCTTGTGAGTCTTATTATTGCTTTGTCTATGACGTAGCTAATAAAAATAGAGTGTACATTATCAGCTATACAAATTACAAAAAATACGCGGATACGGTGACGTTACAGGCTATCGCATGAACTATTTGCCCTTACCTACATGTAGCGCAATATTCCATACTAGAACTACGAGTATTTTTTTAAACAAAATCTTAAATTTATAATGCACATAAATTTTACTTGATTCCTTATTACACGGTTGAAATACTGAACCACTAGCAAAGTGTGATTGCTTTATACAAATATGATATTAGCTTTGACTATAACTTTACATATTCGAAATATGCTAACGTATAACTGTTGTAGCACGATACTTTTATATATGTGTTGGTGGAAAGTTTACAAAATTCCGAAATTTTCCATATGGATCTAGCGAACTTCTTAAGATTTCCTATTTCCAAAATGGAAACTTTTATTATATATTGTACATTTTTTAAAGTTTCTGACAACTATTTCCAACTTTATGGAAACTTTCAGCAACTTGCATATGAAGATTGGTACTTTTTACGGCTAACACGAAACTTTCTTCAGCTTTCTTTACGATTCCCACCTAGGTGATCAGAAACGGGTTATATCGTATGAACATTTCTGTGCAAAGTGACCCGTTTTCATTGGTCTTGAGTTTAAACTTAAATTAAATACATATAAAGCAAATGTGTATAAAGGCTTCTGATTCCTTTGATATTAGGTACATTGATTGAACACGCGAAGGCACCTACCTACTACCTACTTAATTGCTCGGATGAGGCTTTATCTAAATGTAAATTATAAAAAAGAAAATATACAATGTTTTTGTAGGGATGATCGTGTACTTACATTTTCTCTATTTAAATTTGCCTTTTTTCCAATTTTGTTGTGTTGTTACAACTAAATTGTTACTTCTGTTGTATAGCAGTAGCACGGCATACCCATACCTTCTTGTATTGTTTTAATATTTTATACAGTTATAAAATTCTTAAAAATGATTTTACTGCATTGGACTCTTTGAACCATGGATATTTTTATGTGAAACCTACTCAGAATCTTAAGCTCTTTCTTAATAGGACAAAAAAATGTTCAAAAACTTCTATTCATGAATTTAAACGTAGGTACTAGGTACCATATTACAAACTATAAATTGTATTATCGACAATCCAAAAATGTGGGTTCAAATCCCACGTTAGCCAGAGTTGATCATTGATAATTTTTTCATTGTGATTGACATATGTACTAATGTGTATAAACAATTTATAAATTTATATTCATGTTTCGTTCCTTCCGTTTCGTTACGAAGTCTATGAAAAATGGTAACGGATGGAAAAAACCTTGAGACGTTTTTTTCTGTCGAAGGGAGCTCGTGATTCTGAATATAAATAACATAAAAATTTCCAAATAAAAAAGTGTACTTAATGTTCAATTTTAATTAAAATGGCCCAGTAATCGTACGATTATTAATTATCGAGATTGGATAAATTGTTGCACTCCCTCATATAGTTTAGATTTAATCTGATTTAAATTGAAATCAAATTGGTTGTCACTTAATGTGAGCATGGGTCTTGAAAATTTAAATATCCTACGTTCAATTATAAACAATCCGAACAATGTAAAGAGCTTTTAACATTAACTACTAATGAATATTGTTTATTTATGTAATTATATATTTATCTCACTAATGTCTTTTCGTGCCTTTTTATATATTTTTACCTAAATATGATATACATTTTACATACTTCTCCTAATTAATTTTGTTTACCTAGATACTAAAAACAGGGTGTCCGGGCGACGGTAAGTATATAATAAATATTATGATCATAATATATATACATATTTATATGTAGGTATGTATCTACTTATGGATACATAGGCAGTATATTCTAAGATATTTTTCTCTTGTTCGTCTTATTTATTGGCATGTGAAGATCATACAATCTAAGACATCGACATAAGTACAACATTTTTTATCTGATAAAATGTTAAAGTCACAGCCTCAATATTCATTGCTCATTTTACGAAAATTTGCCTGTTATCGAAGTAGAATTTGGTTTAGAGTATTCGGTTGGATTTGATAGGTTTTTGGACACGTGCTTTTTAGAGGGATATTTTCGTCGCTTTATGTCGTCTAATTACTTATACATATACAACCGATGAATGTAACCGCTACGGACACCCAATTTGATTATAGCTACTTTTAGCTGGCGATAGCATTGTAGCGTCAGCAATGGTTTACAAAAGAAGGTACATGTAAAATAATAGCTGCCTCTTATTTTTACATTTGACTAGAATTTTTATTGATTAACACTTCTGGTTCAGTTGAAGTATTTTATCACTGTTAACGCGACATCTTTCTGTGTCGGGAATCCTTAATTGGGATAAGCACGTACCTAAGGCGCCTATAGTAAATTAATACGTGATTTAACCGGTTCTATATTTGCCACAATGTTAGTATAACTCATGATAATTTTAATTTAAAGTCTCTTATTGTTTTTCTTGAACAAAAAATCCAACTAGTAACTGCAATATAATAAGAAAATAATTTTACTGCAAGAAAATGGTTAATTTAATACAATTTTATCATTATCATCTAGTAGTATTATTTTAAAAGTAAATTGATACTTATACTTAATGCATAATCAATGAAAAATATAGTTCTATCAAAGAAAGAAAAGACAAGATTATGCGAGGTTAATAATTATCGATTAAGTACAGATGATTCATTTCTCCTTGATTTTTTGTTTGGGTTAAATCCATAGCCATTCTGGTCTGTACTAATTTCATCTAGTATTATGGTACAAGCCTGATATTTGATTGTAGAGTCGAGTTAAGCACCAGTGGCTTACACAACACACCTACGAAATTGGACGAGTCCAAGTATTTTACAAAAACTAATTTTACCAAAATTTACTAGCAATGCAAATAAACTTTCGTTCGAAAATAAATTGAATGGCAGTATTTAATGTTTATTATATGTTCTTTAGGTGTTTGAACAAATATAAAAGGTTTTAAACGTCTCAGATAAATTTATCCAAATTGATTGACTAAATGATTTGTAATTTATTTTATTGTGATTTTAATTATCGTTATTTTAATTATTTAATTTGATTGCATGACATGATATATTATAATTTTTGCATGCTCAATTGTGAGTAGAGTACACTCACTACACTGTACTTCTAATTTTATGTCACCATCTAACCACCCACTGTATTCTGGCAAATAAATAATTTGTATTTGTATATCAAACTGGATAACAACAGCAATTGAAACACGTTTATGAAGCCAAACTGGTACAGATATAAATGTAGAAATAATTTGCCGAAGACCTAAAAAAAACTATTCACAAGAAGTAATATAAAAAAGATATTTTAGAAGGACTTACTGGAAAGTTAATGGAGGAGTTAGTCATACATTCAGCCATGTTGAATCTATCGTATTGTTATTTTACAAATATGCGTAAAAAGAGTCGACAATTGTCTAACATTAATAACCATACGCAATACTTTTAAGCAAACAATAATTGAGGCAATAATTATTAATTAATAATAATAACTAATAATTAAGGGGGTAAGGGCATTTTTTGTGCGATGAGCACAGATATTTGTTTCTGAGTCATGGATGTTTTCTATGTATTTAAGTATTAAGTTGTCTGAGTACCCAGACCTACAACACAAGCCTTCTTGAGCTTACCGTGGGACTTAGTCAATTTATGTAAGAATGTCTCTATAATATTTATTTATTTATCATGAATAATCATTTAACAAAAAAAAAATATTTTCAATACAATCCGTCTTCTTATACATCTAGCACTTCATGACGACGACTCTAACGAGCAACGAGGCTACATTGTTTTTATTACAGTATTCTTATTTATTAATATTATTTTAAAATCTTAAGACCACCTTCATTAGTTTACAATAACCCTTCAAGTGGCAACGTCATTTATTAGTAGTTGGAATTTTGATTTTACCTCAATTAATCAAATTTTAATTTTAAATAACGTAATATCGACCACGAGCCGGCGATCTGCCACTTGAAGGGATATCAGAAAAGCCTAATGGTACAATAACATTGCATACTTATTGCGAACGTGTGCTAAGTTTCAGCTGAATCGGACATGTGGACATCATGAACCGGTTTGGTTCATATCGTGTTTCTTGCAACATTAAATTTGACCTAAACAAATAACTATGTAACTGTGTTCCGAGCTATATTAATTATAGCTTGTAAAAAAATAAGCCTTCTGGCCATATATTCTATACAGTGAATTGTTTTTAATGGTACTTTTTCTTGTTTTTAAATATTTATTTAGGAAAAGAATAACCGTTTATCAGAAAAAAACAACATAAGTACACAAGTCAATATAAACCAAAACAAAATTACAGAAAACAACTTCATTATGAGGCTTGTTATTGTTATAGGTAAGTACAATAATAATGTGTAATGCGTATATGCAAATATACTATCGTATATAATATCGTATTGCAGTATTTTTGCGCTATACCTAAATAATAATTATATGTTTTATATTTAGATTACAATTTTTAATTGTTGTATTTAGTAACTGCGATTTGCAGCAGACCTTTTAATGAGTCGCATTTCATATAGACAATAATCATATAAAATAAAATATTAGTATCTAATGCCAGGCACAACACTTATACGATACTTTTATTTAGTAATAATAAATAAAACGGATACAAATATAGAAAGCCAGCACAAAATATACATTTCAGTTTCAACTTTTAGTTTTACAGGATATAGCACAATTTAGGTAGATATCTTATAAAGCGAATGATATGTTATTTTTATCTTATAGTTTAATTAGTTAAAAACACTGCGAATAAAAGTACGTAGTATCACTTTCATACTTAATAAAAAAAATTGGGAATGGGAACATTGTACTCTAACATCAATAAACTTTAAAATATTAGTAACGTATCAGAATATAACAAGAGATCATTTTTTTATATATGATTTAACATAAACAGTTTCTGTTACAATTTTTATAGCATATTGTTTTGCATTTGCAGTACTTTCGCTTTGCAGTACTCCATAGCATAAGTAAAGTATGGGATCTCCTCTTAAGTGTTATTTAGGTAAATAATGCTATGATTAGATTTTATTAAAACCGTAGTAGCTAGAGCTACTTGCAACCTTATACAGACACGTTACACCGAGTCTATGTTGGATATATATTTATATATATTTTCCCAGAAAAAATATATACTAAACTTAATTTGAAAAGACGTGACAGGTCCTTAAAGGTATATTAAATTTACATAAGTTGAATCAAAGCACAGCCAAAACGCATTTGTTCTTAAAGGTACTCTTTATTATATTTTAAACACCTACAAAATCTACTTTCCAAAACAGTTGACTGGTTGGTCCGCTCTTTATTAAGCAAAAGGCATGGTATCAAGTTTCATCAGAAATAATATGGATAATTATTAAAATAGTTTAATATTATATTCAGTAAAAGATGAGGTAAAGTCTGTAGTTCGTACTCTGTTAATGTAGTCAAAGCCAGTTAAGGGTCATTCCAGAACAGTGTTTGGTTGGGTACTTACGTGAAGCAATTTTTTAACACTTCTGATAAAGCTAATAAGCCGATGTTTGGCATGGTAACGTATGATAACTTATGTTTAAATTCAAAGGTATTTAATACAGATTCTACAGGTTATTAAGGTAGCTGCCATACGCGTCATGTCCCCGACATTTTTGTGGAATGCCCCCTAAATGCGCCGCGCGCGCTTATGAGCGATTTTGCCACATCACGAAAATTGCCCTTAGGCTTTAGTGTTCTACGCGGCGTAGCGTTGTCTCCAATATGCTCCAATGGGTTAATAAATAATTTAAAATAACCATGGAATATGAAACGACGATTCTCTTGTTTATTTATTTATCTATCAATTGACACGCACACATATCTAGCCCGGCTGGTGGTTGTGATTACATGAATTGTTATATGTATATTCAGTTACCATAGAAAAAATTGTTGCGTTGCAGTCCATTCCGTAATAAAAAACATAAATGAGCAATTAATTAATTAAGTATTATTATATATCTATATCATATATAATAATATATATGTATATTGTCCATATCCCGATTTTTTAAAGATTAGAATTTTTGTAACCTCAAAAGTAGTGGTAATTAACTTTTTCTTCCGAAATGCTAGGGATCCTATGATGTCTAATATTGTGGTACAATAATATGTAAACGACACCATAATTACTCAGATTAAATTTTAGAGGAAAAAAGTTACCACGGTTAAAGGTTATAAAATTTCTAATCTGAAAAAAAACGGGGTCCAGTACCCACAACACAAGCCTCTACTGTGGGACTAGGTCGATCTGTATAAAATTAAGCTTTTATAATTTTATTATATATATATATATATATATATTTAAACATATTACATTGGACAATAGGTACTGAAGGCTTAAATATGCCGTAAATGTCTAACCTAACCTCCCATTTTATACAGCCGGACTAGTATACCTAAATGTAGTTGGTTGAGCCGTTTTCCTATTTTTGTTCTTCTTTTCCGTGTGGTTAAATGTACAATTATCAGAAATTGATTGTTATTAAGAAATCATGGATACTTAAGCAACTTTAGTGATTATATCTCTCTTTGTTGAAGGCTGGTCATTGATTATTATTAAAACTTGCGTGCGCTTCATTACTACCTCAATACGTTTATAAAGAAACAACCTCTTATCAGTTATTAAACATTCTAACAGAGCTATTAAGAACAACAAGTGTTTAATTTAAATAGGTAATACATAAAACTAGTACAACAAATGGGGACAATACTTATATAAGCAACAGTGTTACGGTATGCATTATTCAAATTTGATTCAACATACCTACTCAGTGGATATGACTATAAATTGATTTAGATATTATTTTATTTAAATTAATTTGATTGTAAGAAAGTACTAGGCACCTTAAATAAACAAATACTGGTGCCCAATAGTGTGATGCGGCTTTGTTGTACCTGCCTAGAGTCTAAGAGCCTAGTACGCAATGTCAAGGCTGCAACCGATAATTAACGTTAGAAGGCATGTTCATGGTTTCACATTAACACAGCTCACAAACTAAAACGAAGTATTATTATAAAAACAGACAATCCGAGAGTCCAATGTATCTTAATAACGATAGGTACATACACTAATACATACATTGTGAAATAAGAGTCTTGAGCTTCATCTTAACTTATAATATCTAATCGAGTATTTTGAAACTAAACTTTAACACACATTATACAGGAAATATTTCAATAAAATCTACACGTTCCTATTGACTTTGTAGAACTTTTGAAAAGCAAACATTTAACATTGAATTTATGATATTATCACAACTTTAACTTGTGTGGGTGTACTATATACATAATATGTCACATATACTATAAATAAAGGAAACAGTGGTGATTAAATGTAACATATATAAAAGTTATCTTTTGCGATCTTAAAATATACGTCTCATGAATTTAAAGCAATGATTTACATTTGGACTGTCTTAAGGTTTGAAATAGATTTCTTTATTCTAACAAAACCACAATTCAGTCGCACCTTTAGAATGCGCATTCGATCACTGCTCATCACACAGTCCCGTGTATCGTTATCTGCATACATGCAGAATATTCATAGTAATATTTTATTGATCCCTCTTTATCCTAAGTTTCCTGGTATAAGAAACTAATAAAATTCGTGCCCATACTCAGCGATCCTCAACTTATGAATAATTTTTGAAAACTATTTCAAAACTTGTAGAAAATTCGCATTCGTCTCTAATATATATACCTTCAATGACGTCCTATTTAACAACGGCAAGCTGCAACTATTCTCAGCTTTAAATATGACCCTTATCCTAATATCAAATACTATCACTATAGTGAGTAATCATCACAAATTGCAATGTCAACAAATGTCAACATCAACACTCTTTAGGAGAACACACTGCACCGAGGAGGTTGTCACTTGCAGCGCGATCCAATTCATACGAGCGGTGAAAGAAGTACTTCCGTACAAGATCTAAGAATATAACTGTCCAGTTCACATGAAGCAGCCTGCAGCGGGAAGTAAAGTAGAGACAGCATTAAGAAAAGGCCTTGTAGTGTATAAAGAAGAAGATTAGAAACACGGCATAGGCTGTGGGGAAGGTGATGCGCGCGATGACATCGATCGTCTTCGCCACGCGAATCGGATGAGGTGGTTCTTTTTTGCGAACCTGGACGAAACATGGCTGAAAAAAATATATTTGAAACGGTGAACCATGCCAATTAAAATTAAAAATTAAATATATCTTTATTTAAGACCCATAAGTCCATATATGGTCTATGGTGGGCAATGACGGACTACTCTAGCTGAGAAATGAATGAATTAATCTTTTACTTAACATAATTTTATACTAGAATGTATTATGTGTCTACTGTTTTGAATGTTTTTAGAACTTGTGCTAGCCGTGTAGATCATAATTAAATTTAGTGGACGTTATACCTACTTTACACGTTGGGTCTGCGATAAAGGTAAAAAATGAAATGGATGACCTCTTGGCCTATCCCCAGTTATTTTCTAACGAGACAGTGGTTAAAATGATGATGCCGATCCTACAGTGCAACTTTATATAGTGAAGTATTCTTTTGTTTGTGTGTTAAATATTCACTTTAAAGAGGTTGGAGAGCAAATAGAGCTTTGTTTAGCTACCTCGGATACTCCTCCGTTGTTGGCAGTGTGTGTGCAGGAACCCGGCGCTCCGGTGCACGTAGCACACGATACTAGGTCCGCAGCACCTGTCGACTCTCTCTTTTTGTCTCCCTAAAATTAACAAAGAAAAATTATCAAGTATGCTCTAAATATAAAATAAGTAGTTACTCGTAACTATATTATATGTACGTTTATGAACCTAACAAAGATGCTGGAAAGAATAACTGATAAGCAAGTATTGGGGCAATTTCAATGGCATCGATTTTTTATTAATACGTACAAGAGCATATTGACATTATGTTCCGGATTAAAAATGCACGTATACCATATCATTCACTATACACCCCACGACATGTTTTAAGAATGGTGAAACCGTTGATACAATGCAAAAATATTTTGTGAATATTAAAAATATGATTGAAACGGACTAGAGGACAAACATGGACATTGAAAATATTGGTTGGTCAGCATACTTACAGGCTGAAGTGATCCAAAGCAGCATTAAATGAAAGATCATGCGTTAATTTCGTGAAATCAGGAATACGGTGATGAGGAGGGGATACTTTGAACTGTTCAGTGGCATCACTTACGGCACCGCCTGGCTCTGGCTCGTTCGCGTCTGATTTAGCCCATTGTAGGAATGCCATCGCCTCCTATATAAATTGATAACTATTTTTAGCTCAAGCATCAGGCTCACTGAGTCGGATTAATTTGTGATATTTGGCTGGCAGAAGCTTTATCATTGCTGTTCTTCAAATCTACTTTTTCACTTTGCTTCTTAATCTAAAGAAAGCTTATGAAAAGCATGTTGCATGTTTACTTTATTTTATTTACGTCAGCCTATATACGCATGGATACAAATATGTAAGTAGATAATAGAAAAATTGTAAGCTGTGACTATTTAATGTATTTAGATAAAATGGCGTATTCCAGAAAAGCAATTCTGTAGTGTGATCAAGTTGGCGTGTAACTTTTCTACTGTTAGGACTTAATAGTTTGACAATTCGGCTTACCAACTCTCTAGATGATATCTTGGTTTGATATAGCGAGTAAGCAACATCATTTCATAAGTAACATCATTTTAAATTTATAGCATTTGCTTGTTGTGTAGTTACATGCATGTGAGTAGAATCACCTTACTTACTAACGAAGTCGAAGCATGTGTCCAGAAATAATGTCAGTAAATACCTGATTTTTGTAGTCTTCTTTTGTTTATTTAGTTAAAATACCTAATGAATAGTACAATAATACTTACCAATTATAAAATATACGAAGAAACTACGATACAAAACTAAAGCATGCATATAACTCGTGCGATGGTTCTTTGGCGGAGTAAGATAGTCATTTTGCATATGTTATATTTCTTTCAGTAAAATGTTGGTCATTGTTTGTCAATATTTTTATCCATTAAGAATTACAATTACTCTTAAAACTAAATGTATATTCGTATAATACGCATTACGTATCAGGAATCATTAGCCAAAAATCATACAGCATTTGTTTTTGAATTGATAAAGAAATATAACAGTGTAATTTTTGGAAAGTGCCTATGAATGCGGCGAACGTTCTTACCAAGGGGCTGGCCAGTATAATGCCAATTCTGCTCAGGACTGCAGGCAGTCGCTGTGAACACATCACACACACAATTTTGTTCACTCGTGACAGATGGTCTTACGATGTGCAACCGTGAACACGGACTAGTCTGTGGTGGCCAGGGAAAGTACAAACATTAATCTTGAATGTGATATATCTTGAACGGTTACGGGATTTACGGGTGTTAGTGATATTCGCGGAACTTCTTTGCAATGTTTTCTGATTTCTAAAGTATTAATAAAATAATTAGCGTATTGAATGACGTTTTGAGCATGAATGAATTATCAATGCGAACTAAGGCCACACAAAATAGTCCTTATGTTAATTCAGTGACATGAAACTGATACGATTGCAAATGAAACCATGTGATGACTGATGACTTCTGGCCTACCCGAAATACAATGATCGTTAAACGCAAGGAAGTACATGCAGAGATAAATTTTGAACATTGATTGTGAGCATGCTGATACAGAAAGTCTGTGTTGTTGGTGTGTCAAAAGTACCGCGTAACTGGATTAACATGTATGTATTTGAAAATGGCACGTATTTAACCGTATTTAATTAATCGGATTTCGGTAGCTTAAAAAAGAAATAGGTACTAAAATTAATAGTTTGGCAACTAAAGCGGAACCTCAAATTATTTCAGTATGAGTAGTATTTTAATGCCGTTGCTGCTGTAGGTAATTACCAATTATTTATTTGGCAACTGAATTATTATATTGGAGACTATTTGTGAGGCACATTTTAAAAAGAAAACGACTGTCTAACAATATAAAAATGAAGTTCTTTTATAGTATTTAGATAGCAAATTAAGTAAATGCAAACTTAAAATTTGTATTTCGACCATCATTACCCGAGCTGTCATTTTAATATAAAAAAGGTTATAACGCAACGTTAAAGCGTGTACAAATATCACTTTTATTATTTTGTTAAGCTACTAGTGCGCCGCGGGCGCGACCGTTCCAAGCGCGTGAGATAGACTCGGTACAATCTAGTTCATAAATATGTACCTATACTTTTTTACATAATTGCATGCATTTTTGAAAACAAATTGTATGCATATTTATGAACACGACTGATTCGGTCTTTTTCTTACTGTATTAATTAAAGAGGAAGGGATAATCTATCTCATGCGCGAGATACTGTTTATTCAAGCTTACAAGGACACTTCTTATACATATTTTTTTTGTAAAATCAGCACCAATCTTTTATTATTTCTACAAAAAGATTTAATAATATTTTTCGTAACATGTCATAAATGTAAACAGCAACGCAAAACGAAAAGTAGCAAAACTTTTTGAGTAATTGTATAAAAATTGATTTCCCTACTTAGTAAAATACCTACGCTCGAAATATCAAATTGTAAAAAACCTTAAGATTATTTAAACTATATAACACCCAATGAACGAATTACTTACCTTCCTAAGATAAATTCTTAGGTCTTAGAATAATCCTAAGAACACAGGTCATATTATGACAACAAATATTAAAAATTATACGCTCAACAATAATAGATGCCAATTTGTTATTTAGTCGCCAAACTATAATTTCAAGCTCCCTCTTCATAATTTTGGTGGCTTGAATTTGCTGCCAATTTTTTTTAATAATATGATGCTTGTATTTGGAGCTAATATCAATGTTTAGCCTCTAAAATATTAATACACGGCCAGATTATATTATTACATGCCCAATGAAAGTTTCTGTTTAATATTTTAGTTGCCCGAATAATAATAAGCCTTTGAAAATCAACCAAAAACTTGTAGAGCCGATTACTATATTTAAACGGTTCTACGCTTTTTTAATCATCTTTCCAAAGTTTGAATATAAAATTGAACTGTTTTATTTTAATTATTACACGCGTCTTGTGTTATTGCAATTTTAGTACATTACAAACATTTGTAATGTACTAACTAATGTGTCATAACTGTTTAAAAGTTTAATAACTGAGCGATTCCAGATAACGGCTTTTTGAAAACCAACAACATCGATAGAAACAAATTACCAGCAGATTGTGCCAATTATTGATAAGTAGGTACATATATTATTTAAAAGGGAAAACATTGCAAAGAGTAAATAGTTAAATAAAATACACGTCTACTTATTGAAACTTAACACAGTCAGTTTGACATGGCTTTGATAAAATAAACTAACAAGCGTGTAGGCGCTTATCACACTAGATCCGAATCACACGTCGCTCCGATGTTTGAGCGAGACAAAGCTGCGCGTATTATAGCGACATCCCGCTCGACGCATCGACGTGCGAATGGCATCCAGTGTGCCAAACGCCGTAGCTGTAGGTAATTACATTTTAGCGGAAAGGTAACTTTGGAATTTTAGCAATATTGCCGGTACAGTCAGCATCAAAAATAGCGGAAGAAACAACGCGCCAAAGTATCTGCCACCATGGAGTAGTCTTCCAAATACGAGTAAAGACATATTTCTTCAGTTCGCGTTCAAAAGTATCTATTTGTAAGTGTCTAATTGTTCTACATATGGAGACTTCGTCTACGTGGAATTAATTCCATCAGTTAGAGTAATTATAGCGCCTGGATAAAATCTAATGGCAATAATTTTGAGCATAATATGCTTAATCGCTTACACCAATTAACAGGCAATTCATACATTTTCTCATTTCCACCCCCCTACACTCTCTTTAGGGATGACTTCCGACATAAAAACTATCCTATGTCCTTCCCCGGGACTCAAACTACCTCTCAAATTTAAACAAAATCCGTTCAGCGGTTTAAGCGTCAAGAGGTAACAGACAGACAGACAGACTTTAGCATTTATAATATTAATATGGATATCTCTTTTTGTTCAGTTATTAGAGAATGGTTTGACGCTTAGTCAGATCTGTTACTTTTAATGCTGACGGTGCCATTGTGTATAAAATATTATTTGGCTATAATATTGTAACTACTTTGTGTTCAATAATTGTGCTTTCCGAAATACTCATTCTCACTAGTAGTGACTTAAGAGTATATAAATTGCAGTTTTAGGTAAATGGTTGCTTTATTTCTTAATTTTCCCTGTATTTTAAATCTAAAATAAAAAATAAGAAGGTAACATGTTGAGTCTTGGTAATGTAGTCAGCATACAAAAATATAATGTGTATGTACAAAGTATGCACTTAGGAATATTTTATGTAACGTGTAAGGATTTGAGGTATAATATAAAAGTAATGTAATTTATTGGCGTTAAAGTGCTTCTATCATGTAAGTTATTCGTCCAACAGACCAAACAAAACTAATTTTGTGTATATTTTGTAATACATTGACACACTAAAAAGATTTTAGGTTGATATGAAGCCTAATTCTGTTATTTTTATCCATATACAAAAATTTTATTGTTCTCATATGCGACCTCAAATCTTAGCTGGGAAAACAAAACCACGTCAAAGAGACATTTAATGCTTGTAATGTGAAGACAGTTCATATTCACCTGAGTAACAGGATTCTCCCCTGGTCTGTAGACGACGTTGTGTAAAGGTCGTTTTCTTCCCACATAGTTGACACACACGAACTCCAATAGGGAGGCGTATATGAAGCACATGCACACACCGTCCCACACGTTCATAGCTGTTAGGTTGGATACCACGGGTAGGGTGGAGCGAAAACCATTTGATGTTGTGAAAAAATTCAACATCGTCGTCACACCTGTGTACGAGACTAGTGTTAGATATATATAGTTAATTGGGAACAATAATAAGAAACAGAGAAATAAGCGTTAAGTATGTAAAGTAATAAATACGCAAATTAAACATATAAATCCTTAAGATAACTAACGTTATCACGTTAACATTAGCATGAATATTTAAAAAAAAACTATGTAAGCTATGGATTCAAAATATCAACTTGGATAAGACACTGAAATTAAATTAAATAAAAAAATAAATTTAATTTAAATTAAAATAAATTTATAAGAAATTACCCATTAATCAGGCAAGGCCAAATGCAATGTTATATACACAACTAAATAAATTTAGACACTGACTATCTACGAAATATATTAATGAAGAATTAGAACAATTTGTCAATATAATTAAAGTAAACAGTGTTAAATAAGAAATAATCCGGTCAAAGCTAGTGAGAATTGATGTTACATGCCAAGTTGGTTATCCGCCAAATACAGTAAATGTAAATATACCTATTGAGTGTTTGTATAAATATGTGTAAATGAGTGTTTTATAAACTAGTAGCATGTGTGTTAGATAAATAGTAAGAAAATTTCTAATTATTAAAATGCACCTAAAATTTCGATTACACATTACCAAGTGTACTACCAACCGTCTTATACATATATATCTTAAAGTACCAGTAGCTGCATGTAGGACGATGTGTGTAGGTATAAGACTAAAGAATGCCTATCTTCGAATTTAATGTTTTAGGTTACATACGTTTTACTCGTAGTACAGTCAGCTGCAGAGAAAAGGCACCCCCCCTGCATACAAAGTTCTGTAAATTAGTATGGACGTGGGGTACCTTTTCTCAGCATACCTACTTAAAAAGTCCCCGGCAAGCTCGTTCGAATTTCACCTTCCCATACAAACGGAGTTTCGTTCTCATTCTAAAACTACGTGTTGGATTGTAATGAAACTTTGCACATACAATGACATGAGGTATATCTAGGACTGTAATTAGTTTATATAGCTCTAGTATATAAAACAAACGAAATAGAGCAAAAATAACTTTTGTATGAAATACTTAAATTCGCTGTATTTTTTTACTATTGTATCTGAAGCTACATAAACTAATTACAGACATAGATATACCTTATTCTATTGTAAGTACAAAGTTGCATAGCAAATCTAGCTAGTCATTTTAAAATGAGAGCGTAACTACGTTCGTATGGAAAACCGAGCTTGCCGGGGACTTAAGTTACGCGATAATTTTATGCTTTTAAGTTTGATTTGATATTAATCTCAGTCAGCATGAAGATCATTTACTGGTATATTATTATTTAAATAAAATGAATAGTGTAAATAAATCAAAGTAATAGAAATTTTACACCAACCTATCATAACTCTAGCAGGCACTGCATTCCATTCCAGCCAAAAAGTAATAAACGATGAGGTCACTAAAATGATGCCCGGTATGAAAACTGTAGTGAAGTAAAATGATCTATCCCGTGTAAAGATGAGATCCACCTTCAGACAGCTGTAATTACCTAGAAATAGCAAGCACAATCTAAAAATAAGAAACCAAATAAGTGCATTGCGATAGTTGACCGTAGTACGGAATGCGAAATGAGAGCTAGCGTGTTACAATCAGCCCCAGCCACTTCTAGATGCTAAGAAGAAAAAATGCGTATAGTACAGCCGCCATTCCCACTTCCGCGTCGGGCCGTTACCTATCATAGAACGCGCCGGGACCGCATTCCACTCCAACCAAAACGTGATAAATGAGGAAGTCACCAATATTATCCCAGGAATAAATACTGTAGTAAAGTAGAACGCGCGGTCTCTTGTAAATATTAGGTCGACCTTTAGACAGCTGTAGTTACCTGTGGAGTTAACATTGTTACGAATACTAGCACATCAAACTAAATAACATTTACACTTTGATGTATACGATAAGTATAACATGTTGGAGGTGGCGTGAATAATAGATATTCCAAGTAACTCCATTCAGTCTCTGGTCTTGTAGTAAACACCAAATGTCTAGCAAGTCAAACAAAAATATATAATGTAAGAACTAAACTAAAATACTATCCGGTATGTATGAGTAAAGCGCATAGTGTTCAATGTATCAGAACATATTTAATGAAGTGTACTTTGTCCAAAAACATGAGCGCAAACTATTTCAAACACGTGCATTCAAGTACATCAAACTTACTACGTGCAAGGGTATGGAGGATGAAACTGAGTATGACTGTTGGTTGTTTCACTCATTGCCACTGATATGATGATAATACAGAAGAGAAAAAAAAAAAAAAGGTACAACTTTTAACATCTTAAATTACATTCAATTGAGTATAATGCAGCTTTACGTAAGCAAATAGAGCTTTTTATAACTTGCTTTTTAAGTATTGGTTATTACCAAAGGAAAATTTCAGTAGCAAATTAACATAACAAATATTTCTGAAAATAACTCTGTGAGAGACTGTGGCGGCAAATGAAACAACCAAGTTGTACTGCTATAACAGTCGTGGCCTGAGATTCAACAAGACGCTGTTACGAGTCTCCATGTGTTTGGTCGCGATAACATCGCATCGAACACATGGCCACAACAACGCATTTACTCACACATAAGCGGAATAATACTGTAAAATGACCGGACGGCACCGGACGGAACGGCGATCGTCCAGCGCTCAGTACCTTGCTCCTCAAACCGTCTCTGGCAAAGATTACATGTCAGCTCTTCATCTTCCTCGTAAAGTGAATTACCCTCAGCTGCTTGCAAAGACGTTAATACAATCTTACATTCTATACTCTAATTATTTTTACTCACTAACATTTAAAAACTACTACTTGTTGTAGGGACATACTTTGTTAATAAGTACTGTCACAAAAATCTATTTTGTTTAAACAGCTGTTTCGATTCACTGAACCAAACAACTAAATGACATGCTAGCTATATACTAAGGTTTATAACTTTCACAGTCTAAAAGCGTCTACCTTATGTTACATGAAATAAAGTTTCAAAATAACCTTGAACAGAACTCAAGACCAAGCTGAAAAGAGTTAATTAGAATTTGAATACAATATGAAAACATCACTTATCCCTTGTTGTGCGATGTGTAAGGATGTGCTTAGAAAAAAAATTGGGAGGCTAAACTACATAATTTAAATTAGGACTATCTTTATTGTTTATGTATAAGTATAAATATAATGATGTAATAAGCGATGTTGGTATATCATGGTCGAGGGGAGATGACTGCTTACCTCTCCAACTCGCTTTGATGGGGCAAGCGATGGTTTGGTTCTGGATTAGATACGCGTTCAAAGTCGTCAATGATGGCGACTTACGAAGAGTATCCTCATCGTTTTTCCACACATACGTTATTGCTGACTGCTCGTATGATACTGAAAATCGATAAGAGGTATGATTTTGGTCATAATATGGTGATAGTGAATGTCATAATATTTGTAACTCACTCTGTCAGTTCTACTTACTACTTTCTAAGGCAAATGAACACAATGGGTCATCAAAAGGAAAGATGTTGAGCCGCCCCTGACAGGACAATATTAGATGCCGCCGCATCAGATAGTTTATAGTGCCATTACGATAGATACGCAACGCGAAGTGCATTGGTATTATTGGGTCCTGAAACATAATCACACAAAGTAACATGCAATATCAATAAAAGGTGAGAGCATGTGTGAGATGGTACTGTACGACCTGTGTGAACCCTAAATGAATTTAAAAGGCATATATATATATATACATAAAGGCCAATGAAGTTGAAAGCGTTTTACTAGTTTGTCATAAATACCCATGAGTGCTGGGAAAATTCCTTCAGACGAGAGCATGGTGAAAATAATTTACTATAAAAATTGGTTTACACTGGTTAAGTTAGTTAATATGTATGATGTAGGAATGTAACTGACCTTGAAGTCTCCATGCATAATGAAGTAGGTGTCAGGAAGCCAGATGTCTTCGTGGTGGTGGATGGCGTTGAGGAAATCGTAGTGGGACTGGTTAGAGTAGCGCAGTCGCGGATCATACCACTGCTGCTGTAGAAGGAATTCTACCTCGTATTTCTGAAACGTATCACTTGCGGTTAGCATCTGTATACACGGTGTTTCCTGTAACAGGAGCAATAAATTAAACTGGAGGCTGTGCGCCTCAAACTGACCAACATTTGTTCAGCAACTTTTTAAAATTATGAAATTTTTAGATTATACCTTTTTCATACTAATTAAATATTATTTTCAATGTACGCTGCCATCTGTGTGTTTGACGTTGCTTGTCACCCTTTAAACATAACAAATTTTGCAATACATTGCGTCTTAGAATAAACTTTAAAGTGTAATAAAAATCAAAACACAAGGTTTTTTTAAAAGTTGCTGAACTAATGTTGGTCAGTTTGAGGAGTACAGCCTACAGCTTAACTAATTGCTCCTGTTACAGGAAACACCCGGTATATGGCCATGGCAAATTCATGAATTTAGTTAGACTTTCTTAAAATTTATGTATCAGTCCTTTTTAAAGAAACACAATAATTTAACAGAAGGTAATGAAAACTACAGCTAAATGTTTATAGCTTTTGTTTTGAAAATTAGCCGCTTATAGCTTGTTGTTTGACATTTGATAGAACAGGTGTGATATAGGTAGTGGGATGACATCTACTTACAAGACTAGATTCGTCTGGAGATGCTAAACTAAGAAGTAGCACGCTAACATTTACGGTGAGGACACCTGAAAATGAATACGCACAAGTTGTAAACCTTAACATGAACGTTCTAAAAGCAAAGATAGTATCATTCTTACAGAACATACTGCATGACACAAGTAGACATACATGCACTTAGGCTTATCTATAGGTTTCATATAATATATATATAGACATTAGGAAGTGACTAAATTAAGTGCAAGGTGTATTTCTCAATAATTCAACTTACACTGCAATCTAGTTGTATCTTACCCCAGCAAATCATTAAAAGTAAAAGTGCCTACTTAAAACATTGGTCAGTAAGAGGCATGGTAACCGCAAAATGTTACAATAATAACTCAAAGTAATAAGAGCTACACCCGAGGTTTAAAAGATAAAGGAATACAGCACAATATTATTATACGATTTGTGTTTGATGTTTGTGAAAAGAGAAAACGTAGGAAGTAACAAAGCGGAAAACAAAACAAAAGGCACTCTACTGAAATGTTTTAGCTGTCGAACGAAGTTTTCATTTAATTTGGGTTAAAACGTCAGCCAACGATGCTTGCTTAATCGAGACTTAATTACGTTACAACAGAGATTAAATTATCTTTGAATTACCCACTTAGTGTTAATTAGTGTGCATAACTAACACATTTAGAACAAGGTGCATGGATGAAACATAAAGTGATTGTAAGAATATAGGTACACATATGAAGAAGTATCTACCGTAAGAAGAAGCCAACGTGGGAACGGATCCTAAACACATAAATAGCGTGCAAAAACAAGGTAGGCTCTTAATACATAAGGACTCTACTATGCAGAAAGTAAATCCAGGACGCTCCACGTGGAAGGATTTCTCTTTTCAAAAACATGAAACACAACGCACCGCGATTGTGCGAGCGGGGCCGCAGCGATGACAGTCCGACCCTATTTTGAGCCAGAGAGTCATTGGGCGATGTTAGACCACAACAAAATTCTGGATCTGCAATTATTACATTAATCTTAACATCCTATTAAAAAAATAAAACAACTAATAAGTGACGCTAATTAAGACATGATGCGTATGGGGATAAGCTTACCATCTACGGGAGGAAGCAGTCTTTTATCATAGCGGGAGTTTTTCAGGAGGTTGTCCAATATCTCTTTGTCCGACTTTCCCGCTGCAAAACTGGAAATAATTTAAAGAAAAACATTCAATTTAACAGATGTTGTATCATGTTCACGATATAATCAATTAAGCCGAATAAACTTGACCATTACAAGCAGAAGAAACATCAATCTACCACGCATATTATCACGGCAAATTAAGTGTGTGAGAACGCGGATTGGCAGACTTGGTATTGATTTTAGATTAGTATCCATTACCTTGCCACAACAGAGGGCCGGGCTTAATAACATCTAAAAATATACATTCTCACACCAATAATCGGACGTAAACAATGAGATTTCTGGAAAGAAATCAACCCTTTAACAGTTCACTTTTTACAAGCTTTTAGTTGGGTGACAATGCAATATTATATGGTACCATCGAGCTGATCTGATGATGGACACATGAGGTGGCCATAGGAACTCTGTGGTAAAACAACGCAACCTGTGTTTGGGTTTGTTAGAATTGTCTCGATCAGCATTGGATGCCTGTTGAAATAAAAGTACAGTCAGCGTAAAAATCTTATATATAAAATTAAATTTTTGACAAAAAAAAAGTTTCTTATGTTACAACTTGCAATCCTATAAGCTCAATTACAAGTACAAAGTATAGAAAGAGTACGTTAGCCTTGAGTAAAAAATATGCTGACACCGACACACACATAAGATACAAGAGAAAGAAAGACATGTGGCAGACATAGTCGAACGAGCGAGCGAAGCGAAGTTCTTACATTCAACTTGGAAACACACGGATGGCTAGGGGTACGTCCCGGCATTTCGATGTTCTTATGCGGAACTATCAGAGGATAGTTTGGTGGACAATAACTTAAGTAAATTTAAATGAAATTGTGTAAACGTGTAGATGAAGGCATTATATTGTAGTCATTAAATTATGAGCAGGCTCGAATGGCTCGATCAAGGGGTTATGGAGCTAGAAGAGCCTAGAAGGCCAAAAAGCTATTTGTGAGGGGTCTTGCTATTCTGGTCATCTTATTTGCAAGAAAGTATGGTCGAGTTTGGTATCAAAGAAAAGTGCTCGGTTTACACATTGATAATATTGGTTTTAAATTTACGATATTAAAATAATTGGCAAGATAAAAACTAAATAAAATAAGCATAATATAATAATATAGGTAGGTATTTGACATTTAACAAGAAAGATTACGGGTTACCACAAATACAGTTTATTTTTATCTCTATGGTGACTTACAACTCTCAGTTAAGGGCTCCACAGACCTTGCAATAAATCGCAAGCGGTTTTCGATCCTTTACTGACTAGGTAAGTGCATTCAATGGGGTTGGCAATTGTCAAAGGTTTGCAGAGATGGCGCCATCATAGCTTCCTTTTTCTATAAGATTTGGCTTAAAGGGCTGGCATCCAGGGCATTAAAAAAACAAAAATTTGACACAATTCTAGGGATTGACAAGGCAAGCTATGCTGGCGCCATCTGAAAATTATTTCGTACGGCCAACCCCAATGATCTAAATTTTTGGCGATCCGCGTGTACTTAGTTCAGGGCGCACTACTTGTTTAAATTAATGCTCCTCCTCGAATAAGTCAAAGTAGCTACTTTGTCTAGCGGATATTGAAGTAACGAAGCTTCGTTATATGAATAATACATTCATAGGACACATAAAACATTCATAGGAGATATGCTTTTTCTATAAGATTATTCATTGCTCTAGGTCTCTCAACTACACAAAGTGTAAGGAAACGCTCCGAAAAGCCCTTCAAAATTTGACGTACGAAGACACAGAAAATCTACTATTAGTTGTGAAATGATTATAAGCGATATGACTAGATTTATAATAAGATAAATATGATAAGTATTCTATTATCATATAGTATGATGATGTATGTATTAAGCTGCTAAATTATAGTATTATTGCTGTGTATTTTGTAAGTGAAAATTAATTTCCATTAACAATGTTTGCCATATTTCTCGCCTGAAACACAGGGTACCCTAGTTCAGGCACATGTAAAACATCACTATGTTGTAAGTCTTTGTTTTGTTTTGTATCAATGTAAGCATGCCACGTGTTTTTTGAATAAATTATGTTTATATAATACTAATTAATTTTATTGAACATAAAGGAAAGTATGAATAGAAAAAAAAAACCTGTTATAATTGAATTCACTAAACATTTTCCAGAACGAGTAGCGTGCGGAGCTACCCTGAATGTGGGGTAGGTACTCTCTTATGGTTTTTAGGAAAATTATCATAACTTGGTTATATACCTTTGTATCTAGACGAAGCAACGCTATTATTTGGTAAGTACTTAATGTTTAATCTGGCATAATGACTATTAATTACTGTTCACAAGATTCATAACAAAAGTGTAGGTGAATAGTAGTAGTAGGTAGTAGGTACCTAAAATTTACAAATTTACAATTTCCACGGCAAGTTCCAGCCTTAATCTATAATTATATACGAGGGGCGCCAGAGTTCCACAGATGATTTACATAGCCCCTCTAAAGGGTCTATAAATGGAGCGAGGAACTTAACGCTCCAGCGAGCCTGTAGCGACTACCGTGTTACCTTCGCTTCGTCGCCCGCCACTCGCCTTTTCATGGTTTTACTCAATATGTATCAAATTAGTTTATACTTATATTACTCTATATACAAGCTTGAATTTAATTCTGCCCCAGCTATTTTCATTACCGCGCTCAGTTCTCCATACGAGGCGAGCAACTCGATTTCAATTAGATCGAAATGTCGATATCGCAGTCGACCGCAAAAAGCGGCATAGGTATAGTTTGTTTATTGGTAAAAGTTCCATATAAATCTACCACTCGGTAGTAAGGTGTTTTAAATTGTTATGTTTGCAATTGACGACCGATCTGGCCCAGTGTGTAGAGACCCTGCCTATGAAGCTGATGGCCCTGGGTTCGAATCCCGGCAAGGGCAAATATTGAATATATATTGTGATGAACACAAATATTTGTTCCTGAGTCATGAGTGTTATTTTCATTTAGAAGACGTGTACCATTTAGTTTTTTTCGAAAATCCATCAACTTTTGTTATTTCTACTCAGAATCACGGGGACTATCCATTGAGAAACAAAAAAAAAATGTCCTCAAAAAATGACAGTTTTGTAACGCATTTTCACATACATTTTGTATGGACCGTTACAAAACTGACACTGAAAATTTGTATGACAAACTGGGAACACTTTTTTCCTTGTCTCATTCAAAAGTACTCGTGATTCTGAGTCTAAATAACCCAAAAGTTGATGGTTTTTCGAAAAAAGTTAATGGTACCATTTTTTCTGAAAACCCCCATTTATCTTATAAGTATGTATGTATCGTCGCCTATTAGTACCCATAGTACAAGCCTTGCTTAGTTAGGGGCTGGGTTGATTTGTGTAAGATGTCCCCTAATATTTCTTTATTTAATTTTATATCAATATCAGATATTTATTTATTACGTTTGGCACCATCTTCCTTACATCACATAGGTATTTACTTAGAGTAAACCGTTATGGATTGATTTATGCTTATACTTTTCATTATTCTTTATTCTTTATTCTTTCACAATTAATTTAAGCTAAGTAGGTATTTCATTGTTCTACTCTTCTCTCTCTCTCTTCTTCTTTTCCTGTTACCCCCTGCTGGGGTGTAGGGCTCGAATCTTGTTTTTCCATTGACTACGGTCTTGGGCAGCTTGGGTAACCTCCTCCCACCCCATCCCCAATACACCCAGCTCTTGCTCCACAGAACGACGCCAAGTGGATTTAGGGCGACCATGTTTCCGCTTGCCGGGCATCTTCCAGGTCAGGGCCACTTTGGATAGGTGGGTGTCAGGTTTCCTGAGGATATGTCCAATTCAATGCCATTTCCGCGTCTGTATCTCCTTGTGTACGGGTGTTTGTCCGGTTATTCTCCATAAGTGAGCGTTTATGATCCAGTTAGGCCAAAAGATGCGAAGGATTTGCCTTAAGCATTTGTTCACAAACACTTGGAGCTTGTTTTCTGTATGAAATACATTGAAAATCCATTGGCTTTAGGCCTTTGGGGGTATAAAACAAACTAAATACCTACTTTGAATAACGTGCCTTACTTCCCACTGAAAGCCGGTTGAAGATCAAAGGACGATTTCCCTTCATTACCGAAAAACGCTGCAATAGCCCTTATTACTTTGGATACAACCCGATATTTGGAATAACTGGAACTGTGTCCATAAATTTACTTGTTATATGTTACATATTTAGTATTTTCTGTTTAACAATCGCATTTCGGTAAAGGAAGGCATCATGACACCGGAGTAATCCCAATGAGGCCTAGGTTCCCTCTGGGTTGGAACTGTTGGAAAGTCGGATGGCAGTAGTTTTCATAAAAAGTGCCGAGCCTGACCTGAGCAGGTTCCCAACAAACCGTGCCAAAAAGCGGGAACAACGCTAGGAAGATGCTAATATGTAGTAACTCACATGTCGGACGTGAGAGCCGATACTTGGTTGAGCATAAGGAAGAAAGCCACGACGCGTGCCACGATGCATGACCAATCCATATTAGGACATCTGTAATCAGTGAAAAAGACTTGAACATTTAAAACTAATATCTATTTTTTTTTTATTAATAACCTTTAACAAAAAATTAATCAATTTCACAAAACAGTATGTTATAGTTTGTTGGTCTTTATTAGCACAGCAGTAAAACTTTCATAAAAGTCGCCTTCGGAGAGAAAACATTTACTACAGTGAGCCTATATATAATAGCTGAAAAGTTCCTTCTATTTCTCCAATATGTAGTGTTTATTGGTCAGTATAATTACGTATTCATTTTCAAGCTACGAGAGCCGTCAATATTTTCGGCAGATAATGGGGTTATGCAAAAAACTGAATTGAAACTAAAACGACATGGTTAACATGCATAGTAGTAATTAAAAAAAGGTTCTTTTCTACCTTTTAGTTTAATGTTTCAATTATAGGTACATTGCACTTTCAATAAAATGTTTTCTGTGCAACTCGGGCACATTAATTGGTTTTATTAAGATTTCCCTTACTGATATTACAATTGCATAATTTTCACACGGGAACAGTCATGCGAGACGCGGTTGTTCATGAGCAACTTACATGTCGCAAGGTCATGAATAATAATTATACATGTATTTTTTGCCACTGGCCCGGAATTGAATACATGACCTACTTTCAAAAGTTGTTATGCTTATGACGTCAATAAAGGCTTTAAGCACGAAGCTTTGATGCGGTGCTAACATAGACATGAAAATGTTCGTTTTAATATTTAAATTACGGGCGCACTTAATTTAATTACTTAAATGCCTTATCTTATATTCGGGTCTGAATATTTCTTGACAAACATTTACACGGAGCCTATGAAAAAATATTAAATTACAAAGTAACCTTTTCTCTGATAAATACGCGTAGCGGCATTTTGTACTTAGTCTACCGCGATTTAATTTCATCGTTTTTACCTTAAATTCTGACGTTTCAGCTGAGTTGCACCAGCTGTGGTCACGGAAAGACTGACGTTTCAGCAAAATGTCAACGGAGATCTAAGTAAACTACACTAAACTACCCTAAATTAGAAATATGTGTTCAAAACGCGAGTTTAAAATCTTATATACCTTGTGTGAGCGACAAATGTGTGAGTGACAAATCAATCAAATTAATCAATACTCGCATGAATACAAAATAGAAACACCCTAAAACGTTAGTTCCAATTGCAACAAATTTAATCAACATAACTCAACCAGTTAAAACGTTAAACATGTAAAGCTTTACGGAACGAAAAATAGAAAGGTAAACAAGAAACGACCCCCGAGACGTCGCGTCACCAGACCGAAACTCTTTATCAACTTCGATTGGTTTAGCAGTTCGTACTCGCGCTAGAACCATACTTGCATTCACTTGAAAATTTTATTGATATTGAATTTCCAAGTTCTTTGCAAGCGATATTGGCGGAGACGGGATCGCAGCAACAACTTTGCTGAACATCAATGAACTTTATGAATGCAAAATTGCAAACTACTGCTCTACTTTCATTGGATATGTTCGTAATCAAAGGTATTGAATATTGTCATGACACAATCGTCTTAGTTAATTACTTAGTTTTTGATCCGACCCCTACGGGTTTTTTAAAGACATTTCACTCACGTTTCACATAAAAATACATTGTTTAAATTGTGTAATGTACGGAACCCTTGGAACGCGAGTCCAACTCGGTTTTTTGCCATTATCCTAGTTTGAAAAAGGCTGGATTTTTCTGAAATTGTTCTTTTAATATCGAAATATAAGATAAAGAATCCGTTAAAGGGACGTGGACGGGGCAGACCCAAACGGAGATGGCGGGATGGATGACTTAGCTTCCTGAACAACTGGACAGGAACTGGAACAGAGGAAACACCAATTCGGGAGCCGTGAAAATCAAGAGGAGAGGCCGTTGCCCAGCAGTGGGACACTCAAATAGGTTAGGAAAAAAAGAAAAAAACCTTTTTGCTGACTGCAGAGTGGTGTCGGCATGTGGAGTGATCAACGCGTTCGCGCAGGCGCCCACCGCCGCACCATCACGATGCCATCTGAAACAATATAACCACAATTTGTAACTAGCTATTTATAGGTACACCAAAAATCTATGAAGTGTATAAGATAAGTAAATAAAGTCTAATGCAATATTATGGTACAATCGAGCTGATCTGATGATGAAGACAGGAGGTGGTCATATTAGGAACTCTGTAATAAAACAACGCAACCTAATTGTGGTTGGGGTTTTTAGAATTGTCTCGATGAGTATTAGTTGCCTGTGGAAAAAAAATAAGTCAGCGATAAAAGCTTGTACCAAAAATGAAATTTTTGCCAAAAACTTTTCTCGTTGCTTCTTGCTTTCAGTGCATGTTTTGGCTCACATGTAAGCTAATGAATAATTGAATACCTACAGGCTACAATGAATTTTTCGCTACCATTTTTTTTTGTAAAAAACATGCGCTACAATTTGCAACGGTGATGTAGCGTAGCAAACATGCTACAACTGCATAATATTAAACATAATGCTCATAATATGCAAGCTTACACCACGCTAAACAAAATGTGATAAAATAGTTGGCTTAATTATAATAATACAAAGTTATTTTAAATAAACTTAAATACTTCCTCCTTCTCATTCTTCTTATTTCTTGCAAATAAATACTTACTTCCTTCTTTTAGGTTTATTTCATGCGATTATTTTTGAAATATATAAATACCGTTTTCACTTAACAGCCACAAGGGAAGGTGACTCAAGCTAGAAACCTTACCAATATGCCAGTTTTCGTACAAAGTGACTCGTTTCATTGCTCTTGAGTGCAGATTGAAAGATAAATGTTAAATAAAAAGTTCATCATATAATATCAATTTTCCGATACACAGGAATAGAAAAGTTAAATGTCTATCAAAAACCATCTGTACAAAGATATTAGTTCAGCAAAATTATTCGTGAGCATAAAGGGACCTATACTAATACTTGTCTTTTTCGGGTTTCATACAACATACACAATTTGGAAGTGGTTGAGCACCCCCTTGTAGTTGAGATAAAGGAGGTAGAATATAGGTGGGTACAATTAGCCTTATTTTAAAAGTATCGGGGTAAAATAGGTCCAACGGTACCGGTACCGGTACCATAGAGAGATGGCGCCGATTGCGACTTTCAGGTATTACAAGATACAAGATACAAGACATTTATTGGTAAAAGTTAATGTTTTACAGGTCAGTAAAATAGGTAGGTACATAGTAGGTACAACATTTCTAGAGTAAGTATTTATGTCACTTAAACTTAATTATTATTAAATAAAACATATTTATATTATTTAAGCAAAGCAGGTTCGTAAACAGTAGACAATAGGGTCGCATATGGCTTAACAAGTCGTCATTTTAATTTATAAGGTATACATTTGTTTATACATATTAATTAGGAGATAAATTACTTAGGGTTAGTACACGTTTCAACAAATTCGTCGACGCTGTAGCATGCTAAGTCAGTTAACATTGTTTTAAGATTTCGGTCAAACTTTTTATCCGTTTTAGCTAATTTTATTTCCTCAGGTAGCAAGTTATACAATTTTAAGCCTAAGATCCCAAGTGACTTTCGGGCCTTTGCAAGCCTGCACCGCGGGACGATTAGCCGGTTACTTCTACGGGCCAGGGAATGGGTAGCGTATTGATCCACGTTTGCCCTAACGTACTTACATGCGGTTAATATGTAAACACTCGGAAGAGTGAGAATCTTATGGTGTTTAAATAAACTTTTTGCGGGATGATCATATGGCTTTCCGCTAATGATACGAACAGCACGTTTTTGTAATTTGAAAGGCCTTTCGCTTTCAGCCGCCGTCGCCCACAGGTCGGCACCCATAATAAGAACAGAATGAAAATATCCGTAGTACGCTTTTATCACATTTTCATGTGTCAAGGTCGGTGCTATTCTTGAAAGCGCATAGCAAGAGGAAGACAGTTTGTCGCACATACGGTCGATGTGAGGGGACCACGTGAGACCGGAATCCAGGATGAAGCCTAGGTAACTTACCTCTTTAACTTGTGGTACCTCGATGTCATTTAGCTTTATAACTAATTTGTTGTTGATGTTATGTCTAAGCTGGAAATATAAAATATTGGTTTTTTATATTGTTGTTTTGGTTGTTTATATTGTTTCATGACATAACTAAATATATCAGCAATCCTTTATATTTTAACCGTAACATATACGATTCTGGTAATTCTATATTGTTTGATTTTTTTCGTATTTTTAATTATTATAAGGGTTAGCAGCATTTAAAAATTTGTATGAAAACTGTTTTTCCCTCCTAATTTTTACAATAATCAAAAAATCTAAAACAGTCAAACTTAGGGGCATAGCTATGGTTAATATACATCAAATTATGTAAAAATATTTTCCATAATGTTAATATCTAGAGAGGAAAACGAGGACGACGTTTGTATGGAGAAACGGCCGTCCCCTTTCCTCTTAAAACAATCCAAAAATTATTCGAATATGGAACGTACTCGGCGTAAAGTTATGTTTCAATTTAGGGTTAATTCGTGTCGCTAGTATGCTCGTAAATGTGGACGCGTTGGGTTATATTTCAGCATTACACCCCCTTTTTCATCAGCTCTCTCCCGGGCTTAATTAAGTCAACAACGGCTTCCCATTTCTGCAATTCTTTGCGGACGTGTTTTTGTTTTGCTCCACATTGCCGTTTACTGCATGGCACTTAACAATGCCCATGCGCGAGAGGGCTTCGGCTATATACATAGTCCCCACGCTGGCCCAATGCGGGTTGGGGACTTCACATACACCTTTGAATTTCTTCTCGGATGTATGCAGGTTTCCTCACGATGTTTTCTTTCACCGATAAGCTAGTGGTAAATATCAAATGACATGTCGTACATAAGTTCCGAAAAACCATGGATGTAAGTAAAGCTACATCTATGCGAAAAACTCATTGCTACGAGCCAGGATTTGAACCCACGACCTTCGGATTGAAAGTCGCCCATCAGACCCACTCGACCACCACCGCACCCCTTATAATAAGCAATAAATATAGCTTGTGTAAAATTTTATTAATTATTCTTAATTATTTTACGCTCGGTAATTACTATTTCAACATTAAATAGCAATAGCAACGTATTCATTAGCAAAAGTCAGTGTAAGGGAATGACAATGACAATTTTGGTAAATTTGGAATAGCGTTTTAACAAAAAACTGGTTTAAAATTACATAAAAGCTATGCCACTGGTAAAATTTGTAGTAGAATTTAGTTGTGCGCATTGTTTCCCAGCATCCCTATAACGACATAGACCTAGTGCCTACTTTATTGCCATGTATGTACACTCAATGGACCCGTTAATCAGTTAATGACATGAATCTAGTATAACTGGATCGGTCATGAGGGGTGGGGGGAAATGACCGAAAGGGATAGCCTTATGTATCTCAGTAGGAGTAGCAGAGAAACCGCTGTTATTGTTTGTCCTTGTCACAGTCTCACATTTTTTTTATTCCCCACCGTAAATTTAGTATGGTTTATGGTGGGCTACAAATCTACTCGACCAATCATATTGTCGCATTGCGTATGTTTTGTCCCTCACGGGCGCACGGGTACAGTTGATCTATGTAATGCTAGGTCTATGCTTAATGATTTATAACCTAGATAGGAGGCAAGTATATTCCTGAAAGATGTTTCTTATCACCAATGTTTAGTCCCCTTTTAGTTTATAAAATTATTTGACGGATGGGTTACGATGTAATATTTTTTTAAGATTATGAAAACTATTTGCACGGCCCCTATAAAACATGGAACCAATTTACCTACATCCTATTGGTTTGTTCTTGAATATGCTTTTACCGTGTTGAATTACGATTTCAACCGCGTTACAAGCACACGCTTGCTGTGTTACTCGTCATGTGTAAGAGCATGATGCACTGATATTCAAATTATGTCATTAATAGTTGTAAGATATTTATAGCGTTATTCATAAACGTTTGTCAAACCGTTGCTAATAATCGTTTGTCCCTATCAATCATTCTGACATTTCTGTTTGTTAGAAAGAGACAAAATTGAACAGAGGTTTATAAGAGCTTGTTAAGTTTTATGAATAAGGGGGTTACTACAGGAAATTAAAATACTTGCTTATTTACTTATCAATGAAAAATAGATGAGACCAATAGCGAAAACAATGTCATCTGTCCGCAGGAAGATTATGCTAATAGAGGATTCGCCAAGCCGTCGAGATCAGTTTCGACAAGATAAACATTGTCTCTGTTTTCCTCAGACCCTGTAATTCCCATTGCTGTGTACACCTGCGAACAGGCGATCCAGTTTATAATAGTTATACTCAAAGTGGTTAAGAATCTTAAGGTAAATCTTATACTGGTTCTTTTACAATGAACTATCGATGGCACTCGGCAAGTTATGAGAATGCCGATCTCGACAGTAACAAGATAACTTATTATGACAAGAAAAAATTCCCTACGTTTTAGACATTCCACTTTCCTATTTACGGCTAAAGCTTCGGAAATGCTAATTAAGTTAAACGAAGACTCCCGTTGTAGTATCTTATTAAAAGGCACGAAAGGACAAAGAATTTGTTCTTATATTTTTCAACCAACCTTTGTTTATCATGCACGATCTTTAGGCCACAGTAATTGATTTTTTTAACGTGGAGGTATTTATACATCTTGTAATTTGGTTGGAAACTGTCAAAGGTTTGCATAGATGGCGCCATCATAGCTTGCCCCTTTTTCTATGAGAATTCTAAGGGATTGACAGGGCAAGCTATGCTGGCGCCATCTGCTAAATACTTCGACCGGCCAACCCCATAAGTATTAATTGGTGGAAACCACAACATGTTGACCGAAAACCACAATTTGTTTAATTGCGCAATAATTTTACGTTTCTCCTGTTTTTGCGTTAATTATTCACTACTAGCTTTTGCCCGCAACTTCGACTGCGTGGAGGTAGTAATTTGGGTAGTTTATTTTTTAACCAATCTGCTTTATACAAACTTCCACCCCCATTTTCACCCCCTTATCGTTGATTTCTGGGATAAAAACTACCCTATGTCCTGTCCCTATACCAAATATCAACTAAATTGGTTCAGCGGTTTAAGCATGAAGAGGTAACAGATAGATAGACAGACAATTTCGCATTTATACTACCTATATTAAGTATGAATAGTATAGACTAGTATATACCCTCCTGGAACCTAAGTAGTTGTAGTTGCTTAAAAACTACAAGGAACGGACGGATACTTGGAAGTAAAGAGTAAAGTAACTTGGAAGAGTTGGAAGTCAATTCTATTTATTACCTGTCATTTCATTATACATTTATGACTTATGAGTCTTATGACTTACATTGACTTTTTATAACCCAAACAACTACATAATTATGTAATCCATAATCTTTTGTCCAGGTAGTTATTTATGTATTGTCTTACCCGCTAAGTCGATTGGTCGCCGTGGGACTACTAATTTATGAGCCTAAGATAAAGTTAGAACTTTCCATTTAACGAAGGTTAAGCTTGTTTCATGATACCTATATCACATTTCCGAAATGAGTTATTAGGTATAGAAATAATAAGCGCGGTAGATATTTCGGATGCTATTGATAAAATAATAAATCAATTTTAATTATTATTCTTATTAGGAATTATTGTTTTATTATCATTAATAATTGTGACATAGGGAAATGATGTTTGATGAAATACCCAAACATTACCAATTATCATTAGTCGGTACTGACTCGGTAGCTGTCGACCAAAACTAATATGCATATTTAAGGACAATTAAGAACGTACTTGGTATTTTTACAACAATCGCATAATTCGTCTAAATACGATTTATCGTTCTACGTTCATTAAATTTACGTTATGGTTCATAATAAGTTAAGTTATTAATAACAATAATTGAAATTTCAGTAAAGAAATCCATGTAGGGAACTACTGCGATTAGCACAATTATCTGGGTGTTTAAACGAAACGAAACAAACGGAAAAATATATTATTACTATGATTACCATACAAAAATACGCTAAACACTCAGTTCTGCTTATTGATATTTGTTGTTATTTTCAAAGATTTCAAGTTATAAACACATCCCTCGTTTGCATCGCGCTGATCATGATAATGATGATTGCACAGATTGCATTGTGGTTTTTTCGTCTGTATCCATTGGAAATATAAAAAAAAAACTACTACTTACTACTACTTAGTAGCTACCCGAATAGCAAGAGAGAGTATACAGATTACGCATTTGCTTAAACATTTTTCCCATTGCACACGTTGTACAAATACACAAACATTCATATGGCAATGAATAGGTACATACATGCTACAAAAGTTCAACAAATATTCTAAATATTTGTTATATTCTAAATTGTACCATTACAGTTTCTATTTTAAACAAAAATATATATTGGTTGCAAGCGCCTAATTGCCTTAGCGCATAAAAAAACGTCTCATATTATGGCCCCAATAGAAGTCCTATAGGCCAATTCAAACTTACGAACGGACAAGTAGGTACTTACGAGTGAAATGCACGCGCGAATGATAACTAAATTGCTTCATTTAGATATCGAAATGTACAGCGAACTGCAAAACTGCATGCCGAAATATTTACTTTACGAATCGAATTCATTCATGAAGTGGGTACCTATTATGCACTTTTACAGCTTGGTGTACCTAGGTAAGTTCGCATTGGCCTCCAGTACTGGACAATAGTTAAATTTGCAATAGTGGACCATTTTATGGTGGTTACACGTACCTATTATCTGTTTGTCATAGGTACTATTGCGTTGTATTGTTTAAATAGTATTAACAAAAAACTTTCTTTTTATTGATTTTGAATTGTTGTCATTGAATGTAGGCCCTTTAGAAGTTAATGGGACAACTATTGTGCACAAACGGGAAGGCAATTGAGGCTATTGTGACGGCTTACGGCTAATGTAATTATTTAACGTGACGTAGCGAAGCCTCGTAACTCGTAGGCCTGCTGCGACCGTCGAGCGTAATACTAGTTATTTATGGTGTATGAGAAGTAAGCATTTCCCAACGTACAACTGGTACTAGTAGCAAAGTAAACAACTGAATTATAGATGTTTTTTGAATAAAAAAAAGACATAAAGCCAAGCATAGCTACGCTTTATATTCCCAGGTTTATGTTGCTTCTAGCCTAATGGATGTACGAGTAGGTAAGTGCATTAGTGCACCCAGAGATTATAGTGAGATAACATATTATATTTTTAAAATAGTCCGATTTTTGCTATATACATCCTCAGAGAGGTAAATGAAAAACTAGTCTCTGAGCTGGTTCGTTCAAACCCCCATCGCTCCGCCATTTTGAAAAATGTCTAATACCTAAATCTACAAAAATCATATGAAATTGATAACATACACTAAAGAAAAAGTGCCCAAGTCCACCGGTAGCCGAGGCGGGAATCGAACCCGCGTCTTCAGCTTACGCGGCTAACGTCCTGACCACTAGACCACCCCGGCCACAAAAATGTAGGCCCGAAGGGATATCGTCCCATAGAAAATATGAATTTCACGCCTTTTTCTACTGACAAGATTTGCTTGACCAACTATAATTCGAAATTTTCACCAACAGTTTCGTGTCTGTGTGCGTGCTCAGCCCGTACTTATTGTGCAATACCAAAATGTGTACTGAACTATGACTACTATTCCAAACGAATTTGCGTTTTGAAGCGATATGCAGTGTCAAGTTACACAAGTGCGTCCACTGCCCTGTGGGCGTCTATCTTAAAAAAATGACTTCGTGTTATAAAATTCAACTTGGGTCAAAATCCGAAAATCCGGATTGGTGTCACGATTAAACAAAACATAAAGTACGCTTTAAAAAAAAAGATTCCCATAAATCATAAATCGGCCTGGGCGTAGGTATTGCAACATACTATTAAGTACTAATTAAAATCGTTCACGCAATAGGAAAAGTTATGGTAAGAAGGTTAAGAAGGTACGCTGTTTAATACGTACCTATTATAAATAGTGAGCTTAGGACTCACTCTGGTATAAGCCCAACCTAAAGGGGCGTAGTAGGTACTTTGCCCTCAAAGAAAAGTGATTGGTTCTCAAAGTAATATACCGTGTAAAGAATGGACGAAGGCCGCGCTATGCGCTACCCGCGGTGAACTGTCGGAGTTATTAAATGTGTTCTTATAGGGAAATGAGCCTGGATTCAGCGACAACCTATTCAATTCAAATGTAATAACAATATCAACGTAAATTTTACATCGTTGAATTCGTGTGTAGGCCAGTAGGTAGGTATAGACCTACATGGCAAAATATAAATAGAAAATATTCATTAAAATAGTTACGACAAATTCGCATGTTAAACTGATTTCCGCTTTATTGAGCACGATTCATTCTTATAATACAAAAGTAGGCATCTTGCATTGCTGACTTAGCCTCAATCCCCAAGCACGCTAGATGCTTATTATATGCTGACGACCTAAAGCTCATCTATGGAGTGCAGCAATCATCGGATTGTGCATCTTTGCAAAAGGACATAGATCGCCTTCATCAGTGGAGCATTAACAATAAGCTCCTTTTTAATACCTCAAAGTGCTCCGTGATGACTTTTAGCCGAGCCAATAGTCCCTTAGTCGCTTAATACCTGCTAGGTCCTGATCCCTTGGATCGTGTTGACTCTATTCGTGACTTGGGTGTCATCCTCGATATGCAACTCAACTTCCATGGGCACATGAAAGCGTTGGCCATTAACTGCTATCAGAGGTTAGGCTTTGTCGTTCGTAATGCGCGTGATTTCGATGACGTCAGGGCTATTAAGTTAGTGTACACTGCGTTAGTCCGGAGCAAACTTGAGGCCGCATCGGTCGTTTGGAACCCGTTTCGTTTGAGGACAAATACATCTTGCTTTTGGAAAAAATCCAGAAAGCCTTTCTGAGATTTTTGTACAAAAAGATTTACGGGTACTACCCATATATGTATCCATCAAAGTTCCTCCTTGGCGTTTTAGGGTTTAATTCCTTAGAAGTAAGACGCAACTACGGGCTCTTGACCTCTGCCTGTAATATTCTGCGAGGAAACTCGGACTGCCTTGAACTGGTTGCACAAGTTGTACGCGTGTTCGTCCCTTCTATGGCTAAGGCCCAATTTAATTTCCGACCGCGAAGTCGTCACTTATTAGCTGTGCCTAAAACACGCACTATGTCCTACGGCAAATCACCACTAGTCCGCGCTCTTCAATATATTAACGCGCTCCTCGCATCAGCTCCGGAATGTGATGTATTTGCAAGTAGTTGGATGGATCTGTGTAAAGAGTGCATGAAGTTCTGTGAGAGGATGGATAAACGTGAATCTTCTGTTTTGTATTAGTTTTTCATTTTTGCATTTGTACCTACTGTTTGTCCTCTACTTAAGACCGTATAATGTACCTTGTCTGTATGATACTGTCTGTTTTAAATTTCACAGTGTATTAGTTCGCTGTAATGCTGTGTAATTTTTTGCATCAATAAAATAAAAATAAAAATAAAACTTACTATTTATAACCCTTCAACTAGCCTATACAGCCTGCTAGTACCTAGTGAAAAACCAGCTACACGTGCTAGTACCAATTTGTATCCTACAATCCTACATAATAACAAAACATAAACAAAACTTGAGTGATTCGTTTTAAAATATTTAATTATTCTTTACGGGAAATATAAAGTATGTTACAAGAATTCTATTAAGTTTCATATCTTCCTCTTTTTTAATTCAAAGCCGAGTAAAAAGGAATTTTGTATAGGGATTACGGATATAAATTTACTTGAAGTTACATTCTCCAACGAAAATTCATTTTAAGTAAGCGAATATTCAATTGATATTTGATCGGACATTTGGAGAGCGTTGTTAGGAATGCAATTCGTATTCGGGTTGAATTCAATTTTAGCGACGCGAAGGGCAGCTCCGTACCTTTTACCGTAGGTACCTACCAAAGAATATAATACTCACCTACCTATCGGTTTTTCATGTTTTATTCTTTCCGAATCCGGTCAGAAAAAATCTTTTTTTTTAATAGTTTCGTTATAATAACATAAAGACTGGTTTGAAAATAAAGTGTTGATTAATTGAACGTCGGATAAATGAGGGTCTGTCCTAGGAAAATGTATTTTCTCAAGAACATAAGGCAGCTCTTTTGGTTTCTTTCTCATAACCACCAGTAGTAGTGCTTTCCTCCATGACGGAAACAAAACTCTCAAAACTCAAGGAAATTACCTTTAATCTGCCGACCACAAAAACCTCTTCATTTTATTCGAACTGTAACATGAAATGACGCAATCACATTTTTTTAACGAGGTATAATTACACCACTGCTTTTCAAGTATGCAGATTAAGGCAGAGTTAACAAAGGGAATTACATTTTCCAGATTATAATATACACAAGCCGTTAAATATGAAAGGGGATAAATACAGATAAGACCTTATACCTTCAATGTATGAGAAGGTATCTAAAAGAAAATGCAGCACAAGTCAGAACTGTAGTCCTTGATCGATTGCCGATAGTGAGAAATTGAATTGTGACCCGCCATCATTTCTTTCACATAGCCAAATATAGGTAACGTACCTGTGCGATTTTATATTCGATAAAAATAATTTTTAACGGCAGAAATGTCCGAATCTGTCAGACAGTTTTATGTTTTCGCGTTTCTAGTTTAAATTCTGGAGACCTTTGGGAGTTAATCCTATAAAAGATTGCCTTTCCGAATGCAGGTTTGAATGTACGCTGATATTCCGTAAGAGTAAAATACAATATGCACAAACTGTTCGCTATACCTGCATTGTCGGGTATTGACCTAGTTTATTTTTGAAATTTCACTTCTATAAAAGATGTTTAAACAAAATTTACCTCGTGGAACGTTTTCTAAATCTGTTTGTTCCAAAAATGGACATCAGGCGTTACCGAGGTTGAAGGGGAGAGTTGCAGGTATCACGGCACACGGCTAGTAATTTAACATACGCTCTAAATAATACACCTAATACATAGGATATGGTTGAAATTACTATACCTATCTGACCTCATGAAAAAACGTAGCGAAATCAGTAAAGTAAAGTACTTATACCTATTTCGCTACGAAGTGTAGCCAGTGTAGGTAAGTGGCCTGAGAAAAGCGACAGCTGTATTGAAATTGATAGTCCTTAGACTTTCTCCCGCCTACTTCGATGTAGTTTAGACCTATGATTACCTTCTTGTCTATACAATACTTAAGGCGCATGCTACCGTAATATAGTTATTATTAGAAACTTACTTCTCTGTAAAAAGTAAAATTTTTGGTACAAGTTGGTGGCAAAACGGGTTGTACGATTTTAGGGTTCCGTAGTCAACTATATTAGTCACTATATAATACTTTCACCATGTCCGTCTGTCCTTCCGCGGCTTTGCTCCGTGATCGTTAGTAGGTCCTATACTAATTATTATGTTGGTTGACAATATACAAATAAGTATGAATATCACACATCACAGTTATACAGTTGCTTTTGTTTAAAAATAAAATCATAACGATCTTTTATTCAAAAAAACATATTAAGAGATAAGATTAATTAGAAAAATTGTGCAACCAATTTTTCTAATTAATCTTATTTTGTTTTCCGTAAATACTGTTCCAATTGTTATAGTATATGTATATATTGTGTGGTCCAAATTGTTATTACAACAATTGTGACAATGGTAACTCTAGGTTAAACCGGTTAACCCCGGGTTAGTGGAATGATGAAAGTTTCGCTTAATGTAAAGTTAAATAAAATACTGTTACTTTAACAATGTTATTCTCAACTGTGAAACAGGAATAAAACCGGCATTTGCTAGTATTTCACAGCCCTAGACAACCGTCCCTCGAGATGCCGCTATGAGTTACTCGCCGGTGATGTTGCCGGGGGGAAATCCAAAAGATCCTCTCCAGTAATACGATTACCTGCCCTTTTATTGTTTATGAAATGCTGATGAATAATATTACATCAGCGGTGTGGTATTCATCACACTCGCAGCGAAATTGGGTATTGACAGTGACAGCGCCTGGCGCGTTTGGGACATACTCATCATACGGCATTAGACAGACGACAAACGATTATTCGACCCGAACCCACTGCGGGCGCGTTGGTTAGATTTCCTTCACCATGCACTTTGCACATTATGACTAAGTACATATGTACCTACCAACCATTTTTGTTGCAAACCGTTAACGGCATTTGAACTTTAAAAATCAATTAAGTGTATAATGTATTTAAATGTTATGTATGAGGTACTTACAGCATATATCGCTAGCACAAATAAATAAGTAGGTACGAGACAGATACACGTCCGTGAATGTCAATGAAGTCAACATTATAATAAGTTGCCGTCAATTTGTAAGCTCGAATACGAGTAGGCATATAAAGGCAAGCTAAATAATAAAAGGGTATATATAAAGAAGCAACATATTATATGTAACCACCACCACTATTAAAATAACCAAATCACATTAAAACAGATTAATTCATAATTCTCCTGGTTAAAATTACTTCATGTTTACTTAGTCGTTACACTGCGATGATTAGTTCACCGTAGCAATACTTATTTACAATACAGATATATATTTCTTAGTGAGAGCGTTTCAGTAAGTAGGGGCACACCTAAGTTACTAATTTATTATACATATGTTTCTCCGATGAAAAAATTAAACAAAATAATTTTCATTTCACATGCTCAGAAAGTGACTTATTGTTTACTATGAAGCGGGCTGAAAGTACCTAATACGTTTCGTCCCCAGGGCGTTTTATTCTGACTCGAACTACCTATATTGTTGCCTTTCATCCCGTGGTTAACAATCTACTAAAACCTGCCAACTACTATCCGTCATCCTAACTGAAGCGACAGTGTGACATAGCCAAATAACCGAAGTTGATGGTCCAAACAAAAACAACGTACATGCACTCTATCCCCTGACATTTATCATCGTTAACAAGGCATAATTTTATCTATCTAGTTGGCATAAAGTTTTTATAGTACACTGAGCTAAAAATATTTTAAATATAAATCAAGTCTGAACGGAGTCGCGCTGGTTTCTGGGAAAAATGTAGTTGTGCATATTAAAATGTTTGCTTTACATTCCACTAGTTTCACGCCGAGTTAATTAGCGAGATCGCGTAGCCTGCAATATTTGTAGGCCTTATCGTTGGAAAACTTTAAATTTTGCTAGTTTTAACAGGCTTTGAAAACATCCAATACACTTATAATTATTAAATACGTCGTTGTGAATTAATTAAATGCAATAAAAAATAAGCTGTAATATACTGAATTGGTTTCAGAATTCAGAATAAATAAATCCTCAGCTCTAAAAAAAATAGGTGCATGTGTCTACAATGTAAGTACTATGCACAATGCACATAACTATATAATATGAATATTAAGGCTTCGCGAGAGATCTTTTGCTCATATCTTAAATGGCGAACATGAGGTGCATGTTATAATATTCCGGAGCTCGACTTTTTTAAGCGGTGTCGAATAACATAAAAATTCAAAATCAGTAAAAAATATTTTTGGTTTAAAGTAATTAAAAAAAAAAAACCTTTATTTCATCCCATGTTTTATTTACTTCATTGTCATAAATTTCCAGATTACCAAACTCTTTATAAGTTTTCATACATTTTGGTAAAACATAGGTAATATTTAGGTAATATATGTTCTAAAAACTATGAAGAGCGACCAAAGCTGCCATATATTTAACTTTTGTTCCATGCCTACACTATGATAGCTGTAACCCCGGTACAACTTGTGACTTGAAAACGAAAAACCGGCCAAGTGCGAGTCGGACTCGCGTTCCAAGGGTTCCGTACATTACACAATTTAAACAATGTATTTTTTAAGTGAAACGTGAGTGAAATGTCTTTAAAAAACACGTAGGGGTCGGGTCAAAAACTAAGTAATTAAGTCCGACTCACGCTTGACTGCATATTTCTGATAGGTTTTCCTGTGATCTATAGCCCTTTACCTACGGGTACTTTGAACACCCAGTCACCGCTCAATACGTTGACGAGAGTCAGTGGTTTGACATAATTTCACTTACTTGTAACTTTTGAAGTACTACAGCTACGTGCTTGAAATTTCACACACACATTAAGTATAATATGTTTAGTTAATAACTAATCACTTGGTGTATTTATATTCACTAATATTCCTTATTTCACGCTTCATATTAATCACTAAGAAATTGAAGAATTTTAAGTTACTATTAGCGAATTTCTCAAGATTAAGTTTTAAAGTATTAGTTTATTATATATGTAACACAACTAAATACTTAAATGATGATAATTATTGAAATATTCCAAAAAATCAATTACTTAAAATGTTGCATAGAAATAAATCTCTGCTACTGACGAAAAATAGTGATGTGCGCATATCGATACAACTGTCGATATTTCTGTTAGTACAGGATAGAAGCTCAGCAAGTTATGTTTTTAGTAAAAAAATATTATATTCCAATTTTGTAACTATTTGGACAAAGAAAAGCAAAAAAAACTAAAAATAACATTCAAAACACCCACACGTCTCACTCCTACAACAAGTCGATGAAATATAAAACAACACTAGGACCGCCATATTGAGTTCAATTATTTGCGCTTCTGCAGTACGGGTGTCAACCCCAGTTGACAGCAAAAAAGCGGTAATTTTAAAAATATGTTTATGTCAGAGCCATCTACCGAAACATTATGATATTTTTTTCTTTGCACCTATATTAATCCCAATGCATAATGTGACCGCTATTACCAAGACACAAGGTCTCGTTTTGATTAATTAAATATTGAACATGACCATATCTACGATCAACTATAGTTGACACCCGTACTGCAGCGGTGTTGCCTTACTGGCAACTCTGGTTGACACCCGTAGGTAAAGGGATAGGTAAATATCTATTTTGTGTATTTTTTTCAAAATTTTAGACCCAGTAGTTTCGGAGATAAAGGGGGGGGAATGGACATTTTTTGCCTATTTTCTTAAATAACTTCCAAACTGTTTATCCTAAAATTCTAAAAAATATATATTTGAGATTTTCATAATGAGCTCTTTTATTTGATATATAACACGATATAGTTTGAAAAACTTTATTTTTTAATTTTCTCATTTACCCCCCAAAAGTGGCCCCCGTGTTTAAAATTTATTTGTTTACGTTACATGTCCGTCTTTGGGTCACAAACTTACGTATGTATACCAAATTTCAACTTAATTGGTCCAGTAGTTTCGGAGAAAATAGGCTGTGACAGACGGACAGACAGACAGACGCACGAGTGATCCTATAAGGGTTCCGTTTTTTTCCTTTTGAGGTACGGAACTCTAAAAATTGTTAAAAAGTGACAGCTGTCACAGAACCCATAAGAGCTGAAAATACGTGAAAAGATTGCTTGACGTGTACACGCACATTGAATGTGGAATCCTAATTGGTCAAACTTTAGAGCACATAATATTTTATGCCACGTAATTTGACAATACAAAAGTTTTAGTTATTACATAATATGTCTGAACGCCTGACAAATCCAGAGCGGATATCGCGCGCGTTAGGCAGCTTTGTGCCGTAATCCGCGTGTATGTTTGAGCACTGACACCGCGGGATAACCATTGAGCCAACCGGGGCGTTGTTATGCTCCGTAATTCTAAAATAGAAACAGGTTTGTACGTATGTTTGGCTTCTCATTTATTTGTTAGGCAACATTATATTAGTTTTCACCACACCAGCTGTAAAGGTTCTCTTGATTGTTCGAAAACTGATGAGAAAGTGGCATTCTATCCACATGTGGGGCAAAATAATCAAATGCAAATTTTGAGTTGTTTCCTTATGTTGGTTGGTAGAATTAACTTTTAAATAATGATTTTAAATTGATAAATATTTAATAACATGCATTTTGAAATGATTTTGTTTGATATTTTACAGTCAGTATTTTCCTTGTGTTGGTGTGGTGAAAAATTTTCTGTTTCACTCGGTGGCAAAATTTGTTTTAACTCTCGTGCCTTGAAACCCCTCGCAACGCTCAAGATTTCATTGCTCGAACCTTGGAATCTTTGGAATCTTTCGCTTGCTCGGGTATCAATATTAGCACGAGAGGTTAAACAACAACTTTACCCCCTTGTAAAACAGATATCTAACTAATGTTGAATTGGTAGTAATGTTAATAATGACCGAACCCGAATCAATGTTGTTGTGTTCATTGAAAATAAGGGTTGGCAAAAATACGTACCCTAAATTCACCTTTAGTACATAACCTCGCCTTAACTAACATTAAATCATGAAATGAAATGAAATGAAATTTATTATTCATAACACACAGTTATGTTAGTTACATAATTAGATTATTTTACATTTAGTATATTTAAGTCCTTTTTTTAAGTATGTCCTATAAATTGTATGATGGGATTCATGGGCGTATTTAACATTTAGGATTTGGATAATGTTTTAGTAAGTAATTTTCGTAATGAAAAAAACTACTCTTTTGAATTAAGATATTGCAGACGAAATACGAAAAAAGTAAATAACCTACTTGCGTACTATTGTTATTTTAAATTCATTTTAATTAATACTGACTAGTTTTTAAATAAGACATAAATACCAACCACAATCGACAGATTGATCAAAGTTACATATAACAATGAAACTTCTCATAAATTTATTTAGCAAAAGTTTTAACTGTGACTGTTGCGATGGTTTAGTATAACCCTCCCTTAAAGTAAAATAAAATTAAGTACCGTCTTATGACAAAGTGTAGCCGGTTTCTATTTTAATTAAGATTTAAATATTTAATTAATCTTTACTTACACAATTTTATCATTTCAATGGCAGTTGCGTTAGATGAATTATTAATTTTTAGCCGAGGCGGTTTTTAGAGCGGCTCTACCTCCAAAGTGTGTATTTTCATTTGTCCTAGTTTTCGAAGAAAGTTAGTACAACTTTATAGGGTTATGGGAATAACTCTATTTAATAACGAGAACACAGTAACTTTAACATCTCATTAAAAAGTGTTAACACTGTTAACATGTTATTTGGTAACGGACATTATCATTTTATTTAAACGGTTTCTATCCCACTGAATGGGGATTATTAAGCATACAAATTTTGTTCTGCTTTGTTAAAAGCTAAGAGGGGATATAGTACTTAACCGTATGTAAGTACTTAGTTTAAAAGACGGTTAAAAATGTAACCCTTAATTACCAGAGCCATAAAAACAATCGAGTACTCTTAGTAAATAGTTTAACAAGTGCAAATGTAAGAAGCACACAGTCATACAAACATAGACAAAAATTCTAAATTTAAGAATGTAAAAATTTCAACAAATTTATTACAAACAAATAGAGGCCATTCGAAGTTTTAAAACCTTAACTTGATTTGTTATTCACACGATATAAACATGTCGTTCGAACAAGCGAGTCGTGTCATCCAAAGAACTCAAGTTGAGTTTGACGTTAATCAGTCAATGCTACGAACGGTGCGGTGCTACTTTAGCGCGTAAATAATAGGTAAATGTTACTTGCTTTGTAGCGAATATGTTTTGTATAATGAATGAATGACAATGAAAAACGCTGGATTGGGTACCGTTTTTTGTATAGTCTGAGAGCACATTTAACTTGTGGATGAACCCTTTAGAATAATTGGATCTAAAAGAAACATGATACGCGTAGTGAAAATATTAACGTTAACACCTGCGTTTTACCCTACCTTAACATAACCATAATCACATTGTAATGTCGGTATGTGGGCCAGCAATAAACGGAAAGTGCAGACCAGACCTTTTCCATCCAATTTTAATTTTATCCCGTGAGCTTCTGAAAACCAATATCGTGATTGTTGTTTTGTTTCCTGTGAGCTCTCTCAGATATTATTGAGAAGACATATTTTTAGTCGCGTTTAAAAAGGAGCAGGGTCTCAATTTGTCGGGATCTTTGTTTTTTATTGTACAGTTTACGGTACAAGTACCATACTTTGCTCCCGACTGGGTAAATGTGCTCTAACAGTTGTTATACTTGAAACCTTTACTACAACCTCATTTAAGTGTTACAATATGATAGTATTTAGTGATAGTCTACTTTAAATCGGCATAAATCGGCATACATACCACAATATAGTAATTTAAAAAATTTAATCAAATTTTGAATTTTGGAGCATATCAGGCACATTTTACGGTATATGTACATGCCTATTTATGTACATATACCATAAAATGTGCCAATGTAAGTATGTTCTCTAATGAAATAATACCCATTTTTTTTATCTCTAACGATTTCGAAAATTATTTTATTTCTTTGAAAGTTCTCACACAATTGGCCCCATTGATTGGTTATTGAATTGAAGCTAATTTATTTATAATTTTAATTTTAATTAATTTATTTTACAATTTATGTGTGTTTACTAATATATTTTTAAGAACTATAAACTAACAAAATATGGGCCGACAGACCTGAAATAAAGATTTTCATTTCATTTTTCATTTCATTGTCATAACGTCAAGGTCTGATGATAGGATCCTGGAGGAATACAGGGAAATTGTCACAAATTAAAGACAAACCTGTTTTTTTATATTAACTCGTGCAATTCTTCACATAACTATTATAGGCAAATTTGTTTTTTTTTATATTAAGTTGTGCAATTCTTCTAGGAAATCGATATTTGGCGAAATAGAACGGCTGATGAAAACCATAAGAGACCAACATATCTTTAACAGCAGTACTTCGGAAGATATGCAATACTGCGTACCTACATAAAATAAGCTGGTGGCTAGCTGGTAAAAATATAGACAGAAAAATAAAATGAACTCGAATCTCATTTCGGAACAAAAGTACCAGCAAAGCAAATTCAACCTTAATTAAACCTCGACCTTATTTGTATGTCCCACAAGGGTCACTCATTATGAACACGTGTAAATTACTGCTTATACCAAATCAAAACCCCTTTTCTTCGCACGTGTCACATGCCATGTTAGTGGAGGTCTCTTAAAAACGAAACGATTCCGAATACCTAATAATAGCCTGGGAGGAACGGTTGGTTAAGAGTGTTAAGACATCAAAATTTTCTCTCCTCCTTTGGCGCGATTATCAACCTTGTGTGGTTAAACGGAAAGTTGGTTTCGCAATAAAGACTTTCGAGGTATAGTAGATAGAAGATTTAAATGTAAGCAGTCTAAATAAGAGACCATAACCGCTGGTCTGGGGGAACGCGGCCGGAAAATAAATTTGTCGGATCGATAATAAATGAACGTCAGGTACAGACCTGATTCATTCGCAAATGGAAGCCATCATTTCAATTAAAATGTTTTAAATTATTTAAGGTCTGTTTTTTTATTCCGTAGACTAAAATGTCGTTTCATTTGTAAGACATGACATTTCTTAGTACCAAATGAAATGTCATTTTAGTCTACGGAATAAAAAAACAGAATATACGTAAAATACTGGACAGTATCCATAATTTCCGATTCACAAAACGTTAACCTAGTTTTTTATAAAAATAATTCCACTTACTTAAGTGCAAATTCTAATTTAAACCAAAGTGAAATTAGAATAGCGGTGCTGTAATTTTATTATTTAATACAGTCAACTCAAGGTTAGTTTTGTTCGCTGTTGTTTTGATATCCTTGAGTGTAACCTTCTTCACTGCAGACACGATTGTATTACTGAGGACTTGCTTAGTTAACCGTAACGTAGCTAGTTAGTTTAAGTACACGGAACAGTTCGTACGTACGAGTAAGTAACTAAGTACCTATATCAAGTTGCATTTACTATCAAGTTGTAATTACTAATCCTAGTTACAATCAATAAAACATGATGCTTAGAAGTAAAGGAAAAGTGGAAAAATCCACTATTTCGGAACCAGCCCAGAGGATGGAGGATGGATGGAGGAGAGGAGGGTGTTGGGAGTCACGAGTTCGACTCTGGACCAAGACAGCGGATTTTGCCACTTTTCCTTTATTAGAAACGTCGTTTGCAGACGTTTATGTTTATGCGTAATAATGCCAAGTGCGAGTCGGACTCGCGCCTGAAGGGTTCCGTGCCATTACGCAAAAAACGGCAAAAAAATCACGTTTGTTGTATGGGAGCCCCACTTAAATATTTATTTTATTCTGTTTTTATAGTATTTGTTGTTATAGCGGCAACAGAAATACATCATCTGTGAAAATTTCAACTGTCTAGCTATAACGGTTCATGAGATTAACCTGGTGACAGACGGACAGACAGACAGCGGAGTCTTAGTAATAGGGTCCCTTTTTACCCTTTGGGTATGGAACTATGAAACCCTAAAAACATGACAGACGGACAAATACCACGGAGATGAACACTAGTATTCATCTTTAATTATATATTTTTAGTAGTACAACACAGAAAAGATATTACAATAATGTAGTTCCTTAATAATATAATATAATTTAACGGAAATATTCTTAATGATAATATTTATTTCGAATATTTAAATCGTAGTTAGCGGGTAACGGTACAGCTACAGGCAGTAGTAGGCTAAACACGAGTGCGCCGCGACAGCATACCGCGCGTGACATAAATTACCCGTCTTTTTAACATTTTTAAGATGAAAGGGGACGACCGCCTCGAAACCGGTTTTCCATACAAGCGTATTCCTGATTTTCATCTCTGTATATTAAAATTATCGAAAATATTTTTACACAATTTGATGTATTTTCGGAACTTATGTACGAAATATCATTTGATATTTACCGGTCGCTTTTCGGTGAAGCAAAACATCGTGAGGAAACCGGACTAATCCTAACAAGGCCTAGTTCCCCCTCTGGGTTGGAAGGTCAGATGGCAGTCGCTTTCGTAAAAACTAGTGCCTACGTCAATTATTAGGATTAGTTGTCAAGTGGACCCCACGCTCCCATGAGCCGTTGCAAAATGCCGGGATAACGCGAGGAAGATGATGATGTATTTTAATCACTGCTATTGTTTTTTTTTTCTATTATTACAAGAGGAGCGAAAAACAGGTTTCATATATTATTTCTTATATAATAAAATACAATACAATATATTTTATTTCAGACCATGTCCATAGTGTTAGTGTACATGCCCTTAAGCCTATGTTAGTTAAACCTATACTAACTTATAATAACTTATTAACTAAGCCTCTGGACCCTATATGTACATTGTCCCAATGTTTCCAGAAGGCGCGGGCGCAGGCAACTCTAACACAAGACGCATCACGAGGCTGTTGGAACTGTCTCGCACTCGACGCATCAGGGAGGCAGTTCTTTTGCGTATTATCGCACCGAAGCAGTCCGTACGCGCCTTCGCGAACATACCTGACGCGCTTCAAAAACGAGGCAGTCCCAACAGCATCCTGAACCCATTATTGTACTGGACGCGCAGGGCATTGAAGGCTTTTTTAGTATACTTAATTTGTCCACAGGCTGCACGTGTAAAAGGTCTGACAACACGCCTTAAATAGCGTTATTTTGACATTCCCGTTAGACCGCGCCAACCTGCGAGACAACATATTACAACGCACCGCCAATGCCCTGCGCTCCCTCTCTATATCGACATAATAAAGTAAAAATCTAAAAAAATGAAACGGTGACAGCTATGATTACAATACATCAAATTGTTAGAAATATTTTCCATAATGTCAATATCCGGGGAGGAAAATGAGGAGTACGTTTGTATGGAAAATCGATCGTCCCCTATCCTCTTAATTAAAGAAGGACGGATAGCCTATCTCGCGCGCAATACTGTCGCGGCGCACTCGTACTATACTATTGTTATTCACATTCACTGCCAACGTTTTCGTAGCGCTACGCTCGTAGGCGATACCAGGGTTTGTAGAGGAAAGCTACTACGAACAGAGCACCCACCGAGCGGGTTCCCGGCACTCAATGTGTCTTCCATACTTTCTATAGTCGCGTAGGCGAACACCTGCGTTAATAACGCAGGTGCTCTAAGGTAGTCTTAATTTTCTTTATTCTTAAAAATACATTTGCCTGAATGTTGAATAAAATTCCCATTTTTAGCTTAACATTTATAAGGTTGGGCATACAAAAACCATAAAATAGATTGAATAAAGACTGGCTAAGCGTTTGCAAGGTTGCGATTCGGAAGAGAAGGCAAACGCTTAGGTGAAACGTCCCGCTCGACATTAACCTCAACTTAATTTTCACCTTCCGAATGTTAACCCTGGCTCGTCGCGTGACTGGCCTCATATTGGTCGGGGATCCTTACCTCCGCAGCTACAAAATGAAAGAAAGAGCTACAAGATACTTGATTATTACAACTAGTCGAATAAGTTAACTCGTGAATTGTAACGTCGAAAACAGAAGTTTTTTTTTTCAAATTTACACTAACGTTTTTTGAGCAGTTGAATTTGGAATAATTTGCTTAAGTATTTGCTACACTTTCTCAGGCCGCAAGCTAAACGTAGCCGGTCCGTAACCCGTAGCAAGTAGTTTCTCGCATGTAGCGAAACTTAAGAGGGAGCTGAAGCAAAACTGTAGTTTTTAGGATTCCGTACCCAAAGGGTAAAAACGGGACCCTATTACTTAGACTCCGCTGTCCGTCCGTCTGTCTGTCCGTCTGTCCGTCTGTCACCAGGCTGTATCTCATGAACCGTGATAGCTAGACAGTTGAAATTTTCACAGATGATATACGTATTTCTGTTGCCGCTATAACAACAAATACTAAAAACAGAATAAAATAAATATTTAAGTGGGGCTCCCGTAAAACAAACGTGATTTTTTTGCCGTTTTTTGCGTAATGGGATGGTACCCTTCGTGCGCTTCGTCCGACTCGCACTTGGCCGGTTTCTTTATATTGAATTGTGACACGTAATACTTTTGTAAAAGGCAAATGCCATGAAAAAATCACACAGAAACTGGATTATATTTAAAAGCGCAGACTCCTAGCAAAACTTTACTAGGTTGAAGTTAGCTTGATAAAAAAAAACGGACAAGTGCGAGTAGGACTCGCCCACCGAGGGTTCATCTTTTTAGTATATAGACAGACGGACAGAGGAGTCTTAGTAATAGGGTCCCGTTTTTACCCTTTGGGTACGGAACCCTAAAAACATGAAAACATGTCTAATTTTAATTTAATTTGCATTGTAGGTATATCGTTAACCTGCATACCACAGCAATATTAGTATAAAATAGCTAGTGATGTACCCAAATGATTTGACTAGCAAAATTTTAAACAGAGGTTTCAGATCTTCCGTCGCAACTTTCGCGCGTCGCGCTCTAAGTTCCTTTCTTATTTCCTTGCTTTACGCCCCCGTGCACTGAAAGGGACTAGAAAGTTTTATAAGAGAAAACTAATTAAAAAATATAGTCTGTCTGTCTTTTCCGTCAGTAGGAAAAAGCGGCAAATTAAAAAAATGTATGCCCCAAGGGTTATATTCCCAAAGAAAATTTATTTTGCGCCTTTTTTACTGACAAACTTGTTTGACCGGCTATAAATTCGTTATTGTGATTATACCCTTTTGAAATATGTAAGTCAAAGAGCAGTTGCCCGCAGGGATAGCCCAGCCTCTAGCCTTTAAGTTTCAAAAGACACAAAGTTTGTAATAACTTCAAAATTCCCAACTTTTTATGCCGCTTCACGGTGATGAATATTGCGCTTTGTCATAATCTGTTTCGTTCAGACACGGTTCGAAGTATTTTTTGTTAGCCAATATTTTTTGAACATTATTTAAATAGGTACCTAATATAAGTAAGTCCCACAACCTACTTATACTTACTTAGACAAGTCGATATTTGTTGAATTTAAACTGTCGTGACTCCATTTAATGGAGTCCTAAGGGCTCTCTGAAACATGTCGAGCGAGTGACTAAAAATACGCGAGTTAAACCGTATTATTAGCTTAGTGAAGTCGATACCAACGTTATCTAGCTCCTATAGGCTTTCACGAAACAATCGTAAGTATTTAATTTAACTGATCGTTCTTTATCCATCCATCCATTCACCTAATACCTAAATAAATAAATAAATAATAAATATTATAGGACTTATTACACAAATTGACTCCGACAGGAGGACAGAAGTCCCACAGCTCAATTAGGGTTGTGTTGTAGGTACTTAAACAACGATATATATATAATATATAAATACTTAAATACATAATAGAAAACACCGATGACTCAGGAATAAATATCCGTGCTCATCACACAAATAAATGCCCTTACCAGGATTTAACCCGGGACCATCGGCTTCATAGGCCACTACCCACTAGGCCAGACCGGTCGTCAAATTTACCTTTAAGTTTTCTTTTAAATCCAGGTTACGTTAAACAAAAGGTACTCGTACCTAGGTACGTGAAGGTGTGTTTCTATTTGTTTTGTTTAAGAGGAAGCAACGCTTTGCAAAGACTGTTTTTAGTATTTATGGCGAGCTTGCGGCTTTAATGTCCCCAAAGGAGTGATTGCGATACCAAGGACTTTTATTTCAGTCCTCCGACACTTGAAACACGATATGCCTTTTTATTACTCATATCCATTTTGCTACCTTTCTAAGCAACAGACCTGAGTGTCAGAGTTACGAATTATTAATATACCACGATGAATATTAATTTCCTTAGCTGCTAGTGTATTGAATATTTACTTCGTGAAATTAATCGCGAAATGTAGGGCGTTTAGTGTACGATTCATTGCGTGACTGTTTCCATTTTGTTGGCAATGTTTGGTCCTCGGACATTTCCGCATTTACGTCGAAGGAGTGGCCGTGTCCGTACCTGCCATGTTGGCTTTTCTTCAAACGTTATAATCATCAATTTTCGATATGGTTACAGTTGTATCTGTTTTCTTTTCAGTAAACTTTGCCAACATTTGGGTTTAAGACGATATAGGTAAAAAAGTTAGCTGAAGCCCCTCTTGCATGTAGTTTTGTGAAGTTTCCAAAAAAGCGGGAAAAGATTACTTAGCATTGACAGTAGTTATATTTCTCTTTAATATTTAAAAAAATGTTATTGTTGGAATTCATTGAAAGGGTTGGCGAAAATAAAAAGTTTTGATAGAGATACCGTAGGGAACACTAACTTCACCAGCGGGTGACTTCGCCCATGTAAAATATTAATTAATAATGATTTTACTAAGTAAAGATTATCCATTGGATTCGCAATGAATAAATAGAGCTGCGCAAATATGTTAAAATTTTTTGTTAAATAACCTGACTTCTCCACCCGTCCCCAACTTTGCCTAAACGTTGAATTAAGTACTAAAGGGCCATGATACACGTTATACTGAAATTATGATTTAAAGTAAGTTATAGAGCGACGTAATGTCTAAAGACTAATTTAGGGTACGTAATTTTGTCAACCCTTTTGATAACGGGGTTTGTTCATAAAACTTCTTAGCCAAGTAAATAACGAATCTGCAAACCTTATTTCAAATTTTAAATACGGAACGTCTATCAATACACATTACTCACATAAGCAAAGGGGCAAAAGTTTTTGACTATATGTATATTTATAACAATATTTTTTTAAATACTAGCGACCCGCCCCGGCTTCGCACGGGTAGTTCAACTAATTTACACAAAACCTTTACAAATTATACATATAAACTTTAACCTTGAAAAAAAAAAACCGCATCAAAATCCGTTGCGTATTTTTAAAAATCTAAGCATACATAGGGACAGACATACATACAGAGCGGAAAGCGACTTTGTTTCATAGTATATAGTGATGTAGTGATACGTAGTAGTGTCCATGTAGATTGAGGACAAAAATAAACACAGACGTCATCCCGTTCAGAAATAGTTCAATCCGAATATGGACGCAAATGGAGTCTAATTTAGAGCGAAGCGAATCGTTATGCCGCTGCTAAATTGACTTCGTGATGATTTCAGACTCTAAGTGACAGGAATAAATATCTCACTCAACTGAAATTAGTAATCAACGACGTAGTACAATTTGCTAGAGAATGAACTTTTTAATCTTTGGGCCTTGACACCCGTTCAATGAAACACGTTCCTTGGAATGGCAATTAAATGTCAGCTGTACTAAGTTGATGTACGTAGATGTAGCATGTTCTAGTTTAGTCTAACTGGCTCCATAGATATTAAACATAATTTTACCCGACTGCCATATTTCTTGGGACGTACAGTTCACGTTAAATATCGATTCTACTTGCGGGATAGCTAACGTTCCAGCTTAAAAATGTTTGTGTGTCGATTTGTCGTTGGTATATGTATACTTTCGCATCAGTTTTATAAGAAACGAACTTTGTAGTCCATTTGCGTATAGTAGCCGCAATACCGACTGGCTACTCTTGCCAACTGCGTTAATAAAGTTGATAATGATAGCGTTATGAACTCAGTCGTCAATAAGTATCTCGGCTAGTATTAGAAGTAGTAATATCTCTAGTTCAGAACTTAAACTTGTAACAAAGCCTATGCCTAATTAGTTTTAGTAGATGTAAGTAAACATTGCACGCCCATGTCGGGTAACTGTTGGAACAATGTAAATGTCATCTTCTGTACACAGTTTGTCAATAAAGTATTTCTATTCTATTAGATTCTATTCTATAACGAAAACCTAAAACAGAAAAGAAAATACCGTAAATCGGCCTGGATCCACTTCGTCTTCAGTGCGTGGATAGGAGAGTTTCCTGAAAACGTGTCCTTTGAATTTGGAATACAAACAACGTATTTATTTATTCGTCGGTTATAATACTTAAATTTATAATAAAATGTGAGATGCAGCGTTTTTGGTGCGATGAGCTTATATTGATCGTTTCGGCGACACGTCGTCTATGGTAGTGGCGATATCGACCGCACGGCAGTACCTACCTACGCGAACGAAATTAACGTTCGATAACTCACTATTTTACTAAGGGTCGGTTCAACCGACTCGGTTGCACCAAACTCTTAGAGTTCGCTAAATTTTATTGTACGGAAAGTTGCATACTAAATCGCCGCGGCGCACCGGGTGACGTTGATCAGCCTCTCAAGTGCGGATGGTGCAACTGGCACTAATTTTCTTTTAGTCAGAATAAACTGTTTTGTTTTTTCAATATAAACTCAGGTATCGCTGTAGACATTTTTTCTCTTAAAAAAAGGATAGATTGACGCCACAAAAATATTCGAGTCAATATATTTACGAATATGCATGCGCAAGGATAAACATACATATACATGGCATTAGTGTAAACGGATTTGTTTGTACGCTTCAACTCTGTGCGACAACAGGACAACACGTAAGGTGCAACTACTCGTAATTCAAGGAATACGCTTATTAGATACCTACTTTTCTGTGTAAAGGATCATTACCATATTATACGCATTATTATTCACAACGACGCGGCTTAATCGCGTAAAATAATGAGTAAAAATCGTGAAAGTTTAAATTATATTATACGCATCTATAATATTTGTAATTGAATCACAGCCCGTTCTCTGTCGTCACCATATTTGTTTACTTATTGTGTGTACAGAAGTAGGTACTGACTTATCCCAAATTATATTCACGAATCACGAGTACGAATAAACATTAAGTAAAAAATTAAGCAATTTTCAATGTCCGATAAGTGCTTCGCAAAAAATTGTTTTGGCGTAATCAATCAATCTAAGACAAGTATATCTTTACTTAGAAGATAGCTAGTAACCGCCCAGCGCATGTCTTATTTTTCTGTCTTCGGCAAATCGATGACCAAACACGCAACTAACCGCGATCATGGGTATCAACTGGGTCGTCGCTAGCAGATAAATTGAATTTCTTACACCTATATGTTCTGGTCAGTTTATCTATGCTTTATAATTACTTGAAAAATATTTCGTTAAGATTTCCATAGACAATGCAGTATTAAAAGTTTTTGTTACCCTTTTACTTATTGCTTGTCTATTTAAATATTGTAATATTCAAATGCCACTCGCTTAACTAAGAAAAATCTAGACACCTGGAGCGGCATTCGAACATCTTGCCCTGATTTAGTGTTGATTTAATATTACTTACCCACATCTCATGCATGACTCATGGTTTCGAACATACTTTACATACCCAAACTCATAACCACCATAGATAGCCATTGTTTTGTTGCATGAGACTGTAGGTAGTTTCAGTCTCTTCCGTAGTCACTGTTTATGTACGGGCTATGTACCAAATAGGCCAAGTATGGTGAATCACGACAAGTGTGCCTTCAGTAACACGATCCCTTTCTCCATTTTCATCAAAAGGAATTCGTTCTTCCGTAATAGTCCGTGGGCTATTTTTCGTCGTCGTAAAAAATATATGATTGTTTCCTCTCGGTATAGGGATCGTACTTGGATGCATATTCTTATAAAATGGATGGTTTGATTATGGTTTTTTGTAAGGTCTTGTGGTAAAAATAAATGTCAAGTTTCCGTTTTTCATCTTCTAACTACCGACATGCTCCGGCTTCGCACGGGTTGCACAAAACCTTAACAAATTATACACCTAAACCTTCCTTAAGAATCACTCAATTGATAGGTAAAAACAGCATGAAGATCCGTACAGTAGTTTTTAAGTTTATTGCGAACAGACATACTTTGACACAAACAGACAGACGCGACGGGGGACTTTGTTTTATAAGGTGTAGTGACAATGTAAAGGTAAATATAAAAAGGAAGGCAAGATTAAAGTTACCGACCGACACAATTGGTAGGATTTTATTAAGTGCGAAGAGTAGGTCCAATAGACCTATCTAAATCATTGTCAAACTGAATGGATGCCAAATTGCCAATATACAAGTATAGCCGAAAACTTAACAAGTCCCCGTTCAAAATACTTAGGTAGTTCCCGACAAAGGATGGTTATGTGCTTTGTCACTAGTCGCACAATAGGTCATTCAATGCCCTCTCAGGGCGGCCCCTTTAGCCGGCATCTTTAGCTTCTGAGGGCTCTCCAACTTCCCAAAACTTTTGTCAACCAACTCCTAAAATGGCTTTTAGTCGGGATATTAACTAAAATAACATGGCGCGCGAATTACCGCGACTTGCGTGACGTAATTTATATTACGATGTCTTTTATTATTCGAACCTACTTTGTTTCTCAGAATTATATGCCTAAAGTTTCGAGTAGATTGTAGCGTGGTGTATTTGGTAAATTAATGAATAGTAACGAACGTTATCTCCATATGCCGCGTTGCTAGCTTGATAGTTCGACAGGATTTTATGGAAGTGCAGCAGCACATTGAAATCCCTGTTGAAGTTGTAAATACGACACCGAAAAAGAATAAACATGATGTAGGCGAGTCCAAGATATTTATTTAGGTGACAGAGTTGAACCATATTTCTCTGACAAAACTATGGCCTGGATTATTTTAAAATGCAAGCGTTAATTCCTATATTTAGTGGTTCAAATCTAACGGACTCGCCTTACGTGTGTATTCTTGCTAAAAACAATATACATACGAAACAAACAATACATACCCACATTATGTGTATGTAGGTATACCGTATTAATAATTAATTCATCGTCTTCATATTTTATTTATATCTGCCAACCTTTTTCACGCTAAATTAAGCAAAAGCTGCAAGCTATATGAGGCCATTAAAGCCGAGTAATCTATCCACATGTAAATGAATCTAATAACCGTCCGACCTCGATTTCTGGCAGAAAAAGCGTGAAACATTTATTATGTAAGTACCATTAGGAAGTAAAAGGATAAAAACACGAGCTGGAAGAATATCTATTTGCTTTGAGTGGAGAGCCCGCGCGGCAAATGAGATTACCTAAGGACGTAAATGCTTACGGCGGCATCGGCTCAACTAACTCCGCAATGAGCTTGAGTAGCCAACTGAAAAGTAATCTAAATATTTTCTCTCCACTTCAATAATGATTTAAACGATCTTGCGTATTATGTGACTAACACCGTAACCGTATATATTTTTATTATAAAATTCTACACGAACATAAACTTTTTCTATGTAATTTTAATTTTTACATGTTTCTTGTATGTACTGGTTCGATCACAGGGTTCGATATACAAAAAAAAGGAAATCTTACTGTAAATAATTTACTAAGAGCAATCATAAATCTTTATCTACATCCGTTTGGCGCCATACCATTTATAACTGTATCTTGGCAATTACACGCCGTAGCCTAGAACTTTTATTATTATAGTAGAAGTCTGTCCCGGCCGTAATACATCTAAACCGGCTCATTTGTCATCCGTCGGAAAAGCTATTAGTCAACTCTGCTTCGGGAATCAAGCCCAATATCCTTAGAGTTCGTTCAATTGTCCTTGCATTGAACCATTCTCGAACGCTGGTCACGTAAGGTGCGAAGGCGGTAATAATTGGGCCATGAATAATTTCATAGCTAATTTAAGTTCTTGCGAATAATAATTTTATAGTACATTACTACAGAGGCCATGAAGTAAGGGGGTGCCGGCCGAATAGAATAGACGGCCGAACGTAGTGAAGTCGGATAGTTATGAGCCCGGCAAGCCCTTTTCACGCCGAGGTATGTATAGGTATATTGCTATTCTCAAACACGCAATGAAATAATAATACAAATATGATGATGATGATGATGATTGTTTCATGTCCTAATATATGTGATAGATTATTTAGTGCGTGGGGCATTAAAGGGGAATGAAAATTTGATAATTTTTGCGCTAAGACGCACGGTTTAGGAGATACAGCCCTACGAGTTTACCCTAGTTTACGAGTATTAAAGTTAATTATGCTGCGATTTAGTTTGTATTTTATCATACGAACGACTTTACTTAAATTACTTTAACCCTGTACCTACTTACTTTATTTACGATGAAATGAGTTTCTGCCGTTTTAATAGCAATAGCAAACAATGCACCTAAATAATTAAATTATATATTGCAGCGATCGTTTATGAAACAATGTTCGTTTCAATGAATGGTCGTTTATAGTTTTCGCAATCTAGCATCTAAGAATTGAAAGAATCTTCGCGGAGACCCAGATTACATTGAAGGTATTATAGGAAATAATGGTCATTATATAAGATATTTTATTACTTGTATCTCAATGTTACGCCATGTACCTACTCCTGACTCATAATTTATAGTCAATGTAGCGCTGCACTACCTGCCCTCCCGTAGTGCGGACAGTTCATCTGGGAAATCGGTAGCCCGTAAAGGGATGTTAGGCGGACATGATCTGTCTAAATATTCACGAGTTAAACAGACCAGATGGCATGTCAACACTGCCCTAACTTGCTCCCGAGTTGATTAAGCTCCGCCTCCATAAAAGACTGCCCGTCCGTGCATCAAGAACTATTTAAATCGATTAATCAGATTGATGGGTACTTATTTTGCTGTTAATCGCCTTATCTTCATATGAAGGGTACACGGAAAGAACATGTCTAGTATTTTTTTTGGAAAAATGAGATTTTAATATGAAAATGTAAAGCTCTCAATGAACTATTAGTTACAGCTTCTGTTACCTCTGTAATCATAAATATAACTGCTTTTTTTTTCACTTTAAATCACCTACACAAAAATAATATGGTACATCGTTCCTTTCAAACCGCGATAACTCTGAATGTTGTCAGTGACTAGACATGTTCCCTTTATATTCACTACGTGTACTTGACTGGTGATTTTCTAGTGTTTCGCACAAAGCAAGGTTTCAATATCTCAGTCAACTTGAGACAGTAGTGGTCAGTAGGTAGGGATGATTAAATCAAGAATGACGTTTGATTAAGCTTGTTGAAGCTTCTATAATGCTGTCTTCAGGGGGTTGACCGGAGGTTTGTCTCAATAGATTGCCAGCTGCTCCTAGCACGAACATAAACACTGTTTCATGGTAACTCCCACATTAATTTTGCTGATTATCAATATTATGTTGATGATCAACTTCTTACTGAAGTTTACATATAGATGATGGAATTCTAAGGCTCTTCAGCATTAATATTATTATATAATTATAAATATATATCAGCAGAACCCAGTCATTAGCGCTTCCAGACATTATCAGCCCATGTTGATGTGTGATGCGTGTGTAATCTCGCACTGTTAATTAGGCCGTCATGTACGGGCGGGGAAATCTAGCGTGAATTGCCACCAAGTGGTTTAGTGCAAACCAATCAGGGCCCAATTGAAATTGAGCGTAAGGTCTTGCGACTAATTTGCAACCCGTCCCCTACAATTAGTTGTACTGCGGTTGTTGACTAGCTTCAATGCAATAAATACACATATGATGCAAACGGGAGCCCAGTAGTTAAAACGGGCGTAATTTCTGATTGTTTTTTATTAATCACCTTTTTACATGGCTGCTATTTTAAGTTAGATTAGGTTGTTTATATGTTTTGGTGGTCGTTTTGGCTTTTTTTTTTAAAGTGTAACTTCTTTGTTTGCGAATTTGTATAGGCTTTCAGTTAAGATTAGTTAGATTTGTGTAAATTTCAACTGTCTAGCTGTCACGGTTCATGAGACAGACAGACGGACGGACAGCGTCTTAGTAATAGGATCCCGTTTTTACCCTTTGGGTACGGAACCCTAAAAATGTATGGAGATGTTATAGGTAGATATACGAAAGGTGAAGTGACCATTTCCATATACCTACCTGCTTATTTTAGTTTGGTTTGGCGTTTTCTACAAACGATTGTCACTTGGCTAGAACCTAGATATTTAAATATACAATTCTGCATATCACTGGCGTCGTGTTAACCCTACAACTCTCGGTGGTCACACCGCAGGGCCTCAGGAATGCTGGCACGAATACGATAGACATAGCTTTCACTACCTGCCAGCAAGCCCCTGAATAATATATTGTTTTAATCAACTGTGAAATTGTGAAACCTCGAGGGCTTCTCGTAATAAAGCTACGATTCTTATGTTCTTCTGTCTGAGAGAAACCAGAACTGATAATAAATAATGTAATTCTTTGATTTATAATGTATTCGACACCTGCAATCACTACATAGTAACAAAGTCACTTCCTACTGTTTGTCTGTCCCTATGTATGCTTAGATCTTTAAAACTACGCAACGGATTTTGATGTGTTTTTTTTTTATAGATAGAGTGATTCAAGAGGAAGGTTTATAATGTATAATACATCAGCATTGCACCCGTGCGAAGCCGGGGCAGGTATAATATATAGGGGTATAATATAGGTAGGTAAGATGTGATATGTCACTTTAATAATAATAAGAGGGAGATTATATTTACAAGAGAAATTCATAAAAATGTCATAAAACTGAACGTGTTTCTTTAAGTAATTACGCACACGTATAACACTGCAACAAGCGATACCTACGGATAACGTAGTTAGGGTGGGTACCCTAACTACGATAACGGCGCCCCTAGTGATAGGTATTCGCCTTAAGTTACCTCGCTAAAGCAAAAACAGCAGTTATTCTAAAAACTTCGCTGGGAGTGCAGCCTTTTAGACAAAATGCCATACTTGGGGCGGGCGGACGCTTACTTCGGAACATAAACATTGACCTATTTACATAAAATTTGTGAACGGTCTGCCTTCAGAGTAAGCCAATATAGAGCAAACTAAACAAACATGACGAAGTGCATAGCGAAAACAGAATAGGTATGTACCCAGGTAGCAAAATGACGTCAATTGACGTCAGCGACGTCATAATGACGTAATAATGCCGTCATTGTGACGTCGCTGACGTCATCTTACGTCATTTTGCTACCTGGGTACCAGGCACTTAGTTAGCTACCCTAAAATATTGCTATCCCGTAAGTGCTGAAATGCAGAGTAATTCATGTCCCTAGTCCCAATAAATAAATGTTCACTTTAGTGCTTAATTATAATAAACTTAGATTTTGGAATTCAAAATTACACGAGTGTAAATATGCTACCTACCTTGTTAAATCATTTTTGGCAGATACCTTAGGCGTGTTGTCATGCATAGCATAGCATTCCGTGTCTGTGTTCTACACAGCCATTTGCGCTAAATTCCACTTAAGTAAATACATTAGGTACCTACCTATATCAGTAAGCACTTATGGCGTAAATCACAGGTAAATGTATGTGTGTCAAGGCCACTGCGACGTTTATTACTGGCTATTTTAGTGGCGAGGGTTTACAGAGTCTATGCTGTCCTCATTTCTATTCAAAAACGTAGGTATGGGGTATGCGAACATTAATATTTTTGTTTAATTCGCGGGCTTACCCGTGTATTGGCATTTGGCAGAATATAAAGAGAATTTCCTAGCGCTTGATATTTACTGTACCATTAGTTAGTATCGAATATTAGGATATGTTTTCTTTTGCGCTTTTTACAGAGGAAATTAATTTGCGTAAAACCTTAAGTTAAAAATGTTTATTTAGACTTAAAAATCTAAACTAACAAAATAGAGTCCCAACACAATCTTCTTCTTTTTAGGTGATGTTTCACTATTGAGGTATTGATTTTCAGTTTCAGTGACTTTTAAGACAACTTTTAGAATATACCGTATATGAAGGTAGATACAAGTTTCTGGCTAATTATCTCTCATTCTGAAGTTAACCCATTTTTAGGGTTCCGTTCAGAAGAGACAGCCGCCCACGTTATCCTCAAATACCTCGGTTCGCCGGAGTCTCTCCCAGAAGTCGTGGGCAACATCAAGGGTCTGCTAGGCATCTTGGAAGAGTTGGGTTGGCAAGAGTAGTGCCGACAACCCATCACGCAAAATAGGCGCAATAATATGACGTCGAGTTGCGGAAACCAAGCCCGCGTAAACCTATAACCTATAGGGTTCCGTAGTCAACTAGGAACTCTTATAGTTTCGCCATGTCCGTCCGTCCGTCCGTCTGTCTGTCCGATGCTTGGCTCCGTGATCGTTAGTGCTAGAAAGCTGCAATTTAGCATGGTTATATAAATAAATAAATCCGACAAAGTCGTACAATAAAATAAATAGATAATAATAATAACTTCATTTATTAAAGACCAACTTGGATCAATTTGTGTTAGTGACAGTTTTATCTTAAGGCTAATGTTAGTATACACATAATTATTTACTGCCTAGCTAACTATATACTACAATTGTAAAATTCTAGTTTCTCAAATAAATAAATAAGCAGATTTTCTCAAAAACCAGTTTAAAGAAAATCTGCCAACTTCATGCCTGCGCACATGAATCATGCGCAATGATTTATATATAAATAGAAAACAAACATTTTTTTAGGGTCCCCCTACATGTAAAGTGGGGGTGTAATTTTTTTTTCGCTTCAACCCTACAGTGTGGGGTATCGTTGGATAGGTCTTTCAAAACGAATAGGGGTCTGAGCCCTAAGATATGACTGTGCTAACAGTAGGTACCTACGTTCTCGTAGGCACTTTTGACTTCTTTAATTATGATGATACCAAGATATTCTAGCTTCCTCCTTTTGTTGACAAAACGAAGTTTATAAAGATAGTTAAAGTTAAGTTTTCAACATAAATGTGTGTGTCCTACAGTTTTTCATTGCCCAGGAAATCGATATGATATCGTTTAATCACACGATGAATAAAATTATAAGGTTGGTTGGGTCGTTCATTAATTCTCTAAACCGTTACACGTACGTTATGAATATATACTAATGTTGAATGTAGCGATTGTGGTCATCAATCAACTTTACACGTTACCTACTATTGATTGTCAGAATGGTAGGTTTCAGGTTTCAGTACGGAAAAACGACGGAAAAAATGTGTAGGAAATTCTATATAAGTTTCATTGATCGAAAGCTTTTGTAAAATTACGAATTTTATGGCCTTTCAGCAACAAACCAACAGATTTAAAGAATTATTTGCATGTGCTCGATTATGTTGGCCGTAACACTCATATTAGGATTATCAAAATTTAATTTTACAGTCGCATTGTTCAAGGCACACAGGTGTTGAAACAAAGTTGCAGTTTTCTTTTTACTCTACGGTTACACGGACCCGGGTATGTCCTTAAAAACTACGTCCAAAAGAGAGGTATGGGCACTGTGAATAGGATCTGGCTTTGTGTGGTAAGGCACAGGACAGCGGATGTCATTCCAGATCTAGAGCAGAGCCCAACTGGGGAAGCACCTCCACCTTACAGAAAACCGTAGCCAAATAACACTAGACCCTACTCATACGAGTAGTGTTGTGTTCCTACCGGTGAGTAAGGTTGCCAGAGCTCAGCGAGGGTGCAGAGTGTTAGGGTCGGCAACGCGCATGTAACTCCTCTGGAGTTGCAAGTGTACATAGGCTACGGAGACTGCTTAACAACAGGTGGGCCGTATACTTGTTTGCCACCGTCGTATTATTAAAAAAAACTAATATATTTAACTTAAGTATTAATTTTATGTACTCTTCATTTAAAATCAACATACAGTATGTCTATGAAACATCAGACATCGAAGCAATTTGCCTGCTTTAGTAGAAAATTAAGACCATTCAATTCATTATTCGCTATACCTAATACCTGTATATAGTGTAGCTTCAAGTAGGAAAACAATACACCTATTGAATTACTTTTGAATTGACATATAGGTAATTTTCAAATTACTACCAAAATTTTCCTACGGAAACTATAGACGTACGTCTACACAGCTTTTTTGATCAACATGGTTAAATCAGGAGACAAACGAACTCTTTTTTTCATAAAATAAGCACAACAATGCAAATAAAGAGAGCAGTTGCTCCGAATTGCCTCACGTCTCAGCGCTGCGTGTCACCACGGCACTCAGCATATTTCTTAGAAAAAAATAAGGCTGAGTAAAATCTCCATACGAAAGGCGTGCGGAGACGTTCCTTAGAGAACATGCGCGAGCAGAGTGCGCTGAATAATTAACTATGCTAAACTTTGTATGGCACCTGGCTTCATTTATCCGCCGCTCTACAAGCTCCGGTGAGGATTCCGAGCGCTATTTGCTGATTTCCGGAAGTTTGCCGGCGAGCGTTCGCGGTCGTGACTAATTATAAAAGGCAAGGCGAGAGGTAAATAAGAACTATTAATTCTAGATAAGATTTCTACCGATTTTCGAATGACGAAATCGAGCGGTCGAAATTCAAAAATTGGCCCCCAGGAGCTCAATTGATATCAATTCGATTTCATTTTGACAACACTCGCCCGTATCTTTCGCGCGTACTAGAGTTAGACCAAGACAAGTCTGCAACGATTTTGATAGCACACGCAGTGCAAGTGTTATTTATACGTCATAATTTCATAGAAGTTACACATTTAAAATAACAGTTGCACTGCGCGTGCTATCAAAATCGTTGCAAACTTGTCGTGGCCAGACTCTAGGTATACTGTCCGCGGGCCAATTCCGTGCATTCGGAGGTCGAGGAAGTGGGGGGGTGTGCGCCGCGCCCGTACGTACAAAATGACACTATATACTCTGTCATGACGCCCAACATTCCTAACATTCCTCAGCCGTGCACGGAATTCGCGCGCGGACGTCACAATTTTGTATTTATTTATGAGAAAAATATAAATAAAGTATAGCGAATTACCTACATAATATATGGGGTTTTATGACACTAGTTATTACAATTTCCAGCTCGATCATATTTCATGTTTATCAAAGAGATTAATATAAATATTTGGTCTTGGCGTAATAATAAAAGATACACTGATACACTACAGTCTGATTGTCATAGCATTAAAGTTTTAACATCAGAAATAATACACTCCTTAACACTGTCTGAGTAAGTAGGCACGCGTATACGATGGCACACAAATAATTTATATTTAATTTCCGTCCACAAAGATCAGCACGTTGGCACTGTTTCTATCTATTATAGGGCAAACATTGCTTATAAATATTCGAGGGCGAGGAACGTGACACATAAATTGCTCTGCTGAAAAGATAACGCAAATATATTTATAAGATGGTAGTGTTTATCACTAAATATCTCGTGAGTTTGAATATATGGTATACTTGTTAAAAACACTTGATGTTCGAAAAAATAATAAATAAATATTACAACAGCCGAGTCTAACTAAGGGTACCTGCCGATCTAGATGAAAAGACGATATATGTATTGAGAACCAGTATCTCTCTTTCGCTATATGAGCTAGAGGTAAAGCTTGCCAATTATGTATGCCAATTATATTATATTTTACATGGTAGCGTAGCGTTGCGGCACGGCCTGCCGGTTCGCCTTTAATAGGTACACCTAACCATTGAGTCATTTTCGAACTCTAACCAGGCCTCCTTCACTCGCTCAAAGCCACGCGCTATATGCCTACCGCTCGGCGTATCGTCGACGATGCAACCGACAGAGGGCCGCCGAACGCCCGCCTGAGCGCTCGCACGGCACGTTTCCCGCGCCTACGCTTCGAAATGCCGAAACCACGTAATTATTGTGCAGTAGATGGGTGTAAAAGTCAAAAAACAAAGGAAAATTTGTCGTTTTTTTTTCATTTCCGAGAGACGAAGAAAGGTGAGTAGTATTTTAAATCTATCTTTATGAATTTTGTCATCATTTATTTCTTTGAACATAAGTAGGTAAATCGTAAATTAAGGAGTTTTTTGAGTCAGGTATTATAAGTGTTGTTTTTAAATATTTGATTGACTAATGAAAAATATGGTTGATTCGCAACATTCGTTTTATTACAATAATAACATAAGTAACAGTACAACCAAAGATAGATATAACTCCGTAATAGATGGATACAGTCTAAGGAAAAAACGTGCCTCGAAAATCAAGAAAATTTGATTCTCGTTCAGAGGGCGCTACTAGTTTTGGCCTACAGTCGTATAGATGGCGTTGACGGTTTCGTTTGTTATTTAACAATTTTAACGCATATCAGTGAAAGAACATGGGTCAAAATCATAAAAATAATTAATGCAAATAAAAAAAATCATTTATCTATATTTAAATACATTCTATCGTATTTTTATAAATCTTCACTTTTAGTTTTAAAGTGTGTCGACAGATGGCAGTGAATTTACTGGGGTTACAAAATTTACTATGACAGTACCGCTCTAGTATAAGTTACTCTATGGTACAACCCTAGCGCATTCTTACGATGACGCGTTGGCACGTGGCTCGCACGGCGAGCAAGGCAGTCTCGACTCTTTGTGCGCGTACTTATGGTATATTTCTTCTCGTCCTGAGCAGCAGGTATTATTATTAAGATTTTGTAGGCTATTATAGCGTAGGTATTTTCGCTTTTGAATGGGAATGATGTATCTGTTACGTAGTAACTATTTATTAATCTGTGCTCTAACCTCCTGATGCTCGGCCTTCGGTCTCGCACCGTGCTCTAACTTTATGCCTCACCGTTGTTAAAACTGCATTGTAGTAGTAGGTACCTACATAATCTACATATATCTTGAAATATTATCAAACAACAAAATATATGTACGCAATCAATGAAGTCTCTTTGTGTTTGAAATTCTAATAGGTTTCGGTTTTGCTGGTAAACAGTTTCAAATAGAACTAAGTTTGAAAATTAATAGAGTGAATGAGTATATTGTTTGATAATCCATCAATAACCGTCTCTTTTATACAGATCTGGAACAACAATGGGCAAAATGTCATCCTTTACAGCTCGCTGCATTGCCGTATTCCAGTTCACACAGCCTATTTACCAAATAACACTTGTTTGATGACGTTTAATTAAGCGTAATATCTACGAGATATTGGATTATCATTTTATTTTTACGGCCATTGGGCCGTAACTCAAACAGGTAAAGTTAAACTAGGGACTTTTTTTTTATCGCGTATATATATATATATATATATCTTTACTTGAAAATAATTGTAGTGTATAACTAGCCTTATGAACCGATTTTGCATGTACAACCAGCCTTAAAGTTTGTAGTCTATGATTGTTCATTATTTTAGTATGTGGGTATTTTTGCACTTTGTAATTTTTCCTCAGTCACCCGTTGACCACGAACGCTGTAAAGAGTTCGAAACGTCGGGATGTATTATAAATTCAATATACGCGATATAATCCGTTTTCATAGTTTTATTTCATTAAACTAGGGACTTAATATTTAAAACTACATTCAAACGTATAAGGTAAAATTTCTGCATACCTTTTGATATGCAGAATTTTCTCCCTTCGTTAGTAAAAATAAGACTCCAAAACAGACTTTAAAATCTTTATATGTATTAAGAAAGATACTCCACTCCACTCCAGAAGCAAAATCCACTCTGGAAATGGAAATATTAACTGATTTGATGTATCTATTGAGTTTTACTACCTATTTAAAGAAAAGTCACAGGTAAAAATATATTTGGTTCCCATCAACTGATTTGCGGCTGGATTCAAGCTACTAGGCTATTTTTTCTAAAATATTATTATCGTTAATAGGCACATTGGAATCCAGCTGAGAAGAAACAGTAACCGTAATTATTGGGATTTTCTTGTTTATTATCCTTACAAAAAAAACACTCTTCATCACAATGGCTAAGAAGGTATATCTTTGTAATATATAAATAGGAGGCTTTTATTTTCTAAAATAAAGGTAAGTCATAAATTGTACCCTATTTCTTGATTAATAAATAATTGTTCACTAAATTAAATTTCTTCCCTAATATTGAATATCAGATATATAACCTATAGATATAGAACCTAAATGGTCGCGTACTGTACGGTTTAAGAGGAATTTCCTCCCGCAGACACTTCGGCTGTGGAATGAGCTCCCTGCCGAGGTTTTCCCGAGGGGCTACAGTATGGGGTTCTTCAAAAAAGGAGTCTACAGGTTTTTAAAGGGTCGGCAACGCGCATGTAATATCTCTGGTGTACCAGGCGCCCATAGGCTACGGTGACTGCTTACCATCAGGCGGGACATATGCTTGTTTGCCACTGACGTGTATAAAAAAACTAATAAGATATATAATACTCTTACTCCTTGTTCACGTCTAACGAAAAGTACAAAAGTGATATAGTTAGGTACTTAAAATAAATTGGACATGACAAAAATAGTGGTCACTGAGTGGCTATAACCAGTATTAGTCAAATCACTTAACTGCATATAAGTGGTAACAATAAAATTTAAACGTTAATTTATACTTTGAGTGCAACGGAACAACTCGAAAGCACGACTTAATTAATTTTACTAACCTTTCTCTTCGTTGATCTTCCTATAAATAAAACTGCCCGTCAAGGAACACTATTTGTAGTGTACCAGGTCCTCAGATACTGTCCTTACACGGTGGTTGGAGTGGCGATAAAATGAATATAAATCTTTGACCCGCACCACCCCATTTCGGCTTAAAATAACCACGACAACGACCACTTACATTGTTATAATATACGTCACGGTAAAAGTAAACAATTCACTCTTATGTATAATGACTACACTTGTCAATACTAGAACTATTTTACCACATGATATCAATATAGCAAAATAATTGGGGGAGGCCTATGTCCAGTAGTGGACGTCTATCGGCTGACATGATGATGATGATGAGGTATAGTGGATTGTTAACCAAGGGATGAAAGGCACCCATGAGACTAAAATGGTGCCTTTCACCCGAGTTAAACACTCTACTTTTCATTTCGAATACGAGGAAAGTAAAACACATGTAAGTACATTTAAAAAACACTACTAAGTATAAACTTCAATAGTATTTCTTGAATACTTTCAATAAACAATTTAGGCAAAATAATCTTTATTTATGGAATTGGGGAGCTAATTATCAAAATGGAAATTGTACAAAAAATCCATTAAAAAACTAATTTTAATTGCTTATCGTAAAAAATAAGCAAATAACGTACTTTGCAAGTAAAATGCTCTAGTGCAGACACGTATCATTTTCTGCATACTTCTTATAGAACAACAACGACCCACTTTCAGAGCATGAGAAATGAAGTATGTTTCCTTCTCTACTTTCACACATTGAAAGAGTGATGTGTAATGCAAAGTGTGATAAATTATGTGCGAACTAATTTTCAAACGCCAGTAAACATCAGAATAGGTAATATTCGATCAGATTCATTGAATTTTTAGGTCAACTCACCACACACGATGGGGCTGATAAATTGAGTTATCAAAAATGTCACCAACAGCATGTGCACGAGATTTAAAATGAAAGATGCCTCGTGGACTAGGCACCTTCTACTATACTAATGTAAAGGGGTGAAAATGGTGAAATACTCGAGGTCCGACTGACTAATTCGTATGCACTGCGCCCGCTCAATGTAAATATACGAGGGCGTCCTACTTGGGCTTCCAATATTTAATTTTTTTCATTTATGTAAAACGCGGTTGAACAGATAGAAATAATAAAATAGTATCATTACAATTACAAGTCAGAATTTTATAATAAAATAAGTTAAATAGTAAATTTGAAAAATATATGAAATATGTGTATTTTTGCAAGACAATAATGATATCTTAAAAATAATGAATGTATATTCAATTTAAATAATATTTAGCTACAATAGAAAATCCATGTCATGTAAATAGCTTAATGTATTTTGCATGCTGCAATTGGCTAAACATGTGATACTGCTTATAATGATTATGTCAACTTAAAATTACCATGTTTAAGCAAATAAATGATTATCTTATCTTATCTTAAGAACAAACACTAAAGACACCGGCACTAACGAATGACGAATGTGTAAGACGCGGTCAGGGGCAGTGGTGGCCAACTTGGCAAACGCCTCTGAGGTTAATTTTATCGATCTATACCAACTACATTCTAACTAAACCATCACCTTGTTATAATATGAGCAAATACTTCCTCGTAAAAAACTCATGAAGTGCATTTTGCAATTTGCATTAAATTTCAATTGGGGCCCTGAGGGCCGATTTTTTAATTTCGGGCTCTCGATTTCGTGTTTTCCCCTTCAATATATCTCCACTACTAGTTAGGTTCTACTAATAGAATTGAAAACGAGTGGTCAATATAACTAGGTTCCCAATAGTTATTGTTCGTATATCAAAATTATCAATTCGCCGTTTTACACAGACTTTTGAGTGACGAAATCGAGCGCTCGAATTTAAAAAATCGGCCCCTTGGTCGAGCCATATTTTGTTACAAACTAGTATTGAGACATTTTTGGCGCCTAGAGAATAACGAACGCTACAGACTTGGAATACCTTTTTAATTACTCTAAAGATGGTTAGTTGCAACTGTAAACATTTTGTAAACTAGGTATTATCTAATACTCGTAAGTTCTTATTTTCACCGGTAGATATTAAAGCGTTTTATAGCAGATTTCCATTTGAAAAGGTATCGTTTTCTTTTCTTTACGGACGTTAACAGATAGGATGATCTCTCGTATAAAAATATACGGATCTGAACATAACTTTGGATGTTAACAGGGAAAGGGAGGGAAGGGCTTACGCGGCCATCATGATTTATGATGGGTGATGACGGCTATAGAGACTTAAAGATGAATGTGATACCGAACAATATAAAGGAATAACGCTTGTATAAATACTTTAGGTACTTATGTTACTTTTCGTGTAGTATATGAGAAAGTTACCTAATAGTAGTAGTATTAGTAGGGCGATTTTATAAATAAATTGATTTTATTTCAGGGTGCTTGCCTGAAATAAAATCAATTTATTTATTTTATTTTATTTATTTTTATAAATTTATAATTAGCCGACTGTTGCTTACTTCAGGGAAAGAAATCTACATTGGTATCATAAATACATTACCAACCAGAACTACTACAATGTATGTTCGTTCACCTTTTAACAAATTCGCAATACGGTTAGGTACACACACGGTACACACGAAATTGAAATTTAAACGAAAACATTGTCGGGTCCGCTACTAAAAATGTATTGAAATTTTACAAGCTTTGCGAAATTGCCGAACAAATTGTTAAAACTCAACCAATTTTGCAAACAGCCGATTGTTTGCACAACTCGTTTGGAACTGCTGACGTTCGATAAGTGGGTAATTAAACCGCGATATTCAAAATACGTATAAAAGTTAAAACAATTTGTTGTTTTCTAATGCCTAAAACAATTTAACACTTATAATGTTATTTAAGGTACTTCATTTAAGGCTACGGACGACGGCCTGTGATTACTTATAATATATTACCCCTATATTTACAGGCGATTATATATTTTAATATTTCGTAAAGATATATCTATAGACAAGTACCTACTACATAGAAACTTTTAAGCAGTACAAATCACTACGGAATGGTACACCGAAAAAAAAAATCTAGTTGTTGTAACGAGAATTCGGTAGACCCTACAATTTTTATCGTAGTATATGTGACAACTCTACAGATAGTAAACTCAACTATACACTACTACTACACACTATATACTATTGCCCGTTACAAACGAATTGTAATCGCTTCAAATCAAATGGTTGGCTAAACAGAAAAAAATGTTAGGAGAACGCAAAATTTGTTACAAGAACAAATTCCCATTTACTATATAGGTACATTCTGGTAGTACTGTAAAAAATATTTTTTTCCGTGTAATAGTTGCGTAGTATTTGTTGTTTGATACTAATGTAGCTATGTCACTATTAGTTAGGTAGGTACTACGAAGGTCGCAATATCGATTATGATTGTTTATTTCAGATTTAGGTACGTAACGAAGCGCTGGTGGCCTAGCGGTAAGAGCGTGCGACTTTCAATCCCGAGGTCGCGGGTTCAAACCCCGGCTCGTACCAATGAGTTTTTCGGAACTTATGTACGAAATATCATTTGATATTTACCAGTCGCTTTTCGGTAAAGGAAAACATCGTGAGGAAACCGGACTAATCCTAACAAGGCCTAGTTCCCCCTCTGGGTTGGAAGGTCAGATGGCAGTCGCTTTCGTAAAAACTAGTGCCTACGTCAATTCTTAGGATTAGTTGTCAAGCGGACCCCAGGCTCCCATGAGCCGTGGCAAAATGCCGGGATAACGCGAGGAAGAAGAAGAGATTTTTTTTTTATACCACGTCAGTGGCAATCAAGCATACGGCCCGCCTGATGGTAAGCAGTTACCGTAGCCTATGGACGCCTGCAACACCAGAGATATTACACGCGCGTTGCCGACCCTTTAAAAACCTGTACACTCCTTATTTGAAGAACCCCATACTGTAGCCCCTCGGGAAAACCTCGGCAGGAAGCTCATTCCACAGCCGAAGCGTCCGCGGGAGGAGATTTAGGTACGTAACGCTTAAACTATACCTGCTTCCAGTATATACATACGTATTCTAAAGCTTTCGACTGTATACGGCATGATATTCTCATTCACAAACTACACCACTATGGTTTTGACGGCACAGCTTTAAAAATGATGGTCAGTTACATGCAGAATCGAATGCAAGTGGTTGAAGTTAGAAAAAATGTCTCATCCCCTGAAATGTGTAAAATAGGCGTACCTCAGGGATCAATTCTGGGCCCAGTATTATTCTTGATTTATGTCAAGCTTGCCTTCGATTATACCAGAATGGGCGCAGATCAGCCTTTTTGCAGATGACACACATATTGGAGTTAGACACAAAGATCAAACATCGATGGAAATACACCTAAGATGCATCACAGACATATTACACAAATGGTTTGAGTGTAACGGTATTGTTTTAAATAAAAATAAAAGCACATTTGTAAACTACAAAACACTTTTAAGAAAAACCAATGTAACAACCACTTTTGAGTACACTCAAAATACATGTTTCTTGGGCTATGAAATTGACAGTCAACTAACACATAGCACGCATATTGGTAAAGTTTGTAATAGAATAGCATCGGCCAATTACGTATTGTTGAAACTAAAGCCTCTAATTAACCTAAAAACTTTAAAAACTGTATACTATGCCTATGTTCAAAGTGTACTAACTTATGCGATTACCATCTGGGGAAATGCAGTAGATGTAAACCGGGTATTGATTCTACAAAAACGCTCGATTAGAATAATATGCGGGGTAAATTGGCGCACATCTGGGAGGTCCTACTTTGTTAAGCTTTAACTGATGACGGTCATATGTCATGTCATGTCATGGATAAAGCCAATCACTCAATCAAGTTTGATAAGCCTCTGGTTCTTGCCAAGGAGAAGCGTTACATACCCAGAATGCTGCGCGAGGCCATTGAGATTAAGAAATATCCAAACTTTAATAGGGAAGATGGCTTTTCTCTACCACCAGCTTGGGATCCTGTAGTCCATCTGATAAAGGAGCAAGCGAGAGATAGACTGTGAGACCTTAGTGTTGGATGATGCTGGACATTCTGATGTTTTGAAAAGATGTGTCCCGCCGAGTTTGTTGCCGGTCCCATATTGGGATACCCTCCTACAATTTAGGAGGGAATTAAATCTTCTCGGGTCCGTGGTGTAGGGTTGGAGCCGGCGTAGTTTTTATCGCGTATATATATATATATCTTTACTTGGAAATAATTGTAGTGTATAACTAGCCTTATGAACCGATTTTGCATGTACAACCAGCCTTAAAGTTTGTAGTCTATGATTGTTCATTATTTTAGTATGTGGGTATTTTTGCACTTTGTAATTTTTCCTCAGTCACCCGTTGACCACGAACGCTGTAAAGAGTTCGAAACATCGGGATGTATTATAAATTCAATATACGCGATATAATCCGTTTTCATAGTTTTATTTCATGAGTAACTATCGCGGTAACCGAAGACAATATTAGTATTGTTATTGTTAGTATAAAGCATAAAGTTAATATATAAAAACAAAAAAAAAGAACCAGTTGACAGCTACGTCGTTGCTACTAAAGACTTGTACTTTTTATAGCACGGACCATGTCTATCGACCTGAAAACTAATTTGCGAGTAACCCCATAGGGCGTTACCTTAAACAAACACAACACTAATTAGAGTTAACGACCCCGTTATATTCATACGTAATTAAATCCCTAAATGACGTCACTATTTTATTTACATAGAATTGTAATATACAAACACAATTATTTACGAGGAAACATACTGAAAATAAGGGTAAGAAAATATGATTAAATAGGTATGCCGTGGTATCTGCTTTAGATGCTGGCAGCATAGTTTACCACTGTTTAGCAATAGATAGATCCCAGTTGTGATCAATAAAGCATATGCAAATCATGATACCTACTACTACTATAGTACATTATGATACAAGTGTGCTAAGTTGGTCATTACACACGAGGCGATATTGTGCGCGCGAGCTGTAAGCGAGCGCGCAATAAGAAAAATCGGTGGAATAAAAACGTCGTTTTGAGCAAGTGTGTTGAAAAAATATTTTTTAAACCGGGCTTAATGGAAAATGGGTTTCCATATTCCAGGTTTAAAAGCAGATTAGAGAAAACATTGTAATTTATTTTCCATTTAGAATAGGCAAGTAAATAGGTAATTTATAGCCACGTGTATACCGGAAATCCAGGAAAATTTGTATTACCGGAAATGGGTTTATTTTTAGAACTACGTCGCTTGCCGTCGTAATAATAATAAGCTGGGAAATGCGAATCCTGTGCCCTTATTTAACTGGCGAAATAAACGAAAATGTACCTATTTAAACAGTCACTTTCTGTTGTTATTTATTGCGCTTGGGAATTCGATGGAACCTTGATAAAAATATGTCATACTAGCTGTTGCCCGCGACTTCGTACGCGTGGATTTGTATATTGGTGGTTATATATTCTACATGAGCATAATATAGAACATTATGCAGCAAAAGATATCAGTAGGGACGGTTAATCATTTGTTAATAATTATACAACGCATGAAATTTGTCTTTCACAAACTACGAAGTTTCAAGACCCTAACTGAAAAAAAAATTGTTCCTAATATAATCCCTCTCGACCCTCTTAGAAGATTTACAAGTCCACTATTTAAAAGAATATTCGCTCCCGAAACTATTAATACAAACTTTTCAAAAACGGTGTAAGTAATTTCGTCGTCGTAAGTTTCGTCTATTTTAATATAATGCCCTTTTTACCAAGTTTCAAGTTCCTAGCTTAAAAGAAAATTTGTACCACATATAAACTTACATCCCCTTTTTAACCCCTTTAGGGGTTGAATTTTTAAGAACGTTGAAATAACTTTTTTGGAATCTTATACAATGCCTTTCTAAGAAGTTTCAAAGCATTTGTAATATATTCACTTTGAACCCCTTTTTATCCCTTTTAGGGGATGAATATTTAAAAACGCTTAAATTACTTTTCTTGTATTCTAATAATATATGCCTTTATACAAAGATTCAATTCCCGCACTCAAAAAATATTTGATCTCCATACAAACTTTCAACCCCATTTTTACCACCTTGGGGGATGAATTTTCAATAATGCTGAAATAAGTTTTTTCTCTTTTAATTATATATATTTCTATGAAGTTTCAAGTACCTAGCTCAAAATAAAATTAGGACCACGACAAAATTTCAACCCCTTTTTAACCACTTTAGGGGATGAATTTTTAAACACGCTGAAATCACTTTTCTTGCATTCTAATAACATGCCTTTATGCAAAGATTCAAGTCGCGCACTTAAAAAAATGTTTGACCTCCATACAAACTTTCTACCCCCTTTTCACCACCTTAAGGGATGAATTTTCAAAAACGCTGAAATTACTTTTCTAGTATTTTGATAATATGCCTTTATACAAAGTTTCAAGTCCCGCACTCAAAAAAAATTATGATCTCCATACAAACTTTCAACCCCTTTTTCACCACCTTAGGGGATGAATTTTGTAAAACCCCTTCTTAGTGGATACTATCGTTATAAAAGCTATCTATTGTGAAAAATTCAGCTCTCTAGGTTCAACGGTTTGGGCTGGGCGTTGATTTAAGTGAGTCAGTCAGTTAGTCAGGAGTTTTACGTTTATATATATAGATTTGATAAGTCCAACTTCCCGAAGGAACGTAGGTAATCTGGTAGAATGGGTAGAATTTAAGTAATTTAACGCCCTCCTAGCCTAGTAGGTAGCAACCCTACCTACGAAGATTCGAATCCTGGTAAGGTAAGGGCATTTATTTTGTGTGATTATCACAAATGTTTATTTGTTTTTGTTTTAAATGTTTTCTATGTATAAGTATTTACATATACATATGTATTATATTTATCGTCGTCAAGCCGTATTGAGCAATTTGTTGCGCTGTTGAGCAATTTGTGTAAGATTGTCATTATAATAAAAGGAATAAAAATTAAAGAATTATAACTAGGACCTTTACCTTCCTTCCTTGGTGTTTTTCTACTTAAAATACGCGAGTGACCGTATAAGCATTAATATATTTAATATGTCTGTGTCTCACGGAAGTTTTGTTATTAAAATTATAACTTGGAATAATATTACAATAAATAAAAAGTCACTAAAACGACGTCGGTACTCGTCGGGACGCGGACTAGACAGCACTAAAATTTTTCCTATCCCTTAACCTCTACTAACATAAGCTTTAATAGAAAAAAACCGACTTCTCAAAGCAGTTTGAAATGTCATATATGACGGCGGGATGGCCAAAAGCGGAGGGCGCAGTACCTCGATGTATTAACTTCACAGTAAGTGTACGCTAGCAGTTCATGAAATAAGCATTCGGAAATATTAACTAGCAATATCAAGAAAACACTGCTTATAATTGTATTATTGAGGTAAATTCGAACAACTTAATTTTAATCACAAGTCAACATCAACTAGGTAGTTCTAACGAAACGCGGTACAGTTCCTAAGAGACTAGCGCACTGTTCCACTGCTGGAAGTAGAATGACCTCTCGCCATTCTCGTGCCCCCTCTCATAGACTCCGTACAACGCCACAGATGGCGCTGGCGTCCCGCAGCAACTTCCGACGAGTCATGAGTACGGACTCATGACCATTTCAGTCATTTGACTATCCGTAATCATGACTAGGATGCGACACGGCCATCCTACGTGTTACACGTCCTCGTGTTAATCTGCAACAGCGATAATACACGAACAGTATCATCATCGTTCGGTCAATCCTGACCAAGTATTTATCTCGAATTCCATTTTCGACAATAAAAACTCCACGATGCTATTTTTCTTTTATTTTTCTACTACTACTACTTCTACTTCACTGGCTCAGTGACCCAAAAAGGACTTGACCTCTGACACAAGTGAGCGCCACTTTGCCCTATTCTGCGTCACTTCACGCCAGTTGGGTATTCCGGGGGTGGACAGGTCTTTTTAAGTTATCGTAACTTATTTTTGTGATTTTTATTTACACACGCAACTAAACCAAGCAAAGAAAATAGCTAAAACTGTGATACAAGAGACATAGTTCGAGCACAAGCACCCATCAAAACAAGTCCTCCTTTTTTTACAATATTCAAAATATTGGAATAAAGTGTCTCTTTTGTCCGGCTATCCCTGTAGCCCATACAACCAACCCTGTGGTTACTCCACATATAACCATCCCTGTGGTTTTATGTGATACACAAAATCATCCCTGTGATTTTCGTGACTGCGACTCAAGAAGACACTTACCAACATAGTAGTTATTATTCAGATTCCACCAGTTTCAGATATTTCAGAATCACTGATGTTAATGGGCGCTCTTAGCCTATCATGATTGTACTTGTAGGCGCGATTTGAATTTAGAGCCTTTAAAACATAACGGTCACCTTCAAGTTCCTCTATGATGTTAAAGAGTCCTTTAAACTTCACTCTGCGGCGTTTTCCCTGATTTCCTCCAAGCCTACATCAACCTCAATATATGGTCTTACGTATAGCTTTGACTCTACATATGACCCTACACATGACTCTACACATGACTCTACATATGACTCTACATACGGATGATGCGCCAGTCGATCGGCTTGCTAGAATCTAACAACTCATCAGAAGTTAACCATCTCAGCCGCGTAAGTGCTACTCCTCGCAAAGAGTATACTGCACATAAAAAGCAGACCACGTGCACCTCTTACATGCTCCGGAACTTCTGATGCAGTTACTAGATAATGCCCAGTCCATCGAGCGTACTCTCAGTCCATCGAAAGTACAAGCTTTCAGTCCATCGAAAGCAAAACAAAATGTTATCAGTGAATCCCAAAAAGGAAATAAAAACAAGCGTTACAATCATGTTACTCAGAATAACTGGCACCACCAGCATCATTAATATCCAACTCATGGCAACCTGTTCCTGTTGTTCAGGCATTTTTATAATCCGATAATGCGGGTATTTTAAAGTCAAATCTGTGTCAGTATATTTTTGACCTACTAACCTTCATTAGGTGTAGTAGGTGAGTGCAGTTTATTATTGTTATTTGGTGTGTGTAAGTTTAGGCAGTCGAGCAGAGCGGTCGTGACGTGACGTGACGTCACAACCGCTCTGCTCGACTGCCTAAACTCACACACACCAAATAACAATAATAAACTGCACTCACCTCTTAATGAAGGTTAGACACGTGAGCTTACCATTATCACGTGTCTAGATTAACGCTTGTATGTCCCCGAAAATAAACTGGAATTACACCGCGCTCCCATGTGGCTGTGTAAGCAATACATGAGACTCGGTATCCCACTTCTGATGACGGCGGGATGGCCAAAAGCGGAGGGCGCAGTACCTCGATGTATTAACTTCACAGTAAGTGTACGCTAGCAGTTCATGAAATAAGCATTCGGAAATATTAACTAGCAATATCAAGAAAACACTGCTTATAATTGTATTATTGAGGTAAATTCGAACAACTTAATTTTAATCACAAGTCAACATCAACTAGGTAGTTCTAACGAAACGCGGTACAGTTCCTAAGAGACTAGCGCACTGTTCCACTGCTGGAAGTAGAATGACCTCTCGCCATTCTCGTGCCCCCTCTCATAGACTCCGTACAATGCCACAGATGGCGCTGGCGTCCCGCAGCAACTTCCGACGAGTCATGAGTACGGACTCATGACCATTTCAGTCATTTGACTATCCGTAATCATGACTAGGATGCGACATATAAATTATTGGCTGGTATTTAATTGATCACCAGATATACCAGATATACTCGTAGTATTTCGTCACGTTTTTCTACTAGCATTTCGTTTCTATAAGGGTCGCAGTTCTAACCTAACCTAACCTAAGAAGTCTCTGATAGCAGTTCGGTTCTATGAAGACCGCAGTTCAAACCTAACCTAACCCTCTTATCTAGTAGCTTATCGTTTCTGTAAGGGTCGCAGTTATAACTCTCCGGGTCCGAGTTCCCTTTTGAGATTTGGAAGTCGGTTAAAAATGAAGTAGTCGGTAAATAAAGGTAACAAAATAAATTCGCGATAGACCCGTTTTTAAATGTGATTTAATAAGTATGTATTATGTATATCAACCAAAGCCCTTCGTTTTTTTTTCGGGATTTTAATTAGTATAAGAGTTAGGAGTGTTTAAAAAAATGTCCGACGTGAGCTTGTCAAGACATTTTTACTATTGGGTCGTGTTTAAGCTCCAACTTCCCGCTTACCGCCAAAAGCAGAACCAACCCTCCCCAAGTGTCTTAATAAGCGAAGCCGGCGGGCCGAAGGCCCGACGGCGAAGCGTCAAGGCTTGCGAAGGCCGAAGGCCGAGCTCCGCGTAGGGCCGAAGGCCCGAAGCGTCACACGAGAGGGGGAAGTTGGAGCTTAAACACGACCCAATAGTAAAAATGTCTTGCCAAGCTCACGTCGGGACTACGGCCTTTTTCGCTTCTAACTTATAATAATCAAAAAATCTAACGAAGGGACTTCTATGGTCAATATAGGTATACATCAAATTGTGTAAACATACTTTCTATAATATTAATATCCAGAGAGGAAACAAGGATACGTTTGTATGTAGAAGCAGCCACCCCTTTTCCACTTAAAATATTGTCGTTTGGCGATTCAATATGGATTTTCATTTCGCGACAAATAATTCAATTTATATTCAATATATTTTAATATGCGACTCGAGAACATTGAGAATTAAGAAAATGGAAAATAATCGGTTTACAAGTACCTACAAGTATACGAGTACATAATGATGAATCAATGTAGCTGGCGCCAATTCTCGACAAAATTTTACGGTTTAGACGTGCGTGTCCCACCTTCCGCAACTCTTGGCCTTTTAACTCCAGACAATGTCGAAGATAAATTGCAGTTTATACAATTTATTAGCCAACAAACAATGAATTTAGCCAATTGCCTTGTCAAACTAACTTCAAACAATAAGCAAACATTAGGGAGCGAGCTTTACAAATTTACAAACTCAATTTTAAGTTTCCACATCACGAAGTTGGCGGGACTGTGTCTTGTATACGAATACCGCTAACTCTAGAACGAGAAGACTAAATTCAGACCCGCCGTGAAACGTATTTATAGCGATAGCACTATCGATTTGGTACCTATATGCCATCTATTTCTGCTTTTAATCGTATTTGTTTTTGTGATGTAACTATTTCCAGTTGTTTCCTCACTTGACTAGTAAGGTGTTATTACGTTGATAGCTCTTAAATACTTAAAAAGAGGCACCAGCACAGCTAATTGCAAACCCTATCTTTGTTACTTAATAAAAAATATTTTATTTTATTATTTATTTTGAAAAATAAAACAACACGTGGATCTAAGTAGATTTACGTCACTTTTATTGTCGCCTTGAGATCGAGTCGCCTCGCACTAGCATCGAAATGTACTTTAAGTCGATTGTGCGACTGGTAAGTACTTACATACCTACTTAGGACGAAGAAGCCGCGATCGGATACATGTGTAACCTTTTAAGCACACCTAATCGGGAAGATTTCTTAGTATGTATTAGCAATAACTTAAAGATAGTCACAATATGTCAAGATGTCTATTTTTCAGTTAGGCTAGGTTTTAAATATGCACTGGCAATATTGGGTGGCATTTACTATAATAAAATAAAAATTATAAATAAGGTAGATCGCTGAAGCGGTGGCTCACAAGCAGCTGTCTAGGTTTATTTTCTCAAACAAACTTCTGAGCCCCTTTCAGTCTGGGTTTTCGGCCGGGACATACTCAATACTCAATGCTCATGCTCAATATTTTATTGCAAATTCACAAAGTAATTGTACAGGTGGTAAACTTATAAGCTAGGTCTTTGTGAACCCTGTTGGGCACTGCAATATACTATAACTACAACTATAACTATAATTTACAATTCCAAGGAGAGGAGAATTTTTGATTAATTATTTTAACATACAATCATTTTAAGCAAATATAAAAATAAGAATTAAAATGTCAAATCTCTTCGTGTCGAAAGTTTTAATTGCAATGTCATTTGTCATTTATTATTCAAAACATTAAGTATTATATTAACAACAACAAATAATCTATAGATATTATTGAGTTATAATATGTCATTAAAAAATTCGCTTAGAGTGTAATATGACTTATCTAATAATAACTGTTTAATTTTATTTATATATATATTATCATTTTCTTCTTCTTTTATAGAGTCCGGGAGTTTATTATATATTTTAATAGACATTACTAAAGGGCCTGATGACAGTAGTTTAAGTTTACAAGGTGGTGGGATTAGTCTATTTTTGTTACGTATGGGTCGTGTAGAAGGTAGGTCCTCTCGTTTTATATAGAATTCCCTGTGCTTTCGAACGAACTTACACATTTCTAATATATACATAGAATAGATGTAAGGGTCAGCAGTCCATAGCACCTCTGCCGTGTCAGACGTATCTCTGCTATCTCAAAAAACACAGTTTTGAGTAAGTAAATCAACTTTAAAGTTTTTGGTGAGCGTGAAAACTAATAAACTCATATATTTCGTGAGTTTATTGAGTTAAGTCATTTTTAATATGTGTTTTGTGTTTCAATAGACGTGAAGAATAATATTTCTTTATTTTTCTTTTGTAAAAGTACATAGTTTTTGAAATAAACGCATAAACATAGTTTGGCGTAACCACTGTTTCATACATTTGGTGGTTGCGCGTAACTATGTTAACTTAAAGTTAGACGAGTTCGTTGTATGAGCGCTCATACTATTTCGCGTGGCCACGGCTCGCGGGCTTATTGAGGTTTTCGTTTATCTAAAGTTAGAAGACTATATTGTATAAACTTCTAGTAAAACGTATAACCAGGGCATGGGGAATATTGAGGTGGTCACGAGTAGTTCTTTTATCTTAAGTTGTAAGAGTTCGTTGTATTAGTGTTCCTAGTAAAACGCGTACCCAGACTACACAAGATAATCCATTTTATAATGTGCTAACTCACATTACATACAAGGAGCCCGATTTCCATCAGTCCTTACATCATTGGTTATAAAGTAGATCAATCGATTGGTGGAAAGAGCCTTATGTTTAAAATAGCGTATGCATGTTTTGCATGTATGTATGTATGTATGTATGTGTGTATGTATATATGTATGTATGTATGTGTGTTTTTTTGTATGTACTTTATTTAATATTGAATCCCAGTAAGTGTAAAAGGCGAAATTAACGGCAGGTCAGTTACTCCAAAATTTTTAACCGCCTTAAAAAAAGGTTCTCAGTTTGACCCGTATGT